>NC_064636.1:10490163-10814481 GCF_023864275.1 Schistocerca cancellata
TCTCGTACAGCCTAGCCACCTGTCGCCGAAACACCTGTAGTGACGAGCGGTCACTGATATACTGAGGAACTCACCGAGGCCCTCGCAGACTGCAATTACCCTCCCGACATCGTACGGCGACAGATCTCCTGTGCCGTATCTCTCCAGTCACGCACCACCTCCGAAAGAGTCTGGCCACAGAGGACCATTCCCCTCGTGACGCGGTACCACCTGGGACTGGAGCAACCGAATTACATTCCGCACCCGGGTTTCGAATACCTCTCGTCGTGACTCAAATGAGAAATACGCTACCCACTATCCTTCCCGCCACTCCCACAGTGGTATTCCACCACCCACCGAACCTACACAAAAGCCTCGTCCGTCGCTACACAAACCCCGCTCCCGACCCCTCGCGTCGGGGCTCGTACCCCTGTAATAGACGTAAATGTGAGACCCGTCCCCAGCGTCCTCCTGCCACCGACTACTCCAGTCCGGTCACAAACATCACCTATCCCGACAAAGGCAGGACTACCTGTAAAACCGGTCACGTTATCTACGAGCTGAGCTGCCATCACTGTGCTTCTACGTGGGCCCGACAACCGACAAGCTGCCGCCTGCACACACGGCCACAGACAAACTCTGGCCCAGAAACACCACCCACTGTCCCGCACAGTGTTCATTTTAACAACTTCTTCAAAGTGTGTGCAACACGAATCCTTCTTACTGACACCAGCTTTTCTGCATTGTGCAGGTGGGAACTCTCCCTGCAATACGTCCGTAACCCCCCCCCCCCCCCCCCCCCGGCTCTGACCTTTGTTATTCTCTCTCTTTTACCCACCTATCCGCAATCCCTGCTCCCCCTCCGGCACTCCACTGTCCTCTATTCCACCAATGCACCCACAGTGTTTCTCCTTCTCTCCTTTTCCACCCCCCTGCACTCCGCCTAATCTTCCAATTGCTCTTAGCTGCCCTACCTTCTCCCAACCTTGTCCCCGTACGCTCCCACAAGCACCACTTTACCGTCCCCCACCCTACCCTACTATCCTTTCACATCCCCACACCAACCAGACAGCTTCTTCCACCGTGTGCAGTTGCTCCCAGGCAGGCCTCGGCATCCAGAGACGGTCTTCGTGTGTGTGTGTGTGTGTGTGTGTGTGTGTGTGTTGTCTAACTCAGAAGAAGGCCTTTTGGCCAGAAGCTTACTCTTTGACATGCCTGTCTGCAACTCAACATCTCCACTTTATGACGGTTAGCAACCTATTCTTTTCACAACATTACTACGAGAAGCCAAGTTGCCGCTCACCGTATAGTGGACATGCCGAGTCACAGATAGGCACGACAAAAAGACTCTCACAATTGACAAGAGAAGCACAGGAAAGAAGAGAAGAACTGACGTAGGGTATAGTGATGCAAAAGAAAAAATTACATTCCATTCTGGATTTTCCATTGTTGGATTTATCCTTTTCGTAAGATTGTAATGCAAATTATTTAGCAAAGATACTGTTAAAATACACCATTTTACTCAGAAAAAAAGGCTCCTCGTTCGTTCAAAACTGTTACGTTTTCACCGAGAATGCACATCACTCTTTAGTTTAGTTACTTGTCGTTCCAGTTGTTGACGCAAAGTCTTAATGCCGTCGTGTATTCCGACATTTGACACCTCTTGCGCCACATTTGGTGGTTTTCAAACCGTAATTTACGTGCTAATATAATGAAATTCTTACGTACTCTAACACAATTAAGGTCGATCGAAAGTGTCTCATTTTATCACAGTTTGAATAAAATGTTGACAAATGTGACATAAGTGTATAACCGTGTCAACTCCAGTTTTTCTCTTTTAACAGTTCCACGTGTAGTTCCTTTTAATGTGAACAGTACGATGGCTCGGTACCCCACATAAAGCTACTGGAACAAGAACACAGATTAAGGAGGCCAAAAACACATGTGCTCTTTCATTCTAATTTGTCTTTTCATTTCCTGAATAGTCTTCCCCAAATATCTGTATATCCTCAGGCACAGACTACGTATATTGCGATACGGAAGGTATCGACACCAAATAAATAACATTATTGAGACATTTATAAATTTAATCACACAGGTCTTGCATTGTCGTTGACTATTTTATTTCTGCATTGGGTGATGACACGATTATTTGAAGCTGCAAGAAAATGCTTCACACAATCATCAGGCAAAAAGGTTTCTAGATGATCACTGAACAAGGAAGGGACAGTGTGTTTTATTTTGCAAATAGTATACGTGAATGAAGCAGGTGACTTATGTAGTATGAATGTGCACTCTGACACGGGCAGAGCAACAATTCACTTTATCAATTCTGAAAAGCAACAAAATAGGGTTGGTGGTTAATACCAAGAGTGAATTTACGACGAACAATGCCATTCACAATCACAATGCTGAAACTGATAAAACACACAAACAAAGCTAAAACAAAACTCTACAAATGATCTCTGTTGTACAGTCCACGCTACAGTAGCGGCCAAAGGTGTATACAGTGCAACCTCACTTAACGAGAACCTCCCACAATGCGCAATTCGCTTAATGAGTGAAACAAATTGTAAAAAAAATGACTCGCTTAATGAGCGATGTTTTGCTTAACGAGTGGCAACGATTTAGTGTGACGTCACCAGCCGTTTGTACACAGTAGGGGAAACGTTCAGTAATACGAACACCTTTAACTGTCGACAGCGTCTACGAACAATGTCTTTGGTACGTATTGCAGTCTGGGTTTAGCGCTCTTTCTGTTACGATCATAGTGCAGCTTGCCATCACACATTTTTCTAAACTTGTGTTTACACAGTGTTCTTTTGTGTGCAAATTCGAATAAACTTCACAGAAATGTCCCAAAAATAAAGCCACAAGTTGACGACAATAAGAGAGACAAAATGGCCTCGAAAAATGCAAATGTGGTGTGAGCATTGCCGATTCAGTACACACATACAGTCGGTTTACAAAACTATTTGCACTAATCTCAAGAACGAGGACAAGATTAAGGATATAGATGCTTCAAAACGAGTAGGAAGAGTATCTGAACAACAGTTTTGTATTCTGAATGATGTAAAAAGGTTGCCCCATATATGTCGAGATGAAAAGCAATTGTGCAATGCGACACTATTAACGAGAACAACATTTTTGAGAAGGCGAGAATGATTTTCACTGACTCTGTCAAGAAGATACCAGGATCACCACCGGCGGAAGAAGCATTTGAGGGATGGCGCGGACGGTTCCGTAAGTCTAAGAGAAGAACCGGTACCGACAGCTCTGTGAAGCAGCCAGCTCCAACACACAGGCAGCAGAGAACCTCGCCGGCAACTTCGAGACACTCGTAGATTCCGAGGGTCATCTGCCGAAACAGGTTTTTAATTGTGACGAGACGAATCTATTCTGGACAAAGATACCGCCCAGTCGCGAACCGATGAAAAACCGTCTCACACAGCTGTTCTGTGCCACTGCAAGTGGTGATTCGGAAATGAAACCACTGCTCGTTTACCGTTCAGAAAGTCCGTGAGCCTTCGAGTATTGTAAAGTCGAGAAGTGCAGGTTAAACGTGATGTGGAGGCCTAACAACAAGACTCAGGTGACACGTGTTTTTTGTGATCGAATCAATGAAGCGTTTGGACCTTCGGTGAAAAAATATTTGCTCGGGATTAACCTGCCACTCCACGTCTTGCTCGTTACGAACAACGTTCCTGCCCATTCTCGAGGCCCACAAGACCGCCGCCTCAAAGAATTTCAGTTTGTCAAGATTCACAACACCACTTTGTTACTGCAGCCTACGGACCATCAGATTATTTCTAACTTTAAGGAAGTCTACGCTAAAGCACCCTTCGAGCACTGCTCCGAGTCGACCGAGGCTACCGGTCTCACTCTAGGAGAGTTGCGGACTTCTCACTTCGACGCTGTCGCCCTCGTCGAGACGATCGAAAAGGCGCGGGAAGGGGTCACCGACACAACTCTCACTTCTGCTCGGAAGCTTTGCCCAGAGTGCGTTATCGAATGTGACTCTGAGCCATTTGGGTCAGTACCTGTGGAGTTTGTGTCTTTGTGCAAGTGTATGGGACTAGAAGTGAACAAAGATATTGATGAGCTTGTGGAAGATTACAGACAAGAAATGACCACTGAACAGCTTATGAGTTGTTGTGTGTTTCACAGCAGGAAGTTGTGGACAGGAATTCTTCAGAGGAGGAGGAGGAGGTAACAGCAAAGCAGCAATCTTCTGGCGCAATAAGAGAAATTCTGAAAGCACAGGAATCGGTTGCATCATGCGTTGAAAATCATCACCCCAATAAAGCTGTTGCTGAGGCTGCTACAAATTTACTTGACGATAATGCTGTGTCACATTTTGCCAAGTGTTGAAGAGTCCTTAAAAACGAGAGAGAGAGAGAGAGAGAGAGAGAGAGAGAGAGAGAGAGAGAGAGAGAGAGAGAGGCAGGCTATAGATAGCTTCCTAGAAAAAAGGAATTAGTTATGTGATTCTTCAGTTTCTCTCAGCATATTTCTTGTATGTCCAACGGACACTGTGGACTGGCAGTACATCCGTGGGCTGTTCGAGCAAGAATTAGTTATGTATCATGAATAACAAAGTACATAATACTGTACGTACAATTATCTTTAAATAAATGGGACGAATAAGACCTAACTTTCAGTAATTTTTCTGGATGGAATGCATTATCGTACTTTACATCAATTTATACGGGATACATGGTTTTGCTTAACAAATGTTTCGTACTATGAGTAAGATTCTGGAATGAATTATGCTCACTATATGGGGTTTGACTAAGAATATGTAGTGTTACGTGGCTTTATGCTTAATTATAGACTTACTGTTTCATCTGTTGATTTGTTTTCTCCACATAACGCCCGCGGTTTACGTCCTCCTTCGTTGCTGAGCGATGTTTCACTTTTCGTTCCGACACCGCAACTCTTCCTTTCCTACATCTTTACTACTTTTTACCTATATAAATGACGGAACTATTGGTTTTGCCATTCAACGACTTTTTAATAACTGTGGAGGTATTACAGGCATCGCGTCCCACCTAATGTGTCACCTGCCTACACGTTTTACACGAACCTTTTTAAGACTCGATAAATCTGTTAACAAAGGGAAAGCAGAATATCTCTTCCTCTGACGTCGTCCGACAACCACCTGGGAAGCTGGACGCCCTTGCGGCCCGGGCTCTTCCGCGGCTCGCGGTAGTTTGCGGCATTCGTTTTATTCCTCGCCCACTTGCCGCTATGTCGAACTTTTGTGGTGATCGTCGAGCAATGCGTTCCACGTTATCTGCAACGTAAATAAACTTTCTTCCCACAGTATTTCTGAAAACCCAAAAACAAACTTAAAGAACATAATAATAATAATAATAATAATAATAACAATAATAATAATAACAATAATAATAATAACTGTTCTTACAATTTTTCGTATAAGTCTTGGTTGATTTAATGAGGGGTGGGACAGGCCTAAGCCTTGCGTTGGCTTCAATTAATAAGAATAAGGGTATTTTATTTACCAGTCTTCCAGGTCGAAACTGACTGCAATATTTCGCTTCTTATTCTATTTAAGGTTGATTGATTGTATCAATACTTTTTGAATGCAACCCAAATGTTATAGTTAACTACAACCCTTTATTCTGCTCATTGTAAGGTCCCTTGATTTCATTCATGGTATAGTCCGCCTAATAGGACTAGAATAAAAAATATTGTTGATACTGTTCAGATTGTCTTCAGTCCAAAGACTGGTTTGATACAGCTCTCCGTGCTACTCTGTCCTGTGCAAGCCTCTTCATTTCCAAGTAACTACTACAACCTACATCCTTCCAAATGTGATTACCGTATTCACCTCTTGGTCTCTGTCTCCAATTTTTACCTTCCACACTTCCCTCCAATATTAAACTGGTGATCCCCTGAGGTCTCAGAATGTGTCCTAACAACTGATTTCTTCTTTTAATAAAGTTGTGCCACAAATTTCTTCTCTCTCCAATACTATTAATAATAATAATAATAATAATAATAATAATAATAATAATAATAACCCCCGTGGAGGCCCGGGAAAAGAATAGGCCTCCGGTATGTTCTGCCAGTCGTAAAAGGCGACGAAAAGAACAAACCACTAATAGGGCTAACCCCCCTTTTAGTGTGATTACTTGGTTCAGGACAGAACTAAAGAAGCCTCGGACAAGCGCCGTCATGGTCGGGGACAACGCTTGAACCCTATGCCCGCCCACAATGGTAACGACACTGCTAGCGACATGGAAAATGATTTAAATCCGAATAGAGGTGTTTTGCAGGATATGCTTCCTGCAACCACCCTAGAAGGAAAACAAAGACAGAGGATGAGATGGTCAGATGAAGTAAATCGACACCTCATGTTCTGTTATTACCAAGCAACAAACCTAGGAACCAACACAACTGGATACAGATCACAAGTATACACAACATTTATTACCAGATACCCGGAATTAAAATTTTTAACAGAACAACGACTAGCTGATCAGATCCGTGTAATAGTCAAAAATAACAGGATACCCCAGTCAGAATTAGAAAACATCAAACAACAAGTACAACAAATACTGGAACAAAATAATGTGCAATCAGAAGAAGAAGAAAACACAGTAATGGACTCAAACATCCCAGAGCAAACAAACAAAGACCAACACGCATCAATTAAACAATCAGAGGAAAACGAAATCTTAAGACAGCCACCAGAACAAGCACAAATAGAACACGAAGAGACACACGTGTTAGATATAGAAGAGAAATTTCAGCTGACATATATAGAATACAAAGACACAAATACAGACATTAGACCATTCTTGCATAGACCGCCAAATAACCCACAAGTCGAAACAACAATAAAAACTATCAACACAATCATACACAACAAAATAAATGAAAACACAACTATGGAAGAGTTACAACTACTGGTTTATATAGGAGCACTCACTACACTAAATATACACACTAGGCAGAGATCAGAACAAACCAACACACAGAAGAAACGCACAAAACCAGCATGGCAACACAGGTTACACATCAGAATAGAAAAACTGAGAAAAGACATCGGACAGCTAACACAATTTATAAGAAATGAAATATCAGACAAAAAACGAAAAAGGTTAGGTAAAATCTCACAACAAGAAGCAATAGAGCAATTAGATGAAAAAAAGCAGAAATTGCAAGCATTGGCCAAACGACTTAGAAGATACAAAAAAAGTGAAAATAGAAGGAAACAAAACCAAACATTCAACACAAACCAAAAGAGATTTTACCAAACAATGGATAACACACACATTAAAATAGACAATCCACCAAACATAACAGACATGGAACACTTCTGGAGCAGCATATGGTCAAACCCGGTACAACATAACAGGCATGCACGGTGGATACAAGCAGAAACAAACGCATACAAGATGATACCACAAATGCCTGAAGTGATAATTTTGCAACATTAAGTCACCCGAGCAATTAATTCTACACACAATTGGAAAGCCCCTGGAAATGATAAAATAGCAAATTACTGGCTAAAGAAGTTCACCTCAACACATTCACATCTAACTAAGTTATTTAACAGTTACATTGCAGACCCATACACATTCCCTGATACACTTGCACATGGAATAACCTATCTGAAACCTAAAGATCAAGCAGACACAGCAAACCCAGCTAAATATCGCCCCATAACATGCCTACCAACAATATACAAAATATTAACTTCAGTCATCACACAGAAATTAATTACACATACAACACAGAACAAAATTATAAATGAAGAACAAAAAGGCTGCTGCAAAGGAGCACGAGGATGTAAAGAGCAACTGATAATTGATACAGAGGTGACATATCAAGCTAAAACTAAACAAAGGTCCCTACACTACGCATACATTGATTACCAAATAGCCTTTGATAGTGTACCCCACTCATGGTTACTACAGATTTTGGAAATATACAAAGTAGATCCTAAATTGATACACTTTCTAAACACAGTAATGAAAAACTGGAAAACCACACTTAATATCCAAACAAATTCAGATAGCATCACATCACAGCCAATACAGATTAAGCGTGGAATATACCAAGGAGACTCATTAAGTCCTTTCTGGTTCTGTCTTGCTCTGAACCCACTATCCAACATGCTAAATAATACAAATTATGGATACAATATTACTGGAACATATCCACACAAAATCACACATTTGCTATACATGGATGATCTAAAACTACTGGCAGCAACAAATCAACAACTCAACCAATTACTAAAGATAACAGAAGTATTCAGCAATGATATAAATATGGCTTTTGGAACAGACAAATGTAAGAAAAATAGCATAGTCAAGGGCAAACACACTAAACAAGAAGATTACATATTGGATAACCACAGCGACTGCATAGAAGCGATGGAAAAAACAGATGCCTATAAATACCTAGGATACAGACAAAAAATAGGAATAGATAATACAAATATTAAAGAAGAACTAAAAGAAAAATATAGACAAAGACTAACAAAAATACTGAAAACAGAATTGACAGCAAGAAACAAGACAAAAGCTATAAATACTTATGCTATACCAGTATTGACCTACTCATTTGGAGTAGTGAAATGGAGTGACACAGACCTAGAAGCACTCAATACACTTACACGATCACAATGCCACAAATATAGAATACATCACATACATTCAGCAACAGAAAGATTCACATTAAGCAGAAAGGAAGGTGGAAGGGGATTTATAGATATAAAAAACCTACATTATGGACAGGTAGACAATTTAAGAAAATTCTTTCTAGAACGAGCAGAAACTAGCAAAATACACAAAGCAATCACTCATATAAATACATCAGCTACACCATTGCAATTTCATAACCACTTCTACAACCCTTTAGATCACATAATATCAACAGATACAAAGAAAGTAAATTGGAAAAAGAAAACACTACACGGCAAGCACCCGTATCATCTGACACAGCCACACATCGATCAAGACGCATCCAACACATGGCTAAGGAAAGGCAATATATACAGTGAGACGGAAGGATTCATGATCGCAATACAGGATCAAACAATAAACACCAGATATTACAGCAAGCATATTATTAAAGATCCCAACACCACAACAGATAAATGCAGACTTTGCAAACAACAAATAGAAACAGTAGATCACATCACAAGCGGATGTACAATACTAGCAAATACAGAATACCCCAGAAGACATGACAATGTAGCAAAAATAATACATCAACAACTTGCCATAAAACATAAACTAATAAAACAACACGTTCCCACATACAAGTACACACCACAAAATGTACTGGAGAATGATGAATACAAATTATACTGGAACAGAACGATTATAACAGATAAAACAACACCACATAACAAACCTGACATCATACTCACCAATAAAAAGAAGAAATTAACACAACTAATTGAAATATCCATACCCAACACAACAAATATACAGAAGAAAACAGGGGAAAAAATTGAAAAATACATCCAACTGGCTGAGGAAGTCAAGGACATGTGGCATCAGGATAAAGTCGACATTATCCTAATTATACTATCAACTACAGGAGTCATACCTCACAATATTCACCAGTACATCAATGCAATACAGCTACATCCAAACATATATATACAATTACAAAAATCTGTAATTATTGATACTTGTTCAATTACCCGAAAGTTCCTAAATGCAATATAACATATACCATACAGTTACAAGGAAGTCACGCTTGACCGAGGTCCGCGTCACGTTCCATTTTTAACCAGACTTAAGTCTGAGAAAAAAAAGTCAATAATAATAATAATAACAGCAGAACTCCCCAATGCTGGTTACACCCACAGACTCGTCTTGCAAGTGAGGGGGAAGGAGGAGGGTGAGGGATAACAACCTCATAAAAAAACCTGGATCCATCCGGCTCTGGATGGTAGCACTGCTGCCTGCGGTTACTGGCGGAACACCAAAACCCAGACACGTCTGCGAGGCAGCCACCCGTACTCTGGTCGGCATCTGTGAGCTCAGCTGTCATCAAATCTTCTGGTACTCAAAACTGCAGTCGAAATTATGTGAGATCCTTTGGGATTTCACCATTAAAACTCAACACGAACCGATTATCGTGGTAGAACGGTGCGAAGGAATCCACAACCCTGGGCCCCGATCGTTGAGATCGGTTAATAGACCTAATCATCGGATTCCGAGGGATCGGGCATGTCACGTAGAAAAGAATCGGAGCTTCTCGACGGAGAGAATATTTTACACGGGAACGATTGACACGAACAAACTAGTGAAACCGGGTAAACTGAAACAACTGACAAACACTGTGGATAAATTTCAAATCAAAATTCTGCCAATACGGGAAACACGATTCCGAGATGAGAACCACTCTGATTTGGAAAATTGCAGAACGAGGGGAAAACAGCCGTAACCGATCCGGGAAGGAATCTTACATTCTTTGGAACAGGATTTGTAGTACATAGATTGATACTAGACTCTGTAGTGGATTTAACTTCAAAGTCAGAAAAAAATATCGACACTCACAATACAATCTGGAAACAAAGCCTATACACTAATCAATACACGTGCCCCCACAAACAGCTGTGACAAGAAAACACACAGACAATAGAAGATTTCAGGAAAGATATGGAAGAAACCACCAACAAAATCCTCACAAAGCAAGTAAAAGTTTTGCTAGGAGATTTTAATTTACAATTAGGGTAGAGAAAGAAAATTCACGGACACAACAGGAAAGCACGTGGTCCACAAGAGGACAAACAAAATTGGAGAGAAACTGATAAACTTATACAGGTATTTCAACCTCAAACTCACGTTGACCATTTCAGAAACCATACAAGAAACTACAATCTTTGAAATCCCCCAATGACACCCTATGAGAATATCATATAGGCCACACACCAATATCTATGAAAGACACCAGCAAAATTACAAACGTAAGAAAAAGCAAAGGATTTTTCAAATCCAAGCATCACCTAGACCAAATCAAAATGAAATTTACACCCAACAGAAAAATCAAAACAACCGACAGAACTTTAAGAACAGACCCACAGTATCTACAATCAAACAAGAAAAATATAACCGAAAACCTTAATAAAAGCAACAGTAATCATTGGACAAATTGTCAAAAAACTGAAGGAACTGATAAAATTTGGGCAACCACCAAGAAAAAGGAAACGCAGATGGAACGTGACAAGTGACAGAGCCATAGAAGTTAGAATACAAGACTGGAAAAAATTCATAGAATTCAAAGAACATCTGAAAAATGGGAAGAATTCAACAGGATACAGGAGACCACTTCCAAAATAACCCTTAGAGGAAAAACAGGTTACGAAACCAACAGATTGAAAGAAGAGAAGAGGACTTCAACAAAAATAGCACATCAATTTTTTTACAGGACATTCAGAGAAAATATGACAGCAAATGGACCACTGAGCTTATACTTAAATCTATATTTTCAGAAGCCACAACCTACCCTCAATTCCAAACTGCGAATACAGAAGATCATGAAAATAACAAAAACACTGAAAAATAACAAAGCACCTGGAGAAGATGGACTGATTGTGAAAATCTGGAAACTGGACCACGTACACACACCACACCCAAAAACACAGAATCATCAAAAACATCTGGGAAACAGAAAAGGTGTCAGAAGGAAGGAAGTCAGCGTTAATACACCCCCTCCACAAGAAGAGAGACAAAACAGACTCTAATAATGACAGAGAGATTTCCCTACTGCCTGTGATATAAAAAATTCTATCAAAAGCCACGTTAAATCGGCTAGAGCCACAGATAGAAGAATAACAAGGAGGGTTCAGAAAGGGAAAAACATGCAGTGAAGACATCTGGTGCCTGAGAACAATACTGACAACAAGGAAGTCTAGGAACACCACAGTAACATTTGTCGACTTCAAGAAGGCCTACAACTCCACAGAAACACTCTGTAACGCACTGCAAGAAATAAAGGTATACAAGGCCAGAAAGCTGATCCAGCAAAACATTAACAAAAACAACATACAAAGTGAAATATATGGGAGAGATTTCTGAACTATTCAAAATTAAGACAGGAGTGAGACAGGGAGATTGTCACCCATTCTATTTAACTCTGTTTTCGAGAAAATAATCAGACAAAGGAGTCAATGGGGTAAAGATGACGAAACACAAGGATAGGACCATCAACATAAAACGTTTGGCCTTCACTGGTGATACAGACATCACAAAAAATTACAGAACAGAATCTCTAGAGATGCTACACAAAATCTCAGCCAAAACAGGACTACAACTCTCATATCATAAAACGCAGTACACAGTCATAAAATCCACAGACACACACCCGCTGGTAATGAAGTATGGACAGTTAACACAAGTAAAAAGTCTCAAATACCTGGGAGAGATTATACATTAAAAAGGACTGAGCTCTATGTTCGATAAAGAAAGGATCACAACACTACAAAAGGCATACAGACTTACATGGAACCATTAGAACAAAAGAAATATTTCCACCAATGTGAAATTAAGACACTATAATACAGTAACCCGACAAGAGGTCTAGTATGCTCAGAAACAACAGTAGCAAGGGAAGAACGAAAATCGAGGATACGGCAAAACAAGAGAGGGAAATAGCGACAAAGATCTACGGCCCGGTTCAGAACAGAGGATCCAGAAAAGAACTGTAAGAACAGATGGAGACGATTACAAATGTCTTCGCAAAAAGAAGAGCGAAGATCTTCCGACACGGACACACACAGAGGATGAATGAAAACAGATATTGTATAAGATTTTTAACATAGTGACAATCAATACAGTGAAAACCAACTGGGTAATGAAAATCGTAGAAGACCTCAAGAAATTGAACATCTCCACAGAAATTGATCAGACAGAGAAAAATACAGAGAAAACATCAGGAAACAGAAATTTCAGCAAATGCCCAAAGAGAAGAAAACAAGAAAAGGGTGAACAGAAGAGAGAAAGAAGAAATACTTCAAATATATGGGAGGTTTTCAGCAAGAAAAAAGAAAGAAAGAGAGAAAACATCACTCCTCTTTAAGAACGAATTAATGGTGGTGGTGGTGGTGGTGGTGGTGGTGGTGGTGGTAATATTACCAAATACACTATGCAGGGGGGCACGACGGCAAAGTGCCGCACACGAAACCAAATGCTTGGGGGTTCAAACCACACTCAATGCTAGGATTCTTATGTGCCACTTATAACTCTGTGTAGCACAACGGTTGGGAGTCCAGGCTAAGGAAGGCGAGGGCCTCGTAAATAGAGCACTGTCCGGTGTTCACCGTGCACTGATGCCTACAGTTCACAACGGAGTTGTATACTCTCCTGCAAATGTACAGTAGGTTGCTGTTGGACGTGAGAGGAAACTGAAAATCCCCAAGTATTCACAAACAAGGGAAAACTGTACCTTATTATGAAGTTTTACATGTAATTTAGGCAAATGAGATTTCACATTCCTCGTGTAGTACAAGGGAAGACGATCATGACAGAATAATGTCAAGTAGGGAGTATGTTGCGGCACACACACTGTGCACAGTTGTTTGTTTTCATACATGCAGATATTGGATGGGAGTTGTGGAATATGAGAAAACGTCAAGGTATTACGACAAACAGCTACACCTCCTGTGGGCAGGGCCTTCTATGTTTTGGTGTCATGACCGTAAGAGACCAACTGCACTCTCCGAGAATGAAAACAGAAGATAAGACGGTTCGTGTCGAACCTTCGAGGCATATGTAGTACGAAAAGAGTTGTGTTCTCCTCTAATTCACGGTTCACTCTAATGATCTGCACACCCATTTGAGGAAATATATGTCTGCAAAATGAAAGAAGTAGAGGTTATCTCCTTTGTTCCAATAACAGCTGCAGAATGTAAAGAAGTCGAGCCTTTCCTTGGTTACACAAGGGACTACTTCGAGAGTGTCACTACAGTGACTGGATTTTTTTTATATATACATATTTTAAAAAAAGAAGAAGAAGAAGAAGAAGAAGGGGGAGGGGTGAGGAGGGGGAGAGAGAGAGAGAGAGAGAGAGAGAGAGAGAGAGAGAGAGAGAAAGAGAGGAGGGGGGGGAGAGGGAAACCTTAAACTGACAAGAAAAACACTTCAATTAGGCAGTGCCACAATTTATCTCAGTATTTGGATTAAGAGATGCAAATTGTGCTTAGCTCCAGTGTTCATATTAAACAGGTTTTGACAGAAGAGCGATAATGGATGGTGTACTTTCTGGAGTTGCATAACTGGTTTGTTTGAAATAGCAGCAGCAGATTAGTCCGAGAGAAGAGCTGTGGTCCTTTCTTCAAATCATAGCCTTTTCGTATATACAGTATAAAGCAATTTGTAAGTAATTCCCTGTAATTGTCATTACAAGCACCGTTCATAACTTGTCATCAATACACTTTAGAGAAGCAGTGTCTATAAAGAAACGAATTTCAGTTGGCTCGGTAATTCCTATTACGGTAATGACTCGGTCGAGACATTTCACTCACACAGATTTTCTCCCACACGTCTTTGTGGTTTCACTGGCCCTGACAAGAGAGCACACGGTAAGTCTCTGAATTCGTCACACTCCTTGCCAAAGTGTGCAAAAAGTTTCAAAACAGACAGGAAGGGAAAAAAAAATTTTTTTTCTTTTAATGTACAATGTCAACTGCAATTTGAATACACTGGGTTTTACTTCTAAACAGGAAGGTTCAGCACACAGTGAGAACGTTTATAACAAACTGAGACAGATAGCTCACGTCAAAGTGTGCTTTTCCGTGTCGTCCTAAACGGGAATGAAGAATGTGTGTAAGTCCCACTCCCCAGTGCTAGCAAACAGAATACAATTGACGACAGACGGGGCAGACGCAGAGGCCGTTCTGCAGTGTTCCGTACTGCACAACACGGCACTTTAAGTCGATTGGGTGTCGCCTCGTCTCCGTCAAGTTGTTTGAGGCAGCGAAGTGAAATGTATTGCAGACAAAATAAAGTAGGGTTTATACGACTCTGAACTACACATTGTAAGTAACAGTTTGTTCATTATATCAGTACTTTATTCTGACGACTGTAAATTAAAATTTATACAGTTTACAATTTTTTATCAATTTTACATTTTCCTCAAAATTTGATCCGTACGTCTAGCTCCAGGCTCTTTTCTTCCGAAGGAAAAGTTGTTACCCACTTTTCGAGAGGCACAACGTGAAACACTTCCAAGTTTTTACTTTCTCCACATCAGCCCACGGACCAAACTGTTTGGCAGTTGTAGATAGTGGTCTTCTCCCGTGTTTTGTCACAGTTTTAAACTCGATTGGGTCCAACTGGTATCCTGAAATGAAAATAAAAGAGCACACTGTCATAATAGGAAATGGTTAAACATTCTCACGTATAAGATATCTACATGTACAGCTACACACACACACACACACACACACACACACACACACGGCTGTCTTTGCAGTTCTTACACAACCTGTATGTCAGTGGTGGTAGGATCGTACTGCAGTCAGTCTCAAATGCCCGTTCTCAAAACTTTATTGACGAAGTTCTGCAAAAAGAGCACCACCTCGCATCGAGTGATTCCGATCCGAGTTCACACAGCATTTCTTTAATACCTGTTTGTCGACTGAATGTACCGGTAACCTCTGAACCGTTTCAGTGTCTCTTTAGTTAGGGTTTCCAAACACTCGACCAGTATTCGAGAGTGGGTCGCACGAGTGTTCTGTGTGCATTCTCCTTTATAGGTGAGCTACACTTTCCTACGATTTTCCAAATTCGACCCTCTGCCTCCCCTGACCTGTTCATTCTATCTGTATCACTATCCGGCGTGAGATATTTAACCGATGTGACTGTGTCGAGCAGCACGCCGTTAATGCGACCAAGCATTACAAGAGTGTATTTCATACTCATCTTCACTAGCTTACATTTTACGACATTTAGAACACGCTCCCAGTCATCACGCCAAATAGAAATTCGATCCAAATCACCCCGTGCCGTTCTACAGTCAGTCTGTGACGATACTTTTCCGTACCTCAGGGCTGGCGAACGGTCGTCGATTGCTGCTCGTCCCACCGGCAGATTATTCACGTATATTCAGAGCGAGAGTGGTCCTATCGCACTCTCCTGCGGCGTTCCCGACGATACTTTGGTCTGTGACGAACGCGCGTCACCTGGAACAGAGTACCGGGTTGTACAGCTTAAAAGAGTCATCGAGCCTCTCATGTATACGACAACACGTTCCATACGCTCTGATCTTTGTTAACAGTCTGTGGTAGGCTCTGTGTCAAATGCTTTCTGAAAAACTAGGAATGCAAAATCTGCTCATCGCCCTACCCCTGCGGGTCACAGGATATCGCGCGAGAAATGGGCGAATCGAGTTTCGCACGAGTGAAGCTTTCTAAATCCGTGTCGACGTGTGGATACCAGCTTTTCCGTCTTAGGGAAATTTATTAAACTCTAACTTTGAATATCCACAGTAATTCTACAGCAAATCGAAGATACGGGTACCGGTTCGTAACTTCGCACGTCTGTTCTTCTCCGCTTCTCGTATACGACAGTCACCCACAGTCGATTGGGACATTGCACTGGCTGAGAGATTCGTGACAAATGCGAGCTAAGTAAGGGGCCAATGTGGAATAGCACACTCTGCAAAGTCGAACCGGGATTCCGTGCGGACCTGCTGACTTCTTTGTTTTCAACTCCTGCAGTCACTCACCGATGCCGAGGGTGCTCGTTTCCACCTCCTCCGTACGGGAGTCAAACGGTGGCACACCTATCTGATCTTCCCGAGAGAATGATTTTTTTAAACCAGAATTTAAAACTTCAGCTACCCTTCTGCCTTCCCCTATCGTCATAACAGACTGGACGAGTGATTGAAAGAGACCTTCGATCCACTAAGTGATTTTATGTAGGACCAGAGCTTTCTCGGGATCTCGGTAAGGTCTTTCACTAGTCTGAGACAGTAGAAATAGTCGTGAGCTTCACACGACGCACTCGTCATAAAAACTAATAATCAATTACGTGGTTAAATTTTGAGGGCGGCATTCATTCTGTGCCAAGAAATATGTACGGTTTACTCAAAACATCGTTTTCCTTTCAGGATAGATGGCACTGTAATCGACAAATATCAAATAAGTTTACTTTTGCAATTAA
Source organism: Schistocerca cancellata (assembly GCF_023864275.1). Classification (NCBI taxonomy): domain Eukaryota; kingdom Metazoa; phylum Arthropoda; class Insecta; order Orthoptera; family Acrididae; genus Schistocerca; species Schistocerca cancellata. The sequence goes on from NC_064636.1 coordinate 10,507,302, forward strand.
GAACTGACACATTTGATTCTATATTTAATTTCCAAAGTAAATGTAAATTTTGTGTTTTAACGGTTGATATTTACTTCAGTGTTGCAAATTTGATTGTACAAGACAATATGTTTCGCTCTGTCATTGTCCAGTTAGAAACTATATTTAGTGTGATCCAGAAGCGGCGATGCAGACGAAATCGCCTTCTGTTCCCGTCAGAGTGCCCGACACCGGCGTGACCCCCGCCGCCCACCACTGGGGCCGCCCTACTGCGACGAGTATCCGCCCGTGGCAGCTGCAGCACCTCTCACTGACGCTTCACAGACATTCTAATTTGTTACGATCTGTGCGATTTCTATTCTGCCGGTGACCACGTAGCGGCCACTGTGAAACGTACGGCGGTCGGACGGAAACGAGCACCGAAATCGGTCACGCCGAGGGCGGGGTCCGAGGGTGGCCACCGAAATCTAGAATTCCGCAGAAGCATCTCGTCTGCCGGGAATATCAATTTCTAGCCACATTATTTGTATCGTACAATTACATTTGGAAAACTCGAGTAATGTTCGATCGTCAGTATCGACCATTACGAATCGAAGGTTTACATTTATGTTGTAAATTAGATCTAGAATCAAATGTGTCTTTTCTCAATTGTAAAAAGAAGCACGCTCAGTATTTCAAAAACCTTGTAATAAATGTGCCTTTGCAACCTAGACCATCTTTTAATTTTCAAAAACACAATATTTGTAGATTACAGCACCATCTACCACAAATACAACAACGGTTCGAGTAAACTGTACATTTCTTTCGGAACAGAATCCGAATATGCAATAAAAATGGGGAGGGGGTTTCCCATTTAAAAATACGAAGTCGCCTCCTCCCACGCACGAAGTGCAGTCAGGGATGGCCAGCTGTAGCACGGACAGACGTCCTCTTTACTAATTTTAATTTTTCACCGAGAACATATTTTTCGTACAGCACATATTTTTCGAGATATTTAGTCATTTCGAATTAAAACAACTACTCCGTACCACTGCTGCCAGTCCGACGTATCCATGTCGGCCGAGTCTGCTACCCGTCGTCCGAAAGTTTCCCACCTCTGGCGATCGTGTACTCGTACGAGACACGCGTCGCGCGTCACGACACCGAGCCGTATACAGGCGGCAGGTTTACACACTGTACACTCCCTCGCAGATACCACCTTACAGGTATATGGGCGGCAGGTTTACACACTGTACACTCTCTCGCAGATACCACCTTACAGGTATATGGGCGGTAGGTTTACACACTGTACACTCCCTCGCAGATGCCACGCTATGTTCTTTTATTATTTGTGTATCGCAAATAATGCATCATTACAGGTTCAGTCAACAAAGCATCTGGCTTGTGTTCTTGTATTAGAGTGTAATTCTGCTTTCCTTACGCAATTATAGTATTTCTAATTTTCTTTTATCACGTCAGTATAATTGGTATTTAAAAATTCTTGTCTTGTTGAAGAAGAACCGTGCCAGATGTGCGTTGAGTCATACTACCACACACAGAACAGCTACACTTGTGCTTTGTTGTGGCGTTGGTTTTATAGTTGCTGGGGACTTAATTAATTAATTGTGTTAATGAAAATTTTCATTTCATTCTTTGTTGTTGTTCTATGCAGTCAGATTGCGTACTTATACTAGTCAGGGCCAGCCGTTTACGAGACTTGCGTAATCGGACATACAGCTACTAAAATTATTTGCATTTTATTTTAATTAAGCCCCCATGCACGTGGCGGCAGGTTTACACACTGTACACTCCCTCGCAGATACCACCTTACAGGTATACGGGATGACGCTTTCCACAGATGTGGTACTGCGCCAATACACTTTGTGACTTATTTCGAGTGAGTGCAAACTTCCTCTCAGTTGTCGTTTTCGGTACAAACATCATTGTGAATTTGTGCAGTGAATAAATCATCTTTTAAAACAGCAAGCAATCGTCTAAAAAGTGCACATCGAGGAATCTCCCTTCAGCAACGGCAGTAGGTACTTAAATACAGACGTATACAGCTGTGACTCTCACTACTGTTGAAATCGTTACCACCTGACAGTTGGAACGACACCACTGCCCACGGTGGTGAGAAAGCCGCAAGGGTAACGCTCGCTTTTTAATTAACTCTACAGTTAACTTACAAAATCGGTGTTGTATTTTTGCATTCCCAGCATTAGTAAATTATCGAGACACACGTAAAGCAGCGAAATAAATGTAAGAATGGCCGATTTCACACATTCGGTGACACGAACTGCAACTTATTCGTGAAGAAATACTTTCAAATTGTGTACAACTGCAGCTTACTCTGCTGACAGCGAGAGAATATAAACACGTATTTTGTTGACGAGAAGCGTATACTTCTGTCGCTGTCTGTTCTTATCGTAATAGGCACTTTCCTCAAAACGTAACAATTTTGTACGTAGTCTACCGATTTGCACTTCCTTACGCTTCGCTCTACTTTCTAATACACAAATATTTTTGTACATATAATTACTGTTGCTTCAAAAGCTAATGTCTTTAGCATTCTCTGTGTCTGTGGCTGTGATGTAGTGACAACTGTGAAATTGGTTTTTATCTTTTGCGTTGAATGAAGTTTTATTACTTTTGATGTTTTATATCAGACCAGTGTTATTTTCCCTTCAGTTACAGTTGTGGTGGCTTATTTTGTACATTTAATAATGTAGGTATTGCATTCAATACACGTTTCCTACATTCCCCATTCACAGATTTGACCGAAAGTGTAGTAACGGAAACATCACATTACCGTGTAGATATACAGTACATGCAAGTACGGTGTCAGCAATATCTTATTTATCCACCGACACTGGGCAAATGGCTTTCAATTACAATCTCTCTCCTGTATGGGAATGTACATAACTGATGTACGAGTGCAGATTGTAGACACACACGCTTGACGATGTATGGAAGTTTGGGTCCAGCTGTGAAGTGCGCACGGATAGCCTAATAGCAAGACGACCACTCGCAATAAATGAGGAATCCAAGTTCAAGTCCCGGTCCGACATAAATTTTTATCGGCATTCCATTACACAGCTTACAGTTGTCCACATTCGCAATTGCCAATGCGTTTCACATAATTCTCCTTCTGCCATTACAGTGCAGTTAAGATTTTGTCAGCGATACAATCGAGGACCTACGGATGCTGACATTCACAGACAGCATCGGTACTGTCTAAGGAATGGGATGAGTGAGCAGACGGAAAAGTACTGGCCAATTACACCTATTGGCACAAAACATGAAAAGAAATGGCCTTGCATCTGAACACAGTCCAAGGAAATCAACTTACGAGGTCAGTAAGCAGCAGCACATGCCACAAATGGAGGTTTGGTATTTCTGAAAATGAAGTAAACAGGGTAACTGTAGGTAATTCAAATTTCATAACGTACAAATTACACTATGGCAATATCAGACGTCTCATTTTTGGAGACAAGGTAACTTTGTGTACAAGTGGTGAGATTAACCGACACGACATTTGAACACGGTGTGGAGAAAAGTATTTGTGTGCATCTGAACATCATCGTGACTCACTGAGGGACGTACAGTGTGGAATGGGTAATGACCTATTGTTAAATGTCATATCTGCGTGATTCAGGGACGTAGTACAGAACACCTATAAAGTAAGTACAAAAATTGTTTTGAACTTTCTTTTAAATTTTCTGTAATTCTTATCGATACATCGGAAGGAATTAAGTAGTTACAGCTGTTTGTAATCACTCGTGTAAACTGTAAAACTGTCATGTCTCTCTGTCTGTCTGAAAATGCTAATCTCCGAATCTACTAGACAAATTATCAAGATGGAACTTGAGAATAGCTTGGTGCAACATATGTGCTTTAATTCTTCAAAATATGATCACAGCTAAAAACAGGGATTGTAGTTTGAAGACTAATCTAAAATTGTCATGTCTGTCTGTCTAAACACATTAATTTCGAAAACAACTGGATGAATTTGAAAAAGATTCTGGCAGGTAACTTAAGGGTAGCTTGGGGCAACATACAGGTGTTACCTCCATCATAATTAGATTTATTAATAATAACAACAACATCCTAATATAAAGTGTTAGGGGTCTGCTAAGCTTAGTAGTTTGGATGTTTACAACTGTAGTGATACGATCATCAAGGGGTAGTACACCAAAGAAACAACAAATAATAATAAAAAAAACCTCAGTAACAGAGTTAAGTGCCACAATATTAACACTGAATTTATTTGAATAGGATACAAGGATTTACTGATTTTGCTTTGTGTATCAAAAACTTAATGAAATTGCTTTATTCTTTCAATAATTTTTACTTATATTGACTTCTTGTTTAGGGAAAATGGATTTACTGATGAAGAGATCCTACAGGGGTTGTCTTCTACCGAACAAAGTACACAACCATAAAAAGTGATGGTATGCAAAGGCCCTTCTTTAAATTCCATTGCAAAGCACGAACGTACATCAAATTTACAAAATCTAAATATTTACAAATATACGGTTGTCCTAAATAAATTAATTTAATTCTCGGGTCATTCCACGTCAAATCAACACGGAAACAGACCATTTTCAGCATCGCGTATCTTTTTTTTTTTTTTTTAATTGGGCACAGTTTTACTACTGGTGTACACTTGAAAAAATATGAAATTTTACTGAGATGTGTAAATTTGTTTTTGAATTATGAAGTTGTAAAGTTGTCATAAATGAGCCCAAAAACAGGAAATGACCATTTTTGAAACTGCTGTAAAAGCTTTCATAATTGGTGACAGAATGAAGGTTCTCACAACTGGATGACATAGCTGTTGGTAAACCTTTGGGGTATCAGGTTGTGGACAATGGTTTTATAGCCCGAAAGATTTACCGGCCGCAATTTCCTAAATGAGCCACACACCCAGAATCCCCTTTCCTATGACACACAAATACCGTAAAGGTTAACATTAGAAAAAAAAAATTTTAATAAAATTTAAATTTGTAGTGTAATTTTTTTTCAAAAAGCACACATTTTAAAAGTTATTCCACGAATAGTCACTACAGAGTGTACATGCAGACACTTTTTCCCAAGTGAAAATACATTACAACCCAGGTTGAAAGTACATTTTTTCCATGTTAAGTGATGATATACTTTCCTTCGAAGCTGTAAAACATATCAACTCTTCGAATGGTAAAAGTTTTGTACACCAGCAGAGAATTTTCTGGGTCTTTAGAAAACTTAACCCACTACAACAACACCACGTTTTGGAAAGATTTCTGATGTGCGGCAACACGTACACTGCATATTTTTGTACTGTGAAAGTACAAACGTGAATTTCACCAAATACAGCACAACAACTTCCGAAGCACTGAAATCGAGATCACACTACGAGATGGGTTTTCGTCGGCCAATCGTAGCTTGTGTAATGTGATTTTATCAGCCAATGGCAGAGAATATTCAGAGCACAGGGTATGTGATGCTGTCAGCCAACAGGAAGATCACTTAAGTAGTGCGAACATATAAATAGGAAAAGTTAATGGTTTAAATCAATATACATACAATATAGCTACAAGAAAAGATAAGCTTTTACGAACAGGGTGTCCCATTTATCTTCACCACCCTAAATAAGTGTTTGTTCAGATGCAAATTACAAAATGTTTCAAGCAAATGTCCTTTAGCCGTCAGGGGGGGGGGGGGGGGGGGCGGCGGCATCAATCAGCACGATTGCCTCCGTTGTAGCTTTGTTTTCTACAAAGATATGAACAGCGGTATGACTTTTTTAAATGGCACCCCGTATTTTTTTATTCAGCAATTCATTTCCTCTCCTAAAGACCTATTCAAAAATGTATCACAGTGTACCATTCACTGAAACACAACATTATTAATTACGTAGCACAACACTGACGTTGACACTCCCAGCGCTTAGTGCAGGTACTGGGGGTAATGGAACATATCCACGTGCTGACATTGAAAGAGGACAAATGTAAAAACGTACATAGAATGCACACCTGTCATTCCGTCAACCATTGTCAGTTGAAGAGTTGTGGGAGTAGAATGTACACCGACAAAGAGAAGGTAGAAATGCTACTCACCTATAGGGGATGTAAGTCAGCAGAACAGTAATTGCAATACTGTTTTCTTATGTACGGGTACATTTAGTACAGCAGTGTAGTCCTTTTAAATACTGTCGTGTAGAGTAGCCACACAGTAAAGGCTGTCCTTCCTGCAAACTGCATCGACATAACGTTTGTTTTATTGTTGTTGTTGTTGTTGTTGTTGTTGTTGAAGGTAGGTGAAATGCTACGCAGGCAGCGGAACTGTACAGAGAGTGATATCCTGGTAAGAACCCACCTTCCCGACAGATGTTTTCTCGTCCCGTTGCGACGCTTCGGAAATGGGAAGTTTCAACCCACGACAATGCAATCGTCGTAGACTCGTACAGACGAAGCTGCCGAAGTTACTGTTCTCGCTTATGTTGCTACGAATCCACACGTGAGCACACGACAGCTCGAACGTGAGATTGGCATTCCTAGAACCAGTGTACATCTTATTCTTACAAGTCACCAGTTGCACCCTTACCAAATACACCTACATTAAGAATTGCGCGGGAACTATTTCCAGAATCGCGTACAGTTCTGTCAGTGTGCACAGCAGCAAATCCTTGCCAACCCGTACTACTTCTATTTACTGACGAATGTTCCTTCTCAAACAAAGGACAGGTCAATACGAGGAACACGCACTATCGGCCCAGCGACAACCCACGATGGCTCAGACAGGTGGAACATCAGCGTCAATGGAGAGTTAACGTCTGGTGTGGGATACTCGGTACTACAATTATTGGCTCTTATTTCATCAATGGTGGTCTAAACGGCACAGCGTGCCAACTTCTTCAGACAAATTCTTCCTCCTCTTCTAGATCAAGTGCCGCTAAGAACCAGAATAATTACGTGGTATCGACACGGTGGATATCCTCGCGTGCACGTCGTGTTCTGAACTGAAGGTATCCCGCCAGGTGGATCGATCGAGGAGCAACAGTTACTCGGCCTGCTAGGTCTCCCGATTTAAATCCTCCGGACTCTTCTCTTTGGGGATGCATTAAAGATGTCGTCTGTCGCAATATTCCGACAACTCCAGAGGACGTGCGGGAACGTATCGTAGTGCCTGTAATTCTCTCGAGCAGGCGACACTGGAAGCAGTAAATAATTCTTTCATTCAATGAGTCCACCAGTGAATCGGTGTCCAGGGTCACCACTTTGTGCACCTTTGAATGTTCTACTCCTGGGCAATGGTACAGGAGAGTCAAAGTCAATTTTGTGTTACGTTTTTACTTGCTTTTCATTTGTTTTATGACAACTCCAGCAAGTGGACAAGTTTGTGATCCCGGGATCAAAGTCGATCTCGTGTTATGTAATTAATAACGTTGTGTTTCAGCAAATGGTACACTGTGATACATTTTTGAATAGGTCTTTAGAAGAGGAAATGAATTACCGAATAAAATATACCGGGTTCCATTTAAAAAAGTCATACCGCTGTTCATATCTTTGTAAAAAACAAAGCTACAATTAAGGAAATCGTGACGATCGATGTCCCTCGGATCGCTAAGGAACATTTGCTTTAAACATTTTGTAATTTGCATCTGAACAAAGTTATTTAGGGTGGTCAAGATAAATGGGACACCCTGTATAATACTGGTCATCAACACTGTTTTTCTTGTTTTCCTCCAAATGCTTAAATTGCAGCACCTGAATATTCTGACAAGCACACTTATAAATTTCATTGCTGTGCACTGAAGATTTCATACATTACCTGGCTGAATGTGTGTTCCGTCAAGCATTTCAACTTTTCAGAAAAGCCAATTATCTGTGAAACTGCTCAAGAACTGAAGTAGTACTCCCCTCTTCCCCCCCCCCCCCCACCCCCTTTTTAAGGGATAATTATACTTTTTGCCATTTTTACTGCATAATTCGTAATCTATGAAAGAACTAAGATAAATATGAAAAACTAATCTTTAAGCTCTGTCTTTTTGTAGCACGTGTTAGCCTTTAAGATACAGCAAACTCAAATGTGCTAATAAAATTCTAAATAATTGCATAAATGGCTTCTTTTCTGGGCCCAGAATTTTTCTAAGTGGTCGACTCTCGAATTGTCAAATATTGAATGAGAGTCAAACACATGCGGAATTTAAGAAATTCGTCACATATTTTCACATCTACATAACTCGTATTGTGTAAAAGGAAATTTACTTTGAAAGTAACACTTCTCAGTCCACCATCCCCAATATTTTTCCACACCCTGTTAGATATGTGAACAGTTGTGATGTCACACTTATCAGAAGCAGTTTGTTGTCACGAAGTCCTCGTCCTAAAGCGTCCAAAACAATTTTGCTGTCGAGAGACGTTTGTGTGTGCACTGTGTTTTTTTGTTGTTAATGGTGCGTTTTCTTTACAGCGTAAGTTTTATTTTGGTGTTCTTCACTTATTTACATTTTACTGCTGCAGTAATATTCTGCAGTAGCGGGCTACAGAAAAATTCTTAGAGTATCAGTTCTTACAAGTCAAAATTACAAAAGTTTAACTGAAAACTGAAACAATGAAAAATTTCCAAAATTCTAAAAAAAAATTCACAAGTGAAATAATTCTTGGGTTTCACACAGATTTCCTGATTGTCCAGGAATGTACACGCCTTGTACTTCTTGTACTCCGTTCGGAGATTCAAGGGCCACCTTTCAAATTTATTTATTTATTTTTGTCTCAGTAATACAGTTTCAGAAGCATTCAGCAGGTCATCGTTCTGAGGCGCTGAAAATCACTGCCCACACAATTTTTATTTGTCTTAAGGAGCAAAAAAAAAATCATTAGGTGATAAGTCAAGTGAATATAGACATCGAGACATTAATCCAATAGTCTTTTCATCCATCAAATCTGCAATCGTTTGGCGTGATGTGTGACACAATGAAGAATGACACGACATTTCCATTTTTTCCCCAATTTTAGTGATGACTTATGGCAAACAATTTGTTGTATACCATTTGGCATTAACTGTTCCTCAATCTTTTAAAGCAAAGGTCACAATGTATAAGTTTAACCAAAGGAAAAGACAATCATTTTCTCAGAACTGCTTTGCGAACGAATCAAATTAGTAATATTCAGTTCATCTCAGTGCGCCTAAATTTTCGACTGCAGCGTACAACACGCATATCTCATCTCTGCTTACAGAGTCGTACACAGATTTTCCATCTGTTCTGTCAAATTTTTCGAGTCTTTCTTTACACCGATTGAGATAAGCCTGTTTTTCAGCACCAGTCTTAATTCTGCAGAATCTACTGCAAACACATCTATTTCACGGCTGAAGTTGGTGCAGTGTCGAATGTAATGGTATGCCTTATGCCACCTATCTCTCACATGACAATCCCCTTCAATTGTGTTGCAAATGGAAAGGACGACAGAATTTCATTACGAGCATTCCATAAGTGGGATAGGGTAACAACTCTAACATCTTCAGTTTTGTTGAAATTTGTGCATAATGTCCCTAAAGGACCACAGGGAAACACATTCTTCAAAATGAGAAACACAGTAAGCTCCTTACGTTTGGCAAGCCACTATTTCTGACATAATAGAGTTGGGAAACTCAAACTTGAAATTCCAGGAACATTTTGGACAGAACGCAGAAATGAAAGAAAGCAATGGCCACGCCACAATCTCTCTTCATACTAAGTGAAAAATTACCTCGCAACAAGTTCGTATCATTTTTGACAACGAATAGGTAAAGAATGAAAGCTACTGGAAACACGATCATCTGTCATAGCCACCCTGCCGGAAAATTAGTGAACTGTTAAGTTTCCCACAAATCTATTCACTACATTGTGAGCTCCTTAAGTTTCCAAAAATAATTAATTTTATCTATACTTGATACCACATAAGGCTATTCTTATTAACACCAATGAAAAGATCATACCATAGTCCAGCAGAAACACGAGGTTGGCCTTCATTCAAAAATCATTTAGTTGTTCTTCCAGTATCCATAGTGAGGACATGCCCAAGCCAGGCTATTATTCTACTTTTTATAATTCTTACGACGTCAGCTCCTCGTACGAGGCGGTCCAACTCTACGTTCCAATATCCCGAGCCACTGCTCGTCGACACTCGTTAGCGTCACATTTCACATCCGCAGGTTACAACTGGCCCGATCGTGACTTTGTGTAGGTGGAGCTTCAACTGCCGATTTCAGAACCTAGAGGCCAACAATTTCTTAAACGTGTGGAAGCACCTATCTGCTTAGGACGTGCAGTTTGATTTCAGTCGACACGGAATTTGTGCTGTTAATATTAGAACCGAAATAGTCAAAGTTCTGCACATGTTCAAATTCTCCAATTTAATAAAAGAAAATACCAGATACCTTCATTTATGAGCATTCTGGTTGGCTACCTCAAACGAGTCACAAACTGATTCGATTTTATTTCCACCGTTCGTGCCCTCAAGTTACCCACCGATACCAGCATGTGATCCAAGAGCTGTGGACACTGCAAGTTGACTTTTAGAGTAGCTGTTTATCCGTATATTTACTGTTACTCTATTCTCCATTGTCCGAGTTAGTTCTTATATAGAAAAGACTTGTGGGCAGTATAACTGAAATGTTCAATTGCATTGAAAGTGTATTATTTTAAATGCAGCTCCTGTCAGGTTCGATGTAATGCAACACTGTACGAGACGTAGTCCGAGGTTGCGGACATAAAAATGGCGCAAGTGGACTCAATCTTGGTGAATTTGAGCAAACTGGTGCAAGCGCACAATGTTTTAACTGTCTACATCAGAACTAACTGGCCAAAGAAATGAAGGAAAACCCTAATATATCTAACTGCTGAGGAAAAAAGTTTCATTTTGACCTCAGAGCAAATCCATCATACAGACTATGGAATAAATTAGGTGCTTCAGAAAAGAAAGGTAAAATCAGAATGAAGTTAGGAAGCACGAATACTGATACATCCAAAGAGCAAGTGTGGAAAATAGCTTAGCAAAACCATAGGGCAAAAGGTTACGAAATGTTTTTAAGATCAAGACATTAGTCAAATTTGTCCAACAAATGAGACTGCTCACACGCTGTTACAGCACTATCTGGATGAATTACGTATTGCTTATCAAAACAGAAATGGATACGAGGCTAAATTTTCAAAATTTTGTCAATTATGTCCAAAGTGGCACGTGACTGTACACTCAGTTCGTACGTGGACTAAATGACAGAATGTAATGTAATCGGCAAGAAACCAACACGACAATTAATATAATTCTCGTTTTTCTGTTTACAAATGTAAGCCATATTTTTGCAGCTTGGATGAAACAACACAAAAGTGAAAATAAGAGCGTCTACTGGTGTTAAGAATTTTAACTTTAAGATACACACTGCATCAATTCAAAATTTTCCAGCACATTTGAAAAAAGACAATGCCAGGGGCACTGCTTTCTCATCTTCATTTACATTAATTCTTTGTTTCGAAACAAAATGTCGTCGAGACAACGAGTTGCCGGCACCTCACTCTATCGAGCTAGAAACGACGACTCGCCAAACTCGAGGCATTTTTCGTTCATTTTGAGCTCTGAAGAGGGTGGCCCTCGTGAAGGTGGCTCTAGTACCTGCTGTAACTTTGCCAAAGTTCGTACAAGACTCTTAAGTACATTCCGTACAAATTTCAACAAAACTGAAGACGGGCCATTTGATGGCATCTCCCAGGCAGGCCAAAAGGCGATCCGAAGCATTACCGTCGACTGAGCCCATGTAGAAATCTTAGAAAAGTCACCTGATTGAAATCTTCACACAAAAATCAAATTTTTCACAACACTATTTCCTTAAACCCTCAGTGTAAACAAATTACTCTTGTAATTTCTGGGCTGACATTGTTCTAGCAAAAGAAGATAAATTTAGAAGGAACGGTCCAGCCTAACAGCAATATTTAGTGACGGTTATAAACACTCAGAATACGACCCTCATAATGGCGCACCCGAGGCCGGGAACGAACGGCGGCACTTCATTAGTTGCAAGTACAGACCTGGACAAACGACAAGAGAAGTGAACCACTGCCATCACGGGGGTGCAGAATACTTTTCATTTTAAACAGAAGCAGTGGCAGCTGCCGTGGGGACACGTGGAGTGTGGACAGGCATTCCGTTTTGTATCAGTCTGCAACCGACAGAACAGTATTTCGGCCCACGAGAGTACAGGACTTTATGTACCGTAGCTGCGTACAAAAAATACTGTCGGCCTAGAGTGGCACAGGGTTCGTATTTATACACTACGTGCAGAGAGGATTCTCCGTGTCAGCATTCTCCTCGGTACCTGGAATTGTGACGAGGGTGCAAAATCTGAACAGCCAACTGCCCGCAGTGGTCCGGCGCGAGGCCTGGCACAACTCCGCTGCCGTCTCACTGGAGTGAATTGCGAGGGCTGTGCTGCTGCGTTAAGGTCGTCACGAAGCTGTACAGAATTGTGACTGTTTCTTAACTCAGCCCAGATACAGATTTTTGTGAAAAGATTAGTTCATTGCCCCAAAGATGAACATATAGTGACAACCCTCTTTCATAGACATAAAAGTTTTCTGGGTATAGTATCGCATTGTAATGTATAATGTATAAAACTACTGCTGCTGGGGAGAGGAAAAAAAAAAAAAAAAAAGAAAAGTTTCGGCCACTGCCTTCGTGACCGAAACATTGATTTTTATCCAGCAGCAGTAGTTTTATACATTATGATGCAGTACCATACCCAGACAACACTTATGTCGAATGACTCTGGCTGTGGGAGCCAACACAATTAAACCCTCTTTTATGTTTTTCAAGCAACTTTAAAAATCATGTAAATGGCAGAAAAATGTGAATGTTACGAAATAGGTATTCATATCAAGTAAAATATTCAACTTTTTAAAATATAACTGGATAGATAATAAGTCTACTCACCACGATGCGCCAAGAGAAAAGGCATATAAAGGAATTTAAATATGCCAGGTTTCAGAGCTAGTGCTTCCTTCTTCTCGCAGAAGGTTTGAAAAAGAAGGAGGAGGGGTGAAGGAAAAAGACGCAATATTTACGAAATAGGTAGTGTTCGGTAAGTTGCCTAGAATCCCAGGTCAGGGAGACGTATTGGACAGGATGAGAATGAAAGCCTGACCATTGGTGATTGCACTGGACAAGATTTGAGAGCTTAAAGGTGGAACTTATGCAAGACAGAGATTACTGACAAAACATAGTGCACGAGTTAGGTTCAAATGGTACTGAGCGCTATGGGACTTAACATCTGAGGTCATCACACACATCTGAGCCGAGGCAGGATTCGAATCTGCGACCGTAGCAGCCGTGCGGGTCCAGACCGAAGCGCCTAGAGCCGCTCAGTCACAGCGGCTGGCGCACAAGTTACTAAGTGCGGAAAGCTAAGTGCACTGCATGTGGTAGAGGTGGGAGGTGAAAAATAGACAGGAAAGAAAATGAAAAATGTAGAAAGGAGTGAAGAAAGGAATAGTTACTTAGAAAGAAAGTAACAGTTACTCAGAAAGACAGCCAAGACTGAAGAATCTGACGCAAGTCGAGCCCAGGTGTGTTATAATGTTAATTCTCACTTGCAGAGTTCTGAGAATCTGGTGTCTAGGGCGAAGAATCGAGATGACACGTGCGGTGAAATGGGCACCGAAGTCAGGACTGCCATCTCGCAGGGCACGCTCTGCAACAGGATATTGAGTGTTGCCAATATACATCCTCCGTCTCTGCCCACTGATCCCGACTGACAATTAGGTGGTAAACATGCCGACGTAGAACGTCAAACAGTGTTTACATAACAGCCGGTACACGACGTACCGTTTCACAGGTGGCTGTCCCTCCGACAGTATACGTTCTGCCAGGGTCAGAATAGTCGGCGGTAGGAGGGCAGCAGGACGGTCACAGGGGTAGGAGCAGTAGGATAGGGAGACGGGTGCAGGAGGAGCGAAGGGTCCGACGAGGATATTGCGGATATCGGAAGGGCGACAAAAGTTATCCTAGGTGTGGTGGGAAAAATCTCAGACAAAATGGACCTCATTTCAGGGCACGATTTTAGAAAGTGACAGCCTCGGGAAAGTAGCCGATTAATGCATTCGAGACTAGGATAATACTGGGTGACAAACGGTGTGCTCCGAAGTTTTCTTTTTTGCAGCGATCGGCAGTAGCCGGACCGGATGTGACGGTCTGAGAAATCTGCTTTTGAACTAGGTAGGTGGGGTAATTACATCCAGTGAAGGCTGAAGTGAGAGAGGAGGTGTATTGCTATAAAGAGTCTCCATCCAAACAAATACATTTGCCTTGAATGCAGAGGCTATACTGGAGAGAATGTTTGGCAGCTGTACGGGAGAGAATGTTTGACACGGAAAGGACAGTAACTGTCAAAATGTAAGTACTGTCGTTTGTTAGTACATTCGTTGTGGACACAAGTGTGTAGCTGAAATTCGACGAGGACGAGATCGACATCGAGAAAAGTGGCAAGAGATTCGGAATACGGCCACGTGGAATTTAATTGGGAGAAGATATTTAGAGATTACAGAAATTTTAACAGGTCTGCCTCACCTCGAGTCCATACGGCAAACACGTCACCTACATGTCTAAATCAAACCAAGTACTGAAGGTTTACGGATACCCGGAAAGCCACCACCATGCAGTCCACGAAAAGGTGGGCGTAAGAAGGAGCCCACTGTTGTACCCCTGATCTGTTTGTACGCTTGCCTCTCAAAGTTGAAGTAGTTGTCTGTAAGTTTAAAGTCGATTAAGGTGAGCAGGAAAGATACTATACGTTCGAAATCAGGTTGGCGCCGACTGACGAAATGTTCGGGAGCAGACAGGCCACGTATGTGGGCGACGGATGTACAGAGGGAGTGGTACCAGTGGTGTTTGGTGGGAGTGGGGAAGGCACGGCTTTCAGACAATCTAGGAAACAGTCGGTATCTTTAATGCGGGAGAGGAGTGTCTGTAGTATACGTCGAAGGTGTCGATCGACAGAGGCAGATATACGTTCGGCAGGTGCTTCCGAGCCGGCAACTACGAGACGGTCGGCGTGACTGGGTATGTGGATCTCAGAAAGGAGGTAAAAGGAAAGATCGTGCGATTTGGACGGTTTAAGAAGTTCTACGAACTGAGGTGTCAGTCCTCGTGAAGGTCCCGAGGTTTCGAGAAGGGACCGTAAGAACGAGTTTTCGACGGCAGACACGTCCCTTGTCAGCCGGGAGAATAACGGAGTTGTCGGCTTTCGGGGAACGAAAAGCCCGGAGTTCTACAGAGGACAGGTTAGGGTCACACTGTAGAGTCCCGAGGGAGGTCGAAAAGCAATTATGGACGTGAGGAATTCTCGGAAGGCACATAAGGAACGATTCTGAAGTAGTGGTGACGGATCCGATTGGGACCGCAGTCTGAACTGTTAGAGGCAGTGTTCGACGTCGGGCTCGCCGTCGGAAAGGTTTTGGCGTCAGGTTGCAAAGTGATACTTCCAGTTTACGTTACGTGTGAAGGAAAGTAGGTCCTCCACCGAAGTGGCATGATTAAATGCGGGTTTAGGGCCGAAAGCGAGACCCCCGGATAGTACAGATAACTCAGGGGGGAGAGTGCTTTAGAGCGAAGGTTAAGAACACTGCACGACTGTGACTGGTTCCTGTGATTCTGAATGCAAACTGGTAGATGAGGCATACAGGTCACAGACTAGCCTGGTAAGTGCAAGAGGTTTCTGTATTTGAAACAGTTAAAGAGGCTGGTGTACAAAAGCATTATAGTCAGAAACGGGGACTTCCCTTTTTATGTGTACATTCTATAAAATCTGCATAAGCCATTTTACTAACAGTACTAGCCTACAATTAAAAATGCTTATTTTTACAATAAGCATAATATTCCACTAAAATTCCTATTTTTTAATCAAAAAATGCAGAACAATAGTTTGTTTCAAATATTTCCTCAGATCATTTCTATTTATACTGCAGGTAGCAACTACTGTAGGCATTACCGGACGACGCTTGCAGCTAGTAATGTAAACAGTAGTCACGCGCTCTGTTTTTCCGTGCGTCAAGTTCATTTTGTGCGACAAAATGTCTGAACCTCTCAGTAGAAGTGTGCAATCACTACACAGGAAATTCACCTATCTGCTCACATTTTGCGTGGTCGTACATGCGAGTCTTTGTCCTCAGTGCGGGAATATTTCGAGGAGGCGGAGGAGGAGATGGCAATGCGACTCTACTGTCCGTAATGAAGGCAGTCTAAAGAACTGCAGACACTCTGAAGATACACGAAAATACTGTCATCAGAGTTCGGAAGGAAAAATGCTGTGTCAAATGGGAGGAGCCCGGTTCATCCAAACTGCAAACACCTGGTAAAGAAGGAGGAACAGAACGACGAGCAGTTAAGTACGGCCCTTTTCGACAAGCTGCTGTTTGTCACCACATACACGGATATTATGGAAGACAAGAGCATTCCACTATAACAAAACTGTGTGTTACTCCTCACAAGGCAGAGTTATTCAGTGACTCTTCTCTGGTAACGGTCATCAAAGCTCTCCGTTTTTTATACAAAAAAAATTGACGGACAAAAAATTATAATGGAGAGAGTGACATCGTAGTGTGGCAGTGTCGGTTTTGAGAAATGTCATTAAGCTGCAGTTCGAAGAAACCTGAATAAATGTCTGTCATTCAGACAGAAAAGACAGGATAGATGATAATGTATGTGTGAGTTCTGCTGTTCCCATAGACAACAGTGCAACAATTATTGTCTCGCAAACCAGAATTGCATCCGGTTTCGTACCTAACTGTCTCCTCGTTTACAAATTGAGGAAAACAAGTGACTACCACGAAGGAATGAATTGCAATAATTTTCTGAAGTGGTTCGAGGGATAGCTATTTGAAAACTCTGATCAGCCATCTATCATCGTAATGAGTAATGAGTAATGCCCGCATTCAGTTACTAAAGATAAAGTCTTGACCACAGCAACAAACGAAGCTGACGATGTCTAACAGTTAAAATGCAACAGTTTGGAAATTCCACACAATTTGTGTACAGCGGAACTCGTGGGAACGGTGACAAAAAATAAGTCAGTTTCAACGGCACATCGCTGATGAGGCAGTTAAAGACTGCGGTCACAGCATTCTGGACTTCCACAGTACCACTGCCACTTCCACACCGTCGAAATGATGTGGACGCAGATTAAACATTACTTGGCAACAAATGATAGAAGCTTCACTGTGGCGAAAATTTAAAAACTGTTAGTGGAAGCAGTGAAACAATTAGCACCAGAGAAGAGGGAGTTGTTTAAGAAGGATGCAAAAGTGAAGCGAAGCTAGTAACACTGAAAACATAATTATATCCTCAGGCAATTCCAGTGACTCTTCCACAGACCAGAGCTCAGATAATGACAGTCTCGAGGAAAAAGTTATCCTGAACTAAGTGGCATTTACCCTTTGCCATCATTCCTCTCATTTCTGTGTTTCTGTTTCAGATTTTTGGCATAACGGTGTGTTCTGCATTCACAGAATAAATCTCATCTCATTATTAAGAAATGCTCCTCTCCAAAAGTATCTGCAGGTAAATAGAGCGAGGGAAAAACGGCACTCTAAAAGCCTCAGTACGAGCCCTAAATTCACGCATCTCGTCTTCACGGTCCTGACACAAAATGTATGCTGGCAGAGTAGAATCATTCTGCAGTCAGCCTCAAATGACAGTTCTCTAAGCCTGCACAACAGTGCCTCGCAGAAAGACCGTCACTCTCTATCTAGGGATTCCCATCTGAGTTCACAAAGCTTCTCTGTAACACCTGTGTGGTGATCGAATCTACCGGTAACAAATCTAGTGACACACCTCCGAACTGCTTCGACGTCTTCCTTTGACCCGATCTGGTGAGGTTCCCAAACACTCTAACGGTACTCGAGAATGGGTTTACTAGTGTTCTATAAGCTGTCTCCAAGAATTCTCCAAACAAAACGAAGTCGAGCATTCGTCTTCTGTACTATCAACCTAATGTGCTCATTCAATTTCGTATTGCTTTGCAAAATTACACCTAGATATTTAAGCAAAGTGACTGTCAAGCTGCATTCTACTAATGCCGTATTCGAATGTTACACGACTGTTCTTCCTGCTCATAAACTTTTCCACAGTTCACAGTTTAGTGTGTAAGGAAAGTGCGAACCGAGTTTCACGAATGATGTTTTCTAAAACTGTGCCGATTTGCAGACATAAGCTTCTCAGTCTCCAGAAAGTTTATTATATTTGAAGTGAGAATATGTCGAAGGATTCTGCAGCAAACTGAAGTTGGGGATATCGGTCTGTAATTTTGCAGGTGTGTCGTTCGACCCTTCCGATACGCTACAATCACCAGCCCCTCTTTCCATTCGCTCAGGACTTTATGCCGGGTGAGAGATTTGCGATAAATGCAGGCTAATTACGGGGCCGGTGCCGTAGAGTGCTCTCCGTAAAACCGAACTGGGCTTCTGTCGGGACGTGGCTGCTTACTCGTTTCCAACTCTTCCGGCCGCTTCTCTAGACCGGGGAATCGGCACGACAGTCAAACAGTGTTACGTTCGTGAAGTTTTGTCGCATAAGTAATTTCTTAAACTGAAATTTAAAACTAGAGTTTTTCTTTTGCCGCCTCAGACCGGTCTGCAAGTGACTGGGTAGAAGCTCTACACACACTCTACAGAGACCGGTAAGTACTTACGCAGTTCACATTATTTTAACGATGTGAGATATCATATTTACACAAACGATTCAGATCCAGTTTAGCAGTCCTTTCATCGAATACGACAACCGAATGGGATTAATTCCGATTATTGTGAAAGATAGTGACTTTTGTTGAGATAAACAAATAATACAAACACAGTATCAATTTACACGCAGGAATGCATTCGCCAAGTCACGAGGATATTACGATCTCGTAACGCAAATTCGATACTGCCCATCAAAGGCAGCAAGAGAACACATTCGGTAATGAACTGCACAGCCGTAGCCGCTACAGCCACGACGCGCGCACCTGCCGGCAAACCGACACAGCCCCCTCCCGTGCCCGACCGCGCTCCGGCGTGAATCGTCACGTTCTTTCGTTCGAAGTGTAGTTTGTACATTTGACAAAAGAAGCGTCGCGTGCGTCGACTGTCCAAAACTGAATTGTCCGTCATCCGGAGAATGCTCTCACGTACTGCTGCCAACTTTCCTACCGTTCGGACCGAAGTCCGGCCCGACACGACACACTGTCAGCTGAGATTATTGGCGAAACACGACGCGACACTTAGTACAGAATATAATCGTCTCAGTTTTCGAGCGACGTCAAATCTAATAAAATTCTCGAGCTTCTCAATGGTCACCTCTGCCACCGTCGTCAGGAGTAATACTACCGACTGTCGAGGCCGTCACCGTTTTCCACTCCTACAGCCACAATTACGACCTCTGGCACCGATCGGACAGGTCGCAGTGGCGCCGGCCCGCCGTGGGGTCGAGTTACGTCCCGTGGCGCTACGCCGGAAACTGCTGCTCCCAGCTCACTACAAGTGCCGACAGCCCGTCTCTCCTCTCATCGACATTTAAAGTCCTCCTCCCCGCCCTACTGAGAGTGTACTCCCGGTCTCTGCTGAAACTGTCGCCGTCCGTTTGGATTGCGGCCAATTCCTCTATAATGGAATTCCGACACGTCAACTCCCGAGCCGAGACTCTCGTTCTCTCGAATACTGTTTCGAGTCCATTTTCCGGGCGACACTCAGCTACGGCCGGCTCGTCAATTTCACATCGTTTACTATATCACTTGCGCTCGGTACAACTCTCTGCGACTGTACAAACGGTGTGACCTGCACAGATACTGCCACATCCGCGAGGGACACCGTACACGCGGAGAGCCGTGTCGTCTCCGACAGGGCCCTCGGTGCTAGAGGCTACATCAGAGCAAAATCGTGTCGGCTCTGCGGTAGGCAGTTTCACTCCCGACGGCAGTGGCAGAGACGGCCGTCGGACACTCGAGAATTTTGTTCGAATCGACACGGCTCGAAAACTGAGAACATTTCATTCGAACGGGCCGGTGCGAAAGACTGTGAGGACACACGTCTTTCCTCTACGGTGAGGAGACGTAAAGTGGTGTGTGAAACTGCCGAAAAAACGGCAGAAAAAGAAATCGCGTCTGCCGAGTTCTCGAGCATTTCTGCAATGCTGCTGGGAAGAGGAGGTAACTCTTCACTTTGCTGTAGTTGAGGATCACATCTGAACCGCTGCAGTAGACAGAATTTTGAATAGCATACAGCGGACAAGGTACGAAGTATCTCTATGCCAGAAACCTACTCGACTGCCGTCAATTTTTGTCACCAACCTAGTCACCGTTCGATCGGTAGTGGGTGGGAGTAGCCGCGGCAGCAGAACGGTGCCAGATTCGTGCCACTTTGATCGCTTAACTCGCAGAAGTGATGTGGAGAATGGTAAGTCCCACAGAACAGTCGTCAATCTCTACAACCGAGAATCGGACGACGACTCCTCGGCAGCATCGATAGAGGCCTCAAATTTTCACCGGTCCCGTGACATGTGCCAATTTTCGATATTATTAATGGAATAGAGCGATACACTCGGCACATCTCACACGACGCAGCTGAGGACGTCAGACTAACAGCCGGCCGTACACTGGCAAAAGCTACGCGAAATCAAATATTAGCCGGAAGGAATGACGTTGCTTACGCTCGCTGTGGTTTCGAACACTGAAGACTACCACTTAAAGGTGCTACACACGTTACAGAACGTTGCGTACCGGAAGCTCAGTCACGACCTCACACAGGTCGTTGCCAGGAAGACAGGGAAGTTCATAAATGACGTGGTGAAGACATTAATGCCTCGTGCCACCAAAACTCTCGGGTTTTACGGATTGCTGAAGATGTGTAAGGAAAATATCCCTCTTATGCTCATTGTTAGTGCAATTAGTTCCCGCACCTACAAACAGGCAATACATCTTCTAGGATTATTACTGCCAAAACTGGAACGTTGTGAACACTGTGTTGGAAACTCGCAGACATTTGCCGAAACACTCGAGAAAATGGAAATAATCAAAAAGCCATAATGGTTAGTCTGGACATAGTGTAACTTTTTACGAGGATGAAAGTACAAGACACACTGGACCTTTCGACCTAACAGTTTCCACCTGGAATCGACAAATTGTACCGGCACATTCTGACGACGTACTTCTCGTACTGTAAGGAACGTTACGAAATTACTGACGGCACAGCAGCGGGTTCACCACTGTCTCTGGCAATCGAAAATTTCTTCATGGAGCACTTTGAGGAGCAGGCTCTGAACTCGACGGCTCACGTCCGTCTCACTGCTGGGGTACGTCTACACTTCCTGGGGTACGTCTACAACTCCTTCCCGATACGGTCACACGGTAAAAAGTTGCTGCAGCAGTATAACACAAACAGTTTCCATCCCAACTCAAATTTACCATCGAGATTGAAAACTGTGGCCGGCTACCGTTCCCGGACGTTTTAGTCTGACAGGTGGCAGGAGACCGACTCGATCGTTCAGTGTATAGGAAACCGACATGCGCCGACTGATACCCAAATGCCGACAGTTTGCACCACTCTGTACACGAGTAAGTGGTCTCGAACACGTTAATACAGAGAGCAAAAGTTATTTCTGACGACGTCTGAATTACTGCACTCGAGACACGTGTTCAGAGAGAACGGTTACAGCAAGAGAGATATTGCAGACGCTTTCAGTTGGCATCGCAGAAGGACACCTCGCGAATCGGTGGGGCAACCGGCAGCAAGTCAGGACACGCGCTGCAGAGGCACGCACTGACACCAGTGCTCTGGACCACCCCTGAGACACGAGGTGTGCTGCGTCCTGTTAAAGGCAACACAGCTTTCCGCATGCCGGGTGTACACAGTGAATGCGGCCGCATCTATATAGATCAGAGAGTTTATACAGTTGCAGTGCATTGTACCGAGCACAAGTGACATATTAAACAAAAGGAAGCTCAATGAGTCGGCAATTGCTAAGCACTGCCTTTAAAAAAAATAGAGAGAGAGAGAGAGAGAGAGAGAGAGAGAGAGAGAGAGAGAGAGAGAGAGCTGCCCGATCGTCATCTGCACACGCGTTATTTTGCTCTTCTTCGAGTGGTGCCAGAGGCGGCAATAGTGGCTGTATAAGTGGGAAGCTGCGCCAGCCTGGACAGTCAGTAGTTTCACTGCTGACTACTACGGAAACGGCCATCGAGAACTCGAAAATTTTATTCAAATTGACGCTGCTCGAAAACCGAGAAGATTTTAGTCGAACGTGCCGACGCGAAACATTCCGAGGGCACACATACGTAGTACAGTTATTCCCAGGTTGGCAGCATTAGGAGACAAAGCACTAAATGCACAGCTTGCTGCGACTTCTACTGGTTCAAAACTACAGAATCCAGGAATCGAAGTTAACCGAGTAATGTTTGCAAATAGTGCTCGCAAGTCAGTGCCACCTGTGCAAATCGACCAGTTTTCCATTCCACGCAAACACTGTTTCATTAAGTGTAAATGGAGGGGAATCCAAGTGGATGGACACAAAGGCAGGAGCTCATTAACATTAGGCACAAAAATTTGAAGAACCTTATAAAGAATGTTGTAAACAAATAAAAATGCTAATTTTGGAGATGTAAAAGTGGGATTATACCAAAACACATTTTTGTCGGACTACCCTGGAGATACTAGTAGGTATCAGATAGATTATATAATGGTAAGACAGAGATTTAGGAACCGGGTTTTAAATTGTAAGACATTTCCAGGGGCAGATGTGGACTCTGACCACAATCTATTGGTTATGAACTGTAGATTAAAACTGAAGAAACTGCAAAAAGGTGGGAATTTAAGGAGATGGGGCCTGGATAAACTGAAAGAACCAGAGGTTGTACAGAGTTTCAGGGAGAGCATAAAGGAACAATTGACAGGAATGGTGGAAAGAAATACAGTAGAAGAAGAATGGGTAGCTCTGAGGGGTGAAATAGTGAAGGCAGCAGAGGGTCAAGTAGTTAAAAAGACGAGGGCTAGTAGAAATCCTTGGGTAACAGAAGAAATATTGAATTTAATTGATGAAAGGCGAAACTATAAAAACACAGTAAATGAAGCAGGCAAAAAGGAATACAGACGTCTCAAAAGTGAGATTGATAGGAAGTGCAAAATGGCTAAGCAGGGATGGCTAGAGGACAAATGTAAGAATGTAGAGGCTTATCTCATTAGGGGTAAGATAGATACTGCCTACAGGAAAATTAAAGAGACCTTTGGAGAAAAGGGAACCACTTGTATGAATATCAAGTGCTCAGATGGAAACCCAGTACTAAGCAAAGAAGGGAAAGCAGAGAAGTGGAAGGAGTATATAGAGGGTCTATACAGGGGCGATGTACTTGAGGACAATATTATGGAAATGGAAGAGAATGAAGATGAAGATGAAATGGGAGATATGATACTATGTGAAGAGTTTGACAGAGCACTGAAAGACCTGAGTCGAAACAAGGCTCCGGGAGTGGACAACATTCCATTAGAACTACTGATGGCCTTGGGAGAGCCAGTCCTGACAAAAATCTACCATTTGGTGAGCAAGGTGTATGAGACAGGCGAAATACCCTCAGACTTCGAGAAGAATATAATAATTCCAATCCCAAAGAAAGCAGGTGTTGACAAATGTGAAAATTACCGAACTATCAGTTTCATAAGTCAAGGATGCAAAATACTAACGAGAATTCATTACAAACGAATGGAAAAACTGATAGAAGCCGACCTCGGGGAAGATCAGTTTGGATTTCGCAGAAATGTTGGAACACGTTCTACCGTATCTTCCTTCGCCGTCGGCGTTGTCGTTGTTACCGTGAGACACCGTTATACCAAGAGGAAAGGCGCGTCGATCTTAGAGCATGAGATATGATTACCTTAAGCCATTGACAACACACAACGGTCGCGGTAGCACCTGATTCCAGAATAGCGGCAGTAGCTAAGATCTACGAACTATCCCCTGTTGACCAGGTCCCCAAAACTTAACTCGTAATGAGATCCCTTCAAAGCAAATTGTCATAACGATCGTCTATAAAGGCTTCGTACAACGAGAAGAAATGTTACGGTTGATGGAATAATAACAGATACGACCAAACTGTCTTGTCTCTTCTGCTTTATTTAACATAACTTTGTTCACAGTTTCATTTCGCGTTCACCACTCATTCACCGAAACCCTTTGATGAACAGTTTTGGTTGCTTAACACCAACAGTCAATGATAATGATACATCTTTTCTCCTTTTTATAAATTGAAGCCCGTTCTCCGTGATATAATAAAAAAAAAAAACGGTCTCAATACCGCGTCCCTCGTGAGATGCGAATAGACTTATCCCGGAATTTACCGCCCTGTAGGTGTACTCAATTTAATGACCACACTTCGCTGTCCGCTATTTCGCGAAACTGAATGTCCATTTGTTAGTCTGAGTATACACTGTAGCTGTTTAAAATTCGCCCCTATATTTTTCACAACGCACAATTAGCACTTCCTTACTTGTTTTTTTTTTTAAGAGTAAACGAAAAAAAAGACGCCGTATAATCGGCTTAGTCGACATCAAGCAAAACACCTTAATATGCCCAATTTCACCTCTTCTTATAGGATCGGCTAACTTATTCATTAATTTACTACATATTATTTCCAATAACACTAAACAGGTATCGCCGTTATATTTTAATTGTATTCAAAAGCATGTTACTACTATTATGACCAACTAAATCGCGCGGCGTGCGTTTTTAATGATAACTTTACGCTATTTAATTAATTTGTGCGGCGTGCGTTTTTTAATGATAACTTTACGCCATTCAATTTCCGTTACAGCTATCTTGACTCGTAATGTTACAACGTGGGGCAATACTGACCCTACGAGTTATCTTAGAAAATAGATTAAGGAAAGGCAAACCTACATTTCTAGCATTTGTAGACTTAGAGAAATCTTTTGACAATGTTGACTGGAATACTCTCTTTCAAATTCTAAAGATGGCAGGGGTAAAATACAGGGAGCAAAAGGCTATTTACAATTTGTACAGAAACCAGATGGCAGTTATAATAGTCGAGGGGCATGAAAGGGAAGCAGCGGTTGGGAAAGGAGTAAGACAGGGTTGTAGCCTGTCCCTGATGTTATTCAATCAGTATATTGAGCAAGCAGTAAAGGAAACAAAAGAAAAATTCGGAGTAGGTATTAAAATCCATGGAGAAAAAATAAAAATGTTGAGGTTCGCCAATGACATTGTAATTCTGTCAGAGACAGCAAAGGACTTGGAAGAGCAGTTGAATGGAATGGACAGTGTCTTGAAAGGAGGATATAAGATGAACATCAACAAAAGCAAAACGAGGATAATGGAATGTAGTCGAATTAAGTCGGGTGATGTTGAGGGTATTAGATTAGGAAACGAGACACTTAAAGTAGTAAAGGAGGTTTTCTATCTGGGGAACAAAATAACTGATGATGGTCGAAGTAGATAGGATATAAAATGTAGACTGGCAATGGCAAGGAAAGCGTTTCTGAAGAAGAGAAATTTGTTAACATCGAGTATAGATTTAAGTGTCAGGAGGTCTTTTCTGAAAGTATTTGTATGGAGTGTAGCCATGTATGGAAGTGAAACATGGAAGATATATAGTTGGACAAGAAGAGAATAGAAGCTTTTGAAATGTGGTGCTACAGAAGAATGCTGAATATTAGATGGGTAGATCACGTAACTAATGAGGAGGTATTGAATAGAATAGGGGAGAAGAGGAGTTTGTGGCACAACTTGACAAGAAGAAGGGACCGGTTGGTAGGACATGTTCTGAGGCATGAAAGGATCACAAATTTAGCATTGGAGAGCAGCGTGGAGGGTAAAAATCGTAGAGGGAGACCAAGAGATGAATACACTAAGCAGATTCAGAAGGATGTAGGCTGCAGTAGGTACTGGGAGATGAAGAAGCTTGCACAGGATAGAGTAGCATGGACAGCTGCATCAAACCAGTCTCAGGACTGAAGACCACAACAACAACAGTACCATGTAAATATTCAGTCAGAGCAAATGAGTAAACAGCGCTACAGTTTTGCTACATTGTAATCGTGACTGGAATACTGCAGGTAGCAAAATGACCTATACTGACTAAATTCTGTATGTAATTCAGTTCATTGCTTCAATCAAACTCATTAACTGAAAAATTATGTACCTTTCACAAATCTGGTATTCGGTGGTATCACACTGCGCTTTCTGGCTCGGCTATTATAGCTGGTACTCCGTATTACCGACACTCAGATGATGGTGAAGTGAGGTAACTTGCAACAGACAAATTTACGTAAGCCAACATTACTCAAACTTCCAAAAATTATTCGAAAATAGTTGCTCTATATTACACCTAGACTGTGACTACAGTTGTGTCAACAACAGCACCCATTAAACTGTGCCAGAATTAAATGCTGCTAGAATCGAGTTCCGTATTCTGCATACAAAGGGAAACACACCGGTCAGTGGCCGACATTAAGCTCTCTGCATCTAAACGACCGAATATAAAGGTGGCATCGATCCGCCTATAGTCAAACGTCGCAGGAAATAAGACAGTGTGGTCCTGGAAATTGCGGTAACAGATACAAAAATGAAATGCGAGGTGTTTACTACACTGTGAAAGTAAATGTATTCACAACTGTTACTGGTCTGGTAACATTTGGACAACACAAAGTGTGGCAAACCCAAATGTGATGTAATACAATTTTCCCAAATGCACCACTGGCCTGGAAAAGAAGGAAAGGCTTCGAACTTTGTGGTAATTTTTTTTAGTTCACTACTGTGCAATACACAGCAAGAATATAAGAATTTAAAAAGCCACCACGAATTCCTCACAGACCTCACCTACTGAGAGATAAAGCTCCCATCAGCCAGAGGGTAATTTCAGACAGCAGGCAGTGCTGCGTTCATCTGCCGGTCGGGATCCCGCCACACGAGGTACGGCCTCACCTCGCTCCCACCTCAAAATTGACTCGTCTAGACAATTTTTACAAATCGGGACCAACAATTCGGTGCGGAACAAAGCACTGTGCAATCCCACATTTTCAACAAAGCCAGAGGTGAAAAATGCGACAAATTACTGATAAAAATCTTATAAATGACTATGGAGCAAACCTGAGACCTTCAGATCCAAAGTCTGGCAGTTTACTGTGGTGCCACCAATCTGCACAACTCTTCCACAGTAGACTTAACACCTAAGGTGGTGTGCAATATGAAACACTACGAACAGAAACAAAATCACTTCAATTTAACTGACGATCAACGATTAATGTAACGAGATGCGTACAGATAAAGTGAATGTGACTGCACACAGGGTATAGTTAAATTAAGGTCTAGACGAATAGCATCTGACGGAAGGATAAATTCACAGACGGGCAAATGTTAAGTGAAACTCGTTCCACAGCCACAGGGGCAAAGCGTGAAGCCTTCGGTAGCCGCAAAAGTAAAATATTAGCACAGACTCGGTCCCAAAATAACGGGAGGTTTTATCACGTGTCGAGGTTGTCGGTGGATCAAAAATCAGTGTCCCGACACCAGTGGACGAGACACAAAAGTTAAAGAGAAAGTAACAAAAGAAAACGTCACATGTGAGGATTCTGCGTCAAAATACTCCTTCACAAAGGAAAATCGAGGAATGCTCTTACCGTCATTTAACTGCCGTACCAATGCCAAAATGAGTGACACATCAAACGTTACTCTCGGTGTCGATAATACGACGGGTACGGGTGTCCTCCGGTGGGGGGAGGAGATCGGGTCGAGTCAAAATCGGCCAGTCGTAGCCAAAAACCATATTTCCCTCACGGAGTGTACTGCGAACTCGTATTCCTGTCGGGTCGGCCCGGATTAGTACGGCAGCGTCTCGCCCCGGACCTCGTCGCACGAGGTGCAGCAGTGACTGTGCTGCCTGCAGCTACGTCTACCTCGCCACGGCGGTGTCGAGACCTGCCGACACGCGCGTCTCGGGCAGTGGGCACCGCCGCCGTGCCAGGTGACACAGCCGGGCCGTAAGCAGGCGGTCCGGTCTCTCGGTTGCAGACAGTGGAGCGGAGACCCACACTGCGGCAGACACTGAACGGTCAATTCGGAGACTGGTCTTCCGGTATTTATGAGAGCCAAAGAGAGTCTGTAATGGTGCCACGAACGTAGAGTACACCACGTGCCGAAGCATTTCCGGTTTCGGTAACTCGCCCGTCACTGACAGACAGCCGGGCCGAAGCACCTAAATGGCTACTGTGCCGGCATATTACAGCTAGTGACTTCCCCGCGTCATTACGACGTTCTCTAACATTAATTAGGCCCTCCGGTCCGACGGAGACTGTATCGAGTTCTGCACAGAATTTGTAACTGAGTTAGCTCCACTCCCGAGTGTTCTTTATAGTAGATTTATTTTTCCCCGCATTTGGGAAAAACCACGAGGTACACTGTCGACAAAAATGTGGGTACAACTTATTGGCAGAACTACTCTCCTGTATCATTCTTATCTAAATATGCTCCAGTATTTTGCAAGAAACAGAGTTCTAATATAATGAACTATCGAGCGTAAGTGAACCTTCACAGAAATCACAATAGGTTCCAAAAATATGTAACACAATAAACTCGACTCTCAATCATTTCACACAATTTCCTTAGTACAATGGACAGAGAAAATCAGAACGATTTGGTGTTCCTGGACTTTTGGACT
This sequence comes from Schistocerca cancellata, assembly GCF_023864275.1. Lineage (NCBI taxonomy): Eukaryota > Metazoa > Arthropoda > Insecta > Orthoptera > Acrididae > Schistocerca > Schistocerca cancellata. The sequence goes on from NC_064636.1 coordinate 10,535,958, forward strand.
GAGAATCCTATCAATGATTCCTGGAAAAAATACATTACTGAAACTTTACGAGGAGCTGTCAATGTTCTCTAAAACTACAAATCAGCAATGTCTGTTGAAGCTGTCAGAGGATGTGGATGTAGCGATTAGGATACAGCCGATTTGAGATGCTGTAACAATATTTCTGTGTCAAAATGTGTTTACTATGTTTGTTGTTGTGTCTTCAGTCCTGAGACTGGTTTGATGCAGCTCTCCATGCTACTCTATCCTGTGCAAGCTTCTTCATCTCCCAGTATCTACTGCAACCTACATCCTTCTGAATCTGCTTAGTGTATTCATCTCTTGGTCTCCCTCTACAATTTTTACCCTCCACACTGCCCTCCAATGCTAAATTTGTGATCCCTTGATGCCTCAAAACATGTCCTACCAACCGATCCCTTCTTCTAGTCAAGTTGTGCCACAAACTTCTCTTCTCCCCAATCCTATTCAATACCTCCTCATTAGTTACGTGATCTACCCACCTTATCTTCAGCATTCTTCTGTAGCACCACATTTCGAAAGCTTCTATTCTCTTCTTGTCCAAACTAGTTATCGTCCATGTTTCACTTCCATACATGGCTACACTCCATACAAATACTTTCAGAAACGACTTCCTGACACTTAAATCTATACTCGATGTTAACAAATTCCTCTTCTTGAGAAACGCTTTCCTTGCCATTGCCAGTCTACATTTTATATCCTCTCTACTTCGCCCATCATCAGTTATTTTACTCCCTAAATAGCAAAACTCCTTTACTACTTTAAGTGTCTCATTTCCTAATCTAATCCCCTCAGCATCACCTGACTTAATTTGACTACATTCCATTATCCCCGTTTTGCTTTTGTTGATGTTCATCTTATATCCTCCTTTCAAGACACTGTCCATTCCGTTCAACTGCTCTTCCAAGTCCTTTGCTGTCTCTGACAGAATTACAATGTCATCGGCGAACCTCAAAGTTTTTACTTCTTCTCCATGAATTTTAATACCTACTCCGAATTTTTCTTTTGTTTCCTTTACTGCTTGCTCAATATACAGATTGAATAACATCGGAGAGAGGCTACAACCCTGTCTTACTCCTTTCCCAACCGCTGCTTCCCTTTCATGCCCCTCGGCTCTTATAACTGCCATCTGGTTTCTGTACGAACTGTAAATAGCCTTTCGCTCCCTGTATTTTACCCTTGCCGCCTTTAGAATTTGAAAGAGAGCATTTCAGTCAACATTGTCAAAAGCTTTCTCTAAGTCTACAAATGCTAGAAACGTAGGTTTGCCTTTCCTTAATCTTTCTTCTAAGATAAGTCGTAAGGTCAGTATTGCCTCACGTGTTCCAACATTTCTACGGAATCCAAACTGATCTTCCCCGAGGTCGGCTTCTACCAGTTTTTCCATTCGTCTGTAAAGAATTCGCGTTAGTATTTTGCAGCTGTGACTTATTAAACTGATAGTTTGGTAATTTTCACATCTGTCAACACCTGCTTTCTTTGGGATTGGAATTATTATATTCTTCTTGAAGTCTGAGGGTATTTCGCCTGTCTCATACATCGTGCTCATCAGATGGTAGAGTTTTGTCATGACTGGCTCTCCCGAGGCCATCAGTAGTTCAAATGGAATGTTGTCTACTCCCGGGGCCTTGTTTCGACTCAGGTCTTTCAGTGCTCTGTCAAACTCTTCACGCAGTATCTTATCTCCCATTTCGTCTTCATCTACATCCTCTTCCATTTCCATAATATTGTCCTCAAGTACATCGCCCTTGTATAAACCCTCTATATGCTCCTTCCACCTTTCTGCCTTCCCTTCTTTGCTTAGAACTGGGTTTCCATCTGAGCTCTTGATATTCATACAAGTGGTTCTCTTCTCTCCAAAGGTCTCTTTAATTTTCCTGTAGGCAGTATCTATCTTACCCCTAGTGAGACAAGCCTCTACATCCTTACATTTGTCCTCTAGCCATCCCTGCTTAGCCATTTTGCACTTCCTGTCAATATCATTTTTGAGACGTTTGTATTCCTTTTTGCCTGCTTCATTTACTGCATTTTTATATTTTTTTCCTTTCATCAATTAAATTCAATATTTCTTCTGTTACCCAAGGATTTCTATTAGCCCTCGTCTTTTTACCTACTTGATCCTCTGCTGCCTTCACTAGTTCATCCCTCAGAGCTACCCATTCTTCTTCTACTGTATTTCTTTCCCCCATTCCTGTCAATTGTTCCCTTATGCTCTCCCTGAAACTCTGTACAACCTCTGGTTCTTTCAGTTTATCCAGGTCCCATCTCCTTAAATTCCCACCTTTTTGCAGTTTCTTCAGTTTCAATCTGCAGTTCATAACCAATAGATTGTGGTCAGAATCCACATCTGCCCCATGAAATGTCTTACAATTTAAAACCTGGTTCCTAAATCTCTGTCTTACCATTATATAATCTATCTGATACCTTTTAGTATCTCCAGGATTCTTACAGGTATACAACCTTCTTTTATGATTCTTGAACCAAGTGTTGGCTATGATTAAGTTATGCTCTGTGCAAAATTCTACAAGGCGGCTTCCTCTTTCATTCCTTCCCCCCAATCCATATTCACCTACTATGTTTCCTTCTCTCCCTTTTCCTACTGACGAATTCCAGTCACCCATGACTATTAAATTTTCGTCTCCCTTCACTACCTGAATAATTTCTTTTATCTCGTCATACATTTCATCTATTTCTTCATCATCTGCAGAGGTAGTTGGCATATAAACTTGTACTACTGTAGTAGGCATGGGCTTTGTGTCTATCTTGGCCACAATAATGCGTTCACTATGCTGTATGTAGTAGCTAACCCGCACTCCTATTTTTTTATTCATTATTAAACCTACTCCTGCATTACCCCTATTTGATTTTGTATTCATAACCCTGTAATCACCTGACCAAAAGTCTTGTTCCTCCTGCCACCAAACTTCACTAATTCCCACTATATCTAACTTTAACCTATCCATTTCCCTTTTTAAATTTTCTAACCGACCTGCCCAATTAAGGGATCTGACATTCCACGCTCCGATCCGTAGAACGCCAGTTTTCTTTCTCCTGATAACGACGTCCTCCTGAGTAGTCCCTGCCCGGAGATCCGAATAGGGGACTATTTTACCTCCGGAATATTTTACCCAAGAGGACACCATCATCATTTAATCATACAGTAGAGCTGCATGTTTACTATAACAACAACCTTACCCACAGGGTGCATCAAACTGAACTTTTTGAAAACAAATCATCATTTAAACACAAACATACACTAAAGAACTGTGCATAGCACATGTAGTGACACCAGAATGCAAAGCATAATGAGCTTCACAAACTCGCCAACCGACAGACCGACTGGACGTGTGTAGGTTCTTTGTACAACTGACTGATTAATTTTTCCTGTAGGGCAGTCATACCCAACTGACTGCCTGTCAATAAAAATTGACCAGTCAGTTGGTCAAAGAACCTACACTTATCAGTCGGGTACGACCACCCGACAGCCGAACCCCCACCCCCTGACCACTTCACCGGATAAGATGTGTCGTGCCAACCACCTGACAAAAGTTGGTCTTCTGTCACTCCGTGCATGATTAAACATTCTTCAAATGCTACTAACGTGACAGAAAGCAAGGTGGACGAAACTTTGTTGCCGGAGTTTCTAGAGAAATTTAAATGTTCCAGATGTTTCGAGAAATTCATTATTTAATGGATTAACTTGGGACATAGAGACAGCAAAAGATATTTTTTTATAACCTTCTGTATTCAGGTTTTATTTCCGATACTTCTTGAAAATAGAATCTAAATGCTGAGATACAGACAGAATAGATTTGAGATTTCATTTCTGATACACATCGGAAATAAAACCCAAAAACAGAACTGTAGACAGATGAAGGACTTATGAATAAAATATACGAAATGATAATTAAATGGACACCCTAGCTGCAAACAGGCGTTGATGTACTTCATTCGGGCCATGATGAAAATGTGAGCCCCGACCAGGACTCGAACCCGGCTCGGGGCACACATTTTCATCATGGTCCGAATGAAGTACACCAACGCCTGTTTGCAGCTAGGGTGTCCATTTAATTATCATTTCATTTCTAGCAAAGCTGCACGGTCATCCACGGTAACTGTTCTTTCGGGAACAGATACTACCGTCATATATAATAAAATATACTTGCTACATTGTTGGAAATGTTACAGAAAATCCTGCCTAGACTTTTGCTACGAAGAGCAAAGTGTAAGACATTTTTCCAGTTCTGACAATTGCTAAATGCTTCACTTCTTATGCATATCATCCTGTATTTATTAATTATAGGTGACACCATTTGTAGCCTTTCTTCTCATAACCTGAAATGAATTCCTTAAATTTCTAGGGACATCTTTCATGCTGTATACAAAAATAAATTAATAAAGTTTACACACACATCATTTGTTTTATTTATTTTGCTTTATCACGACGTATTTCCACCAGTGACTACAAACCGCGTTGCAGGTTTCAGGAACCTTTTTAATAAATAATCGCGGTGTAGAGATATGACAACACTGAATCTGAGGTCCTCTTACCTTCCGCCAGAGGCTGGAAACCGTAGTGTAGCTAACAGCCCACCCTCGCAGCTTGCAGCCTCTCTCACTATTTTATTCCCCATATTCTGCCCCCCCCCCCCCTCTCAGTTCTGACTAGTTTCATGACGTTCAGCAGCTCTGAAAAGCATATGTCATTCATTCTTAGATAACTCTGGGAAGCATTGGCTCCCAGCTCCTTAAACACAGGAGTGTGGGTGATTTCTTCTTTTGCATTAGCCACTCCTTTGCCCGTACTTTCTCTCAGTTTTTATTGGCCACGTTACCTTTAACACGGCAAAGGTAAGTCCCCATTTTTGTTTCTGCCTCATACGAAGTGACACTTCATCGAACATAACCACAGTGAACTTACTGTAGACAATTCACACTGTGGCACTGCAACTGCCGAGTGGGGCCAGATGGGCCGCGTGTATGGCCCTTAAATGAAAATGAGGTACCTCTTTTAAACCTATACTTTGATGAGAACACTGCATCATTTCCTGATAAGATATTCCATTTAGCAGTCCATCTTTCAATCACTTTTAGTTAAAAGTGAACTTCAGCATACTGATGTAAATATAATTACATTAGTGCAGATTCTAGTGTTGGGAAAAATATAATAAAATTATGCAACAAGTGTATTCTTGTGCTAGCAGACGTATTTCTAGCCTTAATTTTATGAGCAGGAAACATCCTCAAATCGTATACTGTTGTGGCTACCCGACACTGTCAGCCGAAGAGCGATCTCTAAATTTGAATACTGTAGTATTCTTCCTGGTGAAGTTCATTTGCACAGACATACTTCAGAGCAAAACACTGAAGTTGCACCAGTGTAACATTATACAATAAAATCACGACTGTGCCCAACACGCACAAAAATCTCTGTTCAAATATATTTGGCTCACAGGATATTGCCTGCTGTGCCTGAGTAGACAATACCGTCGATTCCGACTGTCTACAATTATTTTATTTTATTTTTTTTTCAATTTAATTTACAGTTAAAATTTTCCCAAAAAGCTTAGAACTACGCGTCAAGTACGGACATTACCACAGGTTAATCAAGCTGGGAGTGCTTTCGTACTATTTCATTTGGGTAATTACCGTCGAGGAGACACTAGGGTCTACAATAAGACTCTTTCACAGAATTGTAGATTATTCCTGAAAGATCGGAGATGAGGGAGCGGTTTTGAACCCTGCAGGCAGTCAGAATACACAAACTTTGAACTATGACATCCAAGAACAGGGGGAAAGAAGGCAAAATATGGAAGAAAAATTATGAGAAATCTTGAAACTTAGTGAAAAGATTTCCACTTGCTACCAGAATGAGAGAGGGAATATCTTCATAAATACGTAGAGGAAAATAGCATGCAGCGAAACAATACTCAAAACTTTTCAGGTACATACAAAGAAAACAGAATATGTAAGAAAGAGTTCTGATGCCGGTCATACAATGAAGGCTTCCACGACCGGATGTTTCAGCTGCTGAGAATTCTTCCGGGTCGTATGGCCGTGGTCCACGGAACTCTTCTATCACTGACGTTTCGTCCGAGGCTGCGTCGGACATCTTCGAAGGTGCTGACGGTCGTCTCGAGTCGGTGAGGCTTGGCACGACCAGGGGCACCTCCGAAGATGTCCGACGCAGCCTCTGAAGAATCATTAGGGATAGAAGAGTTCCGCAGACCACGGTCATACAACCCAGAAGAATTCTCAGCAGCATTCTGATGCTTAAAATTCCAAAAGGAAGGTATCTTACCACCTGAGAGTTCAGGTACCATTTTTCAAGACACTGCTTTGTGCAGCTTTTCTTGTTCTATTGTGTGGGAAAGTGGTTACTTACAATTCATCAAACAAAATACAGATTGTGTGCATTAAAGCCATTCTTACACAGCTGTTTATATTTCAAGTAACTTTCATTCCGTAATTTATGTATCAGTACAAATACAGACCTAAGATTAATAAACATGTAAATTGGTTATTAGTAATCCAGATATTTCAGTTTGGTTTTTCAAGGAAAGTACCCATTTCATCGATAGTTACCACTAAAATCTCTATTTCTTTTACATAATACAGTGGTCTTATATTTTATATCTCAAAAATTCCTTCCTTCATCATTTTGAAATTTAAAGCACTGCTTGAAAACGCACAGACCTATATGAAAAACACTACATCTTTTTTAAGAAAAAGAGTGTTTTGAGATTTTTCAAAATAATTTCTTTTTGAAATGTTACTAAACTCAAGCAACTGTTGTAGCATAGTTTTGCTGTGTAAAAAACTAAAACTTAAAGCAAGATCTTTACAATGTAATCAGCTAGCATCAACAGTTTTGAAATTACTGACTGTTTCACAGTAGGTACTCTCAGAAAAATGACATATTTCTAGTTTTTGATATTCGAAAACCAAACTATTGAAGCACTGAAGAGTATGCAATTTTGTTTAGTCTGAGGGTACATACAAAAAACTAAAAAGTAATACGAGGTGCAAACCTTAGGTCAATTTGAAGTGGACTGGCCCGATATTAAGGAAGGGATACGAGACACCTCAATAAAACGACACATTTAACACTTCTTTCAAATATTTATTCACTGATGTCCTACAGGATGATTTCTGTAAACTCCCCACTAAAGAGAAAGAAAATGATTAGAACTATGTGTGGGATTCACAAATCTACATCTTCCAGGCATCTGTTTAAGCACCTGGGATTTATTCACTGATGAAATTTGTTATCAAAAATTCACTATAATTTGAGAGTAATTCATTTATACAATACTACAAAAAACAATAATGTAGCTAACCTTCCCATTAGTGAACTAATTTTGACAGAGAAAGATACAGAATGCTTAAGAGCATGCAGAAGCAAATTCAAATGTCATTTGAAATTGCTTCTTCTTAACAAGTTAGATACCACAAAGATATTCTGCAATACGAAAAGGTAAATACACCCAGCATGTAGCCCCATATTATAAATAATGAGCCCTCAATCTTTGACTCATATGACACACTGCATGCCTTGAGACCTCTCACAAATATGGTATGTACGGAAGATGGCACTAACTATAAGATACAAATCATAAAAGAAAAACTCTGACAGGATAATAAAAGTATTATGCACCCAAAAAAAATTTTTAAGTCTCTGTGTTTATAAAAATGTACCATAAAATAGACGGGTGGCAGTGTTTCCTAAAAAACAGCCGATCTTTCACAGTTAGCTGTTGTCCTTACAATACAACACGGCACATGTGTTCTATTTTGCAGTGCGGCAAAGGGTGCTGAATCAATAATGTAAATGGAAGGATAAACACCAAAATACTTACCACAAGGTTACCCATAGTCTTCACATCAATGTCGTGCAGAAAAACTGGCAGTGCAAACGAGAAAAGGGCCATCACAAATAGAAAGTTTCAAAACAACAGATTCTAAAGTCTTTGGTGAGGTATTCCATACCTGACAGATGAATAAAAGAAAAACATTATATCCCCAACACCTCCTCTCCGATATGATTTGGGGTACCAAAAATAAGTCTCATACGACACATTTTCTGCGCTTCTCAGGTGTTTCCTTTGGCTGCACTGTAAAGTTCATTGCAGGTGCTACTGTTGAAGATGGACCTGTTGCTGACAGTGACGGGTATCGCTTGACTGTTACTGGTGTAGAGTCTCGGGCTACCATTGGCGAGGACGGATCCTCTGATGACTGTGAAGGGCATCCTTTTCCTTCTGCTGTCGTCATGGCTCTGGCTGACAGTTTAGGATGTTCTGTTACAGGCGTAGGGTCCTCTACACACGGTACATAAACTGTTCCTACACCTCGCATAAAAGAATGAAACACACACCCGTTTCCAAACACACTCTCCCTCCAAACGTATTCATCCAAATGACTTTGCAAACCACTGCGCCGTCTCTTCCCTCTCCCCACAACTCTCTTTACTTCCTCCCAACATTGCTCCATGGTACCAATCACTTTATTACGAAATTGGTAATTGTGAGCGTCTGCAAAAGTCTGCAGGTCCACTGCCCCTTCGTCCTCATAACTCTTCCACATATCTGAACATATCACAGTCCCGTCCTCGACATGTTCTTCAAGAAGGCGTTGCGAAGTCCTGGCATCCCTCTTCTCAACTATTTTCAAAACCAGGTCCCCACGTTCTTTCCCACAAACGACTGCTCCCCAAGCCCAAAGTTCTGGTAACCACTTTCCTTTACGATTCTCAGCAATTCCGAAACACGATTCGCCCATCTCAACCACAACACCTGGGCCACCAATCTTCCCTCTCTTCTTCAACAACGCTGAACAAATTTCCCTACATGACAAAAACCAGTCTCCGACTGATCTCTCACTCAAACCTGTCATGCGACTTGTGGATATAAAAGACTTGCGCATACAAAAACAGTACGACATCAAAACAATAGTTCTAATGCTAAGCCTCGCAGTTTCAAACCATGTCCCTTTGCGAACGGACCTCCATACGTCGTCTTTTCGGCATCGCCACATAAGCCGATCGCTGCATCTTTTTGGTGGGACTTCAGCACAGGACATGAGCTTCTGGCATTTAGCACATATATATTTATCACCAAGAACACCAAAACTCCTCAGAAATTCAAACATACGATTATTATCGTCCAAAATCGCATTTAGAGTCACAATAGTCATCGCAACTCCTTGATCCCTACGGTCTTCATCTTCACATCGTTCACTACACGACGAAGCCGACGAGTCACTTCTCCGGCGATTGCCCAGACCACAAGTATCACGTCTGACATCCATTACAAACAGTCAAACACGTTACACACTACAACCCCGCATGTTCGCAAACATCACACAACGCGCGAACCGGGAAGTCAAAGATACGAAGATATGCCGACAGACAGACTTATGTCTGGGGACTGCAAAACGTAGAGCCGATCGGGTGAACTCGGCTAGCTTCGGTTTGGCAGACATCGGGTCTGCATACGACGAGCTCCCGCTACAACATGGCTACCACAGCCGACCAGCTGTTTCTAAAGAATGCCGCCCCTGAATTTATCCAACTACGAGGATCACAAACAAATTCTGCGAATATACGAGAATGTGCACCGAAACGGTTGACTACTTCGTCAATGAAGTGAAGACACGCATTTATTATTAGACCACAAACTCTCAATACTCAACAAATATATAAAACTGTCAAGTACAAACATGTTGCGCCGTTACATCTGTTGCTTGCATAGTGTAGGGATAGCGTTTGTGATTGGTGCGCTGCCCTTAGCAGTTGCGCTCTGGTGCGTAACTGATTTTTTTTTTTTTTTTTTTACGTCCATCGTACGTTCTATAGGCCCGTCCACACGCAACGATCTGTCTGCGCAAATGTCTGCGCACATCACATCTGCGCAGACAGATCGTTGCGTGTGGACAGAAGATTTGCACCAACCTGAGGTGTGTGCAAACCTGGAAGTTGGAGTTGGAGGTTTGAGCGACATTTACACGTATTATTGTGGCAATATCCAATGCAGTAGAAATCTTCTCGCACTTTAATGCTCAACACAATGTAATACTGATTTACAGCTGTAACTGTTACTGATAATGTACAGTTGAATTTGGTATCTACCATGGTATCTAGATGCTGAAATATACTGAAATGGTACAATAAGCAGTGTTTCTACTGCCTGATAGCATTGTTTAACGAAGTAGTGTTGAATATAGAATATAGTGCAACTACGCTCACGAGAGTGATGTGCATATCCGTAGTAGACATGAGAATTTGTTTCGTTTTTTCACTATTTTGTAGCAATACCACATCAGATTACAAGCCATGATAAGTTATCAATACTTCAGTACAGGATAGCTGCATTTAGACATATGCTAATATGATTTTTGATAGTGAAATTAATTTCACATTGAGTTTTCTTTAACATTAATCAATGTAAACCATACCTGATCGTTTTTCTCGTTCTTAATTTTTGGTTTGAATAATATTTCAGACACATGAGGATGGTTCATACAGGAAGAGAAGAATCCAGTTTGCGATTGAAATTGAAATACTCGTGCAAGTTTCCCAGATGCAGGAGTAGTTATATGTAAAAACAAATTCCAAACACAAGAATAAACATTTCTATAAATTTCCAGCTGCATCAAAAAGTGAGACTTTAAAGAAGTGGAAATTGATCTGTAATATAGATGGTGTCAACTGTAGTTATTATTGTGTGTATGAGGATCATTTTTATGAAGCAGATTTTGTGAACTTTACTAGACACAGGCTAAATCCTGGTGTTATACGAAAGCACATGGAATTGGTGTTGTATCACCCTCCCCCCACCCATCTGTGTTACACTGGTGGTGGTTTCACCACATCAGGTGCAAATACAAGTGTGCACGTGACAGGTCACAATGCAAAATCTAGAGTAATACAACGAAGCAGTCCCCCTTTACAGAGCACAGATGATGGCGAGTACAGCTTTTTATCCTTACCTGTTTATGATGTTGAAAGTAGTCCAGGTGTAATGGGATCTGGCGTTTCTAAACGTGATTTAACTCCAAGAAAACACAAAATGTAGAAACTGCATAGAATTACAGTTTCCAGAGTGTGTAAATTGAAAAAAACAGCTACAGAATGAGAGGAATAAATTGAAAATTCTAAAAGAGTTGTATGATGACAGGAAATTTCAGTTAATTGAAGAAGAGTTGAATGATGAGACTAAAACTCTTATTAATAGTCAGTTAAGAAATGCCAATATGCAGCCCACAGCAGTATGGTGGTCTATACAAGATAAGGCATTTGCTTTATCTATTTATAAGCGTAGTCCTCGGTTGTACAGATATTTGGCCACATACTTCTCCCTTCCATCTGTCAGGCTGCTCAAGGGAATGCTTTCCCACATACCATTTGATACAGGACTTAATCCAGCTTTATTAAACTTTTTAGCAAGGGAAGTAAGTAATATGCATGAAAATGACAAGTATTGTGCTCTACTTTTTGATGAAATGTCTCTGGATGATGGTATGTACTATGATGCACACAAACAGCTAATCTATGGGTATCAGGACTTAGGTCATTTTGGACGTTCACCTGTAGCTGCTAGTCAAGCATTGGTTTTTATGCTGAAAGGCATGCACAGAACTTGGAAACAAGTTCTAGCATATTATTTTACCGCAACCACTTTCCACTACACCCATTTGAAATCACTCATTGTTCACGTCATAAGTGAACTACAGAATATTGGGTTCAAAGTGGTTTGTACTGTGTGTGACCAGAATGCAACAAACCAAAAGGCCCTTAAGCAACTGTTTGAAGCAAATTTGTTGAAGCCCAGTATGTTTCATTTTGTCGTCAATAATCAACCAATTGTTACCATTTATGATGTACAACATCTGCTCAAAAACACTAGAAATGCTTTGATAGATAATAAAATTCAATTTGAACCTCAGAAAGCAGCAAAGTTTGAGTACATCAGTACAGTGTTCTTTTTGGATTTAAAAAAAATTAAAAGCACAACACTTTAACTTTTCTGATTCCCATGTCAAAATGAAGGTAAAAGTTGCTGCTGCACAAATGAGCCATACTGTTGCAGCTGCAATTGAAACATATGTTTCTACTCACACATTACCATCTGAAGCTATACACACAGCTGAGTTTGTGGAAAAGGTAGATAATCTCTTTGATTCACTCAACAGTAATGAGCAATATCCCAGGGATGGAAAACAATTTAGGTGTGCTTTATCAGAAAATTCGCCACATTTAGAAATGTGGTATAGCATGTTGAGGGAAATAGGCATCTGGCAAATAATAGATTTAAAAACGGGAAGAAACAAGACTAATATGTTTAGCTTCATAAAATATTGGCAGATTACATTACAGTCTATTATTTTCTTGTGGAAGATCTTGAAAGTGGTCGGCTTTAAGTACTTAAATTTAAAGGCGTTCAGTCAAGATGCTTTAGAAAATTTCTTTTGTTGTATAAGACAACATGGTATTGCTAATACAAACCCAACATGTTTTCAGTTTGTACAAGCTCTGAAGACTTGTGTTGTCGATCATATGACTTTGCCTTTCAAAGCCATGAGTGTAAGTAACTGTGAAAATGATGATTACACTCCCTTGAGCAGTTTGTGTCACTTTTTGGCAGCTAGTGGTAGGAGTGAACATTTAAGTGAATGTGAGATGAATGACACTGATACACCTGAGCAAATTTATTCTTACCGTACTCAGATGGTATCATCTAGTCTGTAGAAGATCAACAACAATCCTTAGCCTATGTAGCAGGCTATGTACTAAAAGCCATAGATGTACCAGATGATTGTGAAACATGTAATACCAGTCTATACTCCTCTGTTGTGACTGAAAATCACTTGTTTACCTCATTTATAGAGAATAGCGAGGAGCATTCTCATTTGAAATATGCACGTGAAAGAGTCATGATTTTCCTAATGGCACTCCATGATCAACTGTATGAGTATCTAAATAGTCATGGTCACACAACAAGACTACACGATAATTAAAAAAAAAAAAAACCATTTGTTCTGTCTCGTACAACAATTTGTAATAAACATGACATTGAAGAGAGACTTCTGAAGACAAGTATTCCATTTATAATATACAAGTATGTGAAAGAAAATAAATTTACAAACAAGAGGAAATTGTGTATGCAACAACTTAAAAGGAAGTTCAAATCATGTTAAAAGACTTTGTATTTTGTTTATTATGTGTACAATGAGAGTAAGCTCCGTATACATATACAAATGTTGTGTTAAAAGCAGAGAATTACTTTGTTCTTGTGTCAAAATCATGCCTTTGATTTGTTATGACAAAATCTGGTAATTCAGCAGGAACATAACTTAACACTTTCTAGATGTGATGATTGGATGCTAAAAGTATAATGAATAAAGTGCTGTCAAGGGGAATTTGTGTTAATTTTCAGTAGTGTACCAAACAAAGTTTTCAAAGAGGAAGTAAATAAATAAAAATTTTAAAAATAGATGTTGTACCAGTGTCTTCTTTCATTATTTAAACATGATGGGTGTTGCCAAAATAACAGCCAAGATGGGGAAAAAAGAAAAAAAAATTATGTGTTGCAGTTCATTTCCTTTGTATGTCTCATTGGCAAAAACATTTTGGCTACATTCATGGAGTGTCTACCTGCTCTGCCCCCAATTTGTTTTTCAGTTGATGTAAAGTATTATTTTGTGTGTTTCATAAATTTATTTGAACTGTGCAGAAGTTCAATTCAGATGACTGAATATCCATAAATAACAATCAACAGAAAAAATAATAAATCGGATTTCGTAGACTTTACAGTACATCCTTGGTTTGTAGCACAGATTTTTTTGTAAATGACCTCTTGGCTATCCATTAGCTGCGTAGTTATTTATTTGTCTAACCTACTATTCCACTTTCGATCATGCGAGTGGACATGTGCTTCAAGATATGTGGAAACGTAAAAATCATTTATATATGCATGCAATGTCAGATGATTTTTTTTAGTCTGACATGTGCTAAAGCTCGTTTATTTCCACATGATAATGGCCACACGGCCAAAATTGCAGTACTGAGTTTTACAAAAAAATTCACAGTAAAAAGGTGACGTCATAATTTACGAAAATTTTCACAATGTAAACTGCAGCTACGAGTAGTTAATGTTTGTTTTTGATTGAAATTTCTTTTATATATTACTTTCCAAGATCTCAAAAACCTTTATTACTGCACTATGCGGCCCACATTCAAAGATTAAATGGAAAATACTGTCATCTAATTCGCGTATTTAGAAATAAACATAAGAGATTTTCGCGCCATATTTTTTCGTATTGAAGTTCACAGCCAGGCCACAAGTAGCGCTGGTGTCGTTCTGTGTTTCCGTATAATAACGTGGTCTTTGCACTTTCTTACTTACTTTTAGATGATAAATAATTTCACTAAATATTTGAGCCAGTTCATTTTTTTTTTTATTATTTTCAAGTTTTAATCAGAAAGTATGATCTTATTCACACCTCAGTTGACGTTCTAGCGTCTGCTTTTCTCGAAATGTCCTAAATTTAAAACTCCATTCGAAGGAAGCCTTTTTGACATTGCTATTTCATAAGCCTGAGGTAAATTATTTATTAATAGGTTGCACTGGACTGAAGGGTCAGAAACAGATGGCAGGCTTCATGAAATAAGGTACTTAGCGTAATGAAGCTAATATTAGAGTAAGATCTACACATTACCAGTTGGTACTTGAAATATTTTAAAAATTGGGCGACCTGTTTCTATAATCTCAGTAGTAGTGACATAGGAAATTTACTCGCTAAAGATATTTCGGGTTAAGAAATTGTTAGCTAAGTGCAACCTGTGTTTACGGGAATTTACAAGTACTTTAGTGTAACAGTGCGAGTTCACAACATTTATTGCCTGTGCGCTCTGATTGTCGTTTGTGTTTTTTGATGATAAAGAAAAAGCAAATGAAAATCATCACAGCTACTGATAAAGGCTTTAAAATGTAAAGGAAACCGCCAAAGCACAATTTTTATGTGGTTAGATAGATGTGGATAGAAGATAGCATCTTTCTTTGATAAGATTTGTAATCTTAATTGCCTCAGATATGCAATTTAAACCGCACATAAGACATTCTGTATCAGATTGTTCAGATTTCTATTAAAATTTCATCAGTTACCACTTTGATGAAATTTGGTTTGAATTGCATGACAAGCCTGAAGTTTGGTACGTGGGTGTATCATTGTCAGCCGGCCGAAGTGGCCGTGCGGTTCTAGGCGCTGCAGTCTGGAACCGTGAGACTGCTACGGTCGCAGATTCAAATCCTGCCTCGGGCATGGATGTGTGTGATGTCCTTAGGTTGATTGGGTTTAACTAGTTCTAAGTTCTAGGGGACTAATGACCTCAGAAGTTGAGTCCCATAGTGCTCAGAGCCATTTTTATCATTGTCAACATAATTCTTTAATGGCAACACTTGATACATCCACAATTATATTCAGGGAGAATACTCTTGAAATATAATCAGTAGTGTGGCCATGTAGATAAAACAAATCTGTACTCGGTAGCTTCTCAGCTTCATTCTGAAGTGTATGACAGAGGTTATGCCCTCTGTGCTGATTATTAGATTTTTTTCCCCACACCA
This sequence comes from Schistocerca cancellata, assembly GCF_023864275.1. Classification (NCBI taxonomy): domain Eukaryota; kingdom Metazoa; phylum Arthropoda; class Insecta; order Orthoptera; family Acrididae; genus Schistocerca; species Schistocerca cancellata. The sequence continues at coordinate 10,551,602 of NC_064636.1, forward strand.
TTTACATATGCAGCGCCTCTTTAAAAAGCCTCCAAGAGTGCTGTAAAAATTTGCAGATATGTATCAGTATATATAATAGAATGAAGAATTATCCACCTTTTGCTACGTATTTCATGAATCAGAAATGGAGGGGCTAAGGAGGTAATTGATTTTGCTCCTCATCTCCAAAATATGAGAAAAACTTCAATACACCAGTCAATTAAAAAAATATGTTTTACACGTTTTGTAAAAAACATAAGAGAAGCCACTGACAGGCTAACATGTTTCTTTGATGACAATGACTTAATAATAAACACTGGAAAACTGTAGCTATGGATATACACACAGCACTAACAAAAAATCTGGTATCACCTAATATAGAGCTATATGGACAGACAATTGCCAAAACAGCCTGTACCAAATTTCTTAGACTTCATTTACAAGACAACATGAAATGGGAAGCACATATTAAGCAAATGAACAAAAGATTAAGTACTTCTTGTTTTGTCTTACATACATTAAAAAACTGCACCAGCTACAACACTCTTATGCAGTTGTAGACTCTCACCTGCAGTACGGTATTATGTACTGGGAAAATTCTGGAGATACCATCAAAACACTAAAAATTAAAAAAAAAAAAATATCAGAATAATGGAAGGGGTAGATAATTGCAAATCATGTAGACCATTGTTTCAAAAAAGGATGATTCTGCCACTTCCTTGCATATATATACTTGAAAGTATAATGTATTTAAAGCAAAACTTACATACGAAAAGACCACTCATCACTCAAAATCACACAATACATAGCTATGATACAATACAAAAATTGGATGTACATGTTCAAAGCCCCAACACAAAGTTATTTCAAAATGGTCTTATCCCTCCTAGTATCAATCTATACAATGCCTTACCAGATACCATTAAACACCTACAAAACATTGGTCGCTTCAAATCTAAATTGAAGTTGTACTTGGTTGATCACTGCTTTTACAAAAGTAAATGAATACCTACAAAAATAATTTTTTCTTTGTTAACCCAATGCAGTCTCATTCAGAAGAAGATTTGTATTTTCTCTCTCTGTATATAGGCTTAGCGTAACAACATTTATTTAAGTATTCATCATTTATTAATATATTAATGTGTTTTATTATGTACAAAGGTATATTATATGTAAAACTGTTGCTATTAACATAAAAATCCAAATATCTCTTGCACATTGTGCAGCTGTAGATGAAAATGGAACAATAAAGCAATTCAAGAATAATATGGTTCTAAACACTCACTCAAGAACTGTGTGTAGTCTCCATTCCAAGTCTCGACATTGAAGGCTCAAGACCCCTCCTGCAAAGCGTATATCAATCACTGCTCAATCTCTTATCTTGATGTGTTGGTAATAGTCCAGTGACAATATTTCTTCTTTCCGAGATGTCAGGCTTCATGATTGGCACACACATGTTGTTTCCCGTTTCCTTTTGGTGGCCACAAAGCTTTTCTGAGGCTCAAATTGAGAAACTGTGCCTGATGAAAGGGCAGGTAATTTAGCTGCATAGCTTGAAGAGTGGGCATCAGAGAGGACAGACATTTGCTGATGACTTCACATGCCTCTTCAGATGTGGCTTCATTCAAACATAGATTAAACTGTTGCAAAAGCTTTCTCACTTGTGTTCCAGGCTTTTAAAGTGTCTCGATGTGACAGGGTTTTGCAACTCCTTTATTATGACGTCCTGATTATCGCCACTACCTGGTTCACAGACAATCAAGTCAGTGTCCGAGGACTCAGGTTCACTATCAACTTCTCAGCTGTAAATGTGCAAACTAAATAAACATATTTGCACATGTTGAATTTGATAGCTGAATCAACACAACTACAGATGTATTCACGAATACAAGCTCACATTTGCATAAACTGCCTTGCAATTTTTTTACAATGTATGTCTCCTCATTGTTTGCTGATACTACTTCCCACTCTCTATCTCTACAAATAACATTTTCAGGTTTCAACTGCTCTGATGATAGATGCCATTGCCTTATGGTTGATAATTTGGTTGTCAGTTTTCCTTTATTCAAATGAATGAACTTGTCACCCAACTTGTCTCACAAATAGCACGCAAGTGCGTGGATAGCCACATCCAGTCACTTGGGCTTCTTTCCCTTCAAATATATGTGTTTGATCACACTGTGCATTCTTTCTAAATGCACGTTGGTGTTTGGAGTGTTGTGCTGTCGGTAACAATATGCCCAATTTGTAGCTGTGGCCTTGTAGGTTTTTTCAAAATACATCCCAAATTCGGAAAGATCCGGTTCTGTTTTCATGTAGTGTATAGCCTCTTCTAAAATTCCCTGAAAACTTTCTCATTTGTTGTGCTCCATTAATGTTCTAATTAGCATATACACTTGCACTTGATTTTCGTGTCCTTTACCCTACACAGATTTTTTTCTCCACGCTCTGTCAACATGCCACGAACAGAACAATCTTTGATTAGGTGGAGTCATTATTTTGCACCAGGCATTGAAAAATACATCTGCCATGTCAGACGTCAACACATTTGTATATACTGGGACTTTCAGTGTGTTTCTTATGACACTTAAAAAAACTTCCATTAACTGGAAGATCACCTCTATTAGAAAACATGAACGAACATGGAAATCCCTGCCATAATTCGTCTAACACCAATAACGTTGTAAGTTCGAACCCATAGTCATTTAAACCGTGGGTGCTGTCCATACAAACACAGTTACCTCCAAATTTCACCAACATATCTTTTTGAACTTCATTCATTATTATTATTAAAATGAAATCTTCATTTTGCAGATTGTATTCCTGTGAAGCAACACCTTGTGGTTTGTAGTACTGGACAACAGATTCCTGTCTCTTGCATCTCCCTCACCCACGATTCCACACTAGTACAATCGATTTTAGGTCTTATAGCCTCAGACTTCAGGTTGTAACTTTGTGCTACATTGTGGATATCTTTACTCGACGTCAAGTTATGACGCTGCAAACCACTATCTTGAATAGGATATCGAAGGGAGTCAAGAATGTGGTCAAACGGAATTTTCATAGCAATTTTCTTTGCTATTTCCTCTCTTTCAAATTTCGAAAGCCTCAACTGGCCCATCTCCTGCTGATGATCCACATTTGTGATACAAAAGATAACTTTCACTTGGCCTGATGGATAAAGTGTCACATCCATTCTAGATGGGCAGTGACCACCAATCTTATTACTGCCCATTAGTTTTTAGTGACGCTTATTGCTTCCACGGGGTTTGTAATTTTCATCACGGTGGCACTTAAAATATAACTTACTGCTTCCATTCGCACTTTTATTACATTGTCCTCTTGCATGTACAAATTCGCTCACAGTAACTTTTTCTAATTCACGTTTCCATTCATAAAATTTACTTTGATCACAAAATTCATTTTTCTTCGCAGATAACTAGATCGTGGAGCAATGAATAATGTTAAAGCATTCCGTTTCTATTTGAGCTGCCAAAGTCACATAAAGCACACAGTACTACATTTTTGCATTCTGTTTTATGTACAGCATTCTCACAACACTTTATAGAATCTGCTCTGGGAGTGGAATACCCGCACGAAACACACGTAAATTTTTCACCAACAGCAACCGGGTGCTAGCAGCGGATGTGGCGATACAAGTTCCTATTGTCGCTATAAGTTGCAGTGCATAAATTGCAATTGTATTGCTCCATATTTCTAATGAGAACCGGACCACACAATAACAACAACACGGTAACGACAACAAAAACAAGTGAAGTAACCAACAGTACACACAAGACTCAGCCGAAAGTAACAGCGGCTGTCAGCTGTCAAGTGTAAACTGTCAATCTTTCACCGTCTGCCACCAGAAGGGCTACAAGTGGAGCAGACCCGAAGTCAGCCAAACCGAAGTCAGCTGAGTTCACCCGAACGGCTCCACAATTTGCAGTCCCCAGATGTAAGTGACAGACTTGCGTCTAGGCGACGCCAAGGAATTGGGTCTGCTGAGTGGTTGAGGCTCATGGCGTCATAAGGGAGACAGAACGTGTGTAGCAGTGCCAGCTGGTGACAAGAAGTGTAATGACCTCTATTGACATTAGCAACGTCGCTCACCTATTGTTTAAAAAGCTGTTACATGTAGATAGTTTCAGGGAGAGCATACGGAAACAATTGACAGGAATGGGAGAAAGAAGTACAGTAGAAGAAGAATGGGTAGCTTTGAGAGATGAAGTAGTGAAGGCAGCAGAGGATCTAGTAGGTACAAAACGAGGGCTAGTAGAAGTCCTTGGGTAACAGAAGAAGTATTGAATTTAATTGATGAAAGGAGAAAATATAAAAATTCAGTAAATGAAGCACGCAAAAAGGAATACAAACATCTCAAAAATGAGATCCACAGGAAGTGCAAAATGGCTAAGATGATATCCAAATTTACCTATTAGTGTTGACATCGATAGCCATCAAAACATATAGAGTGTATTTTCTGGAGTTAGTTCCACAATCAAAACAAAGATATTCCTCTCTTCTGCTCTTATTTTGTACACCTCCATGCCCCAACCCTCCTCTTCCACCGACCCTTTAATCTGTGTTTTGCTTACATCTTTCCTTGATCACGAATGCTCACTTTACCATGTGTAATCCCCCATCCCATTGATCTGTCTCAATGCTGACCCTTTGCCTCCAGTAATGCAAATGTATTACCGACTGCCACTCACCCTATGGTCAGGACAGACCCACCACATCAGATACACAAGAAGGTGCCTCAACAGCAGAGCATATGGTGAAACAAATGATACCCGAGTTGTTCCAAGCAATGCACCAGTTTCTCCGCCACCATTACACCTGAATGCAGCAGCCTGAAGACAGCTGACTGTAGTTACAAGCACCTTCAGCCAATCATGAACTGCAGCCGGCTCCTATTGTGTCCAACACACACGCTATCCATCCTATCATTTCTAACTTAAGAATTAAACTATGAAAACAAACAAAAGAAAGCTAAATATGTGACTTACTACTATTTGACAGAGGCCGATGGCTTCATCGCGCTCGAATAACATATTGAATATATTGTGTGTTCTTACCTAAGTTCTGGAATAATTTAATAACCAGTTTATGCACTTTAAAGAAATTTCACCTTCAACTTATTATGTGTATGCGCAATACCTAATGGACTTACAGTAAGCCTCTATTCCCTATTTTAAGTTTATTAATACCAGAGATTGCTAGTTCTCATTTACATAAGCTGAGATTAATTTGGAAGCCTCTCACCACACCCCCCTTGTCCCTTCCCTTCCCTCCGTCTCTTGCCCATACCACCCGTATTAATACTGTACTTTTGTTCCAATGTGATCTTTGCACTCTCAATTGTGATTATTAGTTTTCCTAAAGGAATTAAAAATTATTTAGCATGATGTACTGTTTTTGTGGTTTTTCAGTTTGATTTTTGTTAATTATCTGTCAAAATATGACAAATGAACTCAGCACTTCTACAACCAAGTCAATTAGTGGTATGTTATAACAGCTAATTATGTGATGGCAGAATGCTGTGAGTGGAGAGCTCCAAAGTTATGATAGATAACACTTGGCATGATATTTTGAAGTAAAGTTTTTTTTCTCTGGTATGTTAACTTATTTGCCCATGAATCTAAGTATACTTAATGTGTCATACATATTTTGTGATGTTTCTGGACAGATATTCTGATGATGGGCAATGTCTGAAATGCATTACTAATTAGTTGTCAGAAGTGGCTAAAACATATGCTGTTGTTTGATTAACATTTTCTGGTGATTTACCCATAATAATTTAATCCTTGCACACTATTTCCTTTTGCATTTATTTTAAAAAATAAAAGTAACTTCCTATACAGATATAATGGTACATTGCATATGGAAATTCAATCTTTATTTTTTGTTTTATGGTCGTGCTAGTGTTTCAGCTTGTATTTATTTTTAATTGAATTATTAGAGTTTTTTCTGTTTTCAGTGTGTTCACTTGAATTATGAATAATTTAAAAGTACATAAAACATTAATCATATAACCTGCTGAAAAACTAAGAAGCACTTTCAGAATTTCTGTAGAATGGATTAGCACCATTATTCTGATCACTTTACAGAAAACTATCAAAACAATCAGTTTAACTCTTTCACTTTACAATTTATTACTGTATTTGGTGGGATGAATTTGTATAAGATACATTACTTCTTGAAAAGCTGCTGGCAACCAAAACTTTTTTATTGAAAATATATGTACAATATTATGCATGTGTTTATTTAGGCAAATAGTAATATTATTTAAATTAACTGAAAGTTAGTTGTTTCTGTACACTGCAAGATTTTGAAATATTTTCCAATTAATTCACAAAATTTAATTCCTTTATGCAATTTTCAAGTGCATCTTTACTTCAATGATACTTACTCTTTACTTTCACTTGCCTCTTTTTTTCCATCACCTCAGTTAACTACCTTCATTTCTTTCTTTGCCCACCCCGGTAGCTGAGTGGTCAGCGTGACAGACTGTCAATCCTAAGGGCCCGGGTTCGATTCCCGGCTGGGTCGAAGATTTTCTCCCGTCAGGGACTGGGTGTTGTGTTGTCCTAATCATCATCATTTCATCCCCATCGACGCGCAGGTCGCCGAAGTGGCGTCAAATCGAAAGACGTGCACCAGGCGAACGGTCTACCCGACGGGAGGCCCTAGCCACACAACATTTCCACTTCTTTCTTTTACAGATGTCTGCCAAGTCATCAGGCGTAGCCTATCTAACCCATAACCTGTGTGGTGGGGTAATACGGATGCCAGGGAATTTTGTTTATGTTTAGATTGAATGCTTGTAAAATTGTAGTGCTCTAGGTTTGCATACTTTGCACTCTGAACTATAAAACCAAGTGGTTGTGTTCAGAACAGGTAAGTTTGGGGCCAGACTGACCCCACCATACTGCTTGTGGAATTTCTCTAGCAAACTGTTTCCTGTTCCTATAGATTGAAACGATGTTATATTCTCGTAAAGAAATGAAAATAAGTGATCAACTCGATGAATGGCTACAGTCTATCCTTGACTAAGTACAGCTACACACACTGATTAACCAGAACCTTTTGACCACCTAACTAATAGCCTATCTTCAGCACGGATAACAGTGACCCGTTTTTGCACGGAATCGACGAAGCCTCGATAGGTCGCTGGAGGGAGTTGGCACCACATCTGTGCACACGAGTCCCCTAATTCTTGTAAATTCTGGGGAGTGATCTCTGATGCCACGTTCAAGTTCAATCACATGCCAGTCTGTGTGATGGGCAAAATCAAGTGTGTCTGTATGATCACCCTGTGTGAACAAGTTCTTAAATGCAAAATTTAGGACTTCTGCCTTCCTTTTGCCCTCTTCTACAGAAAGTAACCAGCTACAACGCCGAGTCGGGCCTTTATCTGGATTATATAGCAGCTGTGACAGTAATTCAGAGTTAGGTGAAGAAGAAGAAGAAGAAGAAGAAGAAGAAGAAAATGAAAATGTGGTAGAAAATGAAGAGGTGTTGGAAGAGGTCATATTTTGATCTAGCACTTACCAGGTGTTGGTCCTGCATAGGTCTCCAAAATTCTTGTTCTGAATGCAGCATCTGGTCATTCCATGTGATGGGTAATATTTTTGGAGAAATTCTTAGGGCAATGAATGATTTTTTCTTCTTTTTGTGAATCCATCAGAGATGGGATATAGGACTACAGCTGGCTTCAAATTCTTGTGAAAAACCTTGTACCAAACAGCTGTTTTACTTTTTATAAATCCTTTACTATATGCAACTAGTTTCGGCATCCCGTTAATCTTAAGGCTATACATAAACCACCATATAAATATATCACATAGTTGGTCTGCATTATGCAAGTGCCACCAGTTTTTTTATTAGATTCCACGGACTTCTTCAGACTGACATGGACACCTCAGTCATAAGACAACTAGTTATATTTCTACAATTATATGCATGGTATCCACTCTTTCAGACAGCCAAAAGAACAGTCACCGTGCATACAGTTGTATTTATACATAGCCTAGCTTGGCATTTGGGAACTTTCTTCAGTTCAGTCGCACTCATACACTCAGAGCCATTTGCAGGAATATCTCATGGATACGTTGAGTGAGATGGACTGCTGTAGTGAGGGTACTACTGCAGTAGTAGTGACATATGGAATTTTGGGTCAGATGGGAGACTTGCTGAGGTAATCCACATAGTCATGATGGGCACTGTGTCTGGGTAGTGAAGTAGTCAGGGCGACTGCCTTGAGAGCAGGAGACACGGGTTCAAATCCCGATTCAGTAAAAATTTTTCTTGTGTCACCATCGATATAGATCAACACAGCAAGAAAGCATTTAATAAAATTATCATAATACTTTTATGTCAGAGGCATCCACATGGAACTGAAGGAGACAATTCACAGAATCTAATACAAAAACTGCTGGGACCTGCACAATGCAGACTAACTATGTAGACATGTTTATCTGATGGTTTGCATACAGCCTTAAGATGGCTGCCATTGGGTCAATGAAAATACATGCATGTAATAATGGATTGATCATAGAAAAACAGCTGTTTCATACAAGGTTTTTCACAAGAACAAATGAAAAAATTCTGGAAAACCAGACTATTTCTCCAACAGAAAATACCCGATTGGTGATATGTGTCATGCAATTTAAGGCATCTTGAGATTATTATCCTATTCAGCTTTCTTGAAGTAAAAATTTATTTACAACGATGCCTACACAAGTTTATCTTCTTGTCCATCTTTTCTATAGCCTTTGCAAGCTTCATAATAAAATTTATATGAAAAGTTTTCTGTACACATTTACTTATCCTGTAACTACAGCTAATTGATGCATGACATAGTGCCATTGTGATGGGTTTACTCATATGTTAATTCAATCGACAGGTTTGGTTCTCAAGGTTTCAAGAAAATATAACATTTCCATATATTATACACATGTCAGAACCATTTCAATGTAAACATTTAAATTATCGTGAGGAGTATGTGATTATAAACATGCTTCACAAGTCTGATTTTAATTGCTTTAACCAAAGAAAACTAGGTTGAACCTCTTGCACAGCCCACTTTTGTATATTATCCCTTAAATGTCACAAAGTTGCCAGCACCCATGGCAGACGGCTCTCCTGTGGCTGGTGTTGCCCTCACAGCACTTACCATGTTAAGTAATTACCAGACAGTAACTGAATTATTGGGCAAAAACATTCCATTAAAGGAAAATTCCTCAGACAGACGTTAGAATTTTGGCTGCACTTTTTTAACAAGACTTCGAGATGCATATACTACATGCTCAAGGTCTCGAAAAGCTGTTAACACCGATTGCAGTATTGTCACTAAAAGCCACACACCTGATGCCATATGCCTGGTGACAAAACATCCATCACCAAGCATGTCGTAACCGACATGTTATATATAGAAAATTAGACCAAGAAACCCCCCCCCATGAACCATGGATCTTTCCGTTGGTGGGGAGGCTTGCGTGCCTCAGCGATACAGATAGCCGTACCGTAGGTGCAACCACAACGGACGGGTATCTGTTGAGAGGCCAGACAAATGTGTGGTTCCTGGAGAAGGGCAGCAGCCTTTTCAGTAGTTGCAGGAGCAACAATCTGGATGATTGACTGATATGGCCGTGTAACACTAATCAAAACGGCCTTGCTGTGCTGGTACTGCGAACGGCTGAAAGCAAGGGGAAACTACAGCCGTAATTTTTCCCGAGGGCATGTGTATGGTTAAATGACGATGGCATCCTCTTGGGTAAAATATTCCGGAGGTAAAATAGTCCCCCATTCGGATCTCCGGGCGGGGACTACTCAGGAGGACATCGTTATCAGGAGAAAGAAAACTGGCATTCTACGGATTGGAGTGTGGAATGTCAGATCCCTTAATCGGGCAGGTAGGTTAGAAAATTTAAAAAGGGAAATGGATAGGTTAAAGTTAGATATAGTGGGAATTAGTGAAGTTCGGTGGCAGGAGGAACAAGACTTCTGGTCAGGCGAATGCAGGGTTATAAATACAAAATCAAATAGGGGTAATGCAGGAGTAGGTTTAATAATGAATACAAAAAAATACGAGTGCGGGTAAGCTACTACAAACACCATAGTGAACGCATTATTGTGGCCAAGATAGACACGAAGCCCACGCCTACTACAGTAGTACAAGTTTATATGCCAACTAGCTCCGCAGATGACGAAGAGATTGAAGAGATGTATGGTGAGATAAAAGATATTATCCAGTTAGTGAAGGGAGACGAAAATTTAATAGTCATGGGTGACTGGAATTCGAGTGTAGGAAAAGGGAGAGAAGGAAACGTAGTAGGTGAATATGGATTGGGGCTAAGAAATGAAAGAGGAAGCCGCCTGGTAGAATTTTGCACAGAGCACAACTTAATCATAGCTAACACTTGGTTTAAGAATCATGATAGAAGGTTGTATACATGGAAGAACCCTGGAGATACTAAAAGGTATCAGATAGATTATATAATGGTAAGACAGAGATTTAGGAACCAGGTTTTAAATTGTAAGACATTTCCAGGGGCAGATGTGGACTCTGACCACCATCTATTGGTTATGAACTGTAGATTAAAACTGAAGAAACTGCAAAAAGGTGGGAATTTAAGGAGATGGGACCTGGATAAACTGAAAGAACCAGAGGTTGTACAGAGTTTCAGGGAGAGCATAAGGGAACAACTGACAGGAATGGGGGAAAGAAATACAGTAGAAAAAGAATGGGCAGCTTTGAGGAATGAAATAGTGAAGGCAGCAGAGGATCAAGTAGATAAAAAGACGAGGGCTAGTAGAAATACTTGGGTAACACAAGAGATACTGAATTTAATTGATGAAAGGAGAAATACAAAAATGCAGTAAGTGAAGCAGGCAAAAAGGAATACAAACATCTCAAAAATGAGATCCACAGGAAGTGCAAAATGGCTAAGCAGGGATGGCTAGAGGCCAAATGTAAGGATGTAGGGGCTTATCTCACGAGGGGTAAGATAGATACAGCCTACAGGAAAATTAAAGAGACCTTTGGAGAAAAGAGAACCACTTGCATGAATATCAAGAGCTCAGATGGAAACCCAGTTCTAAGCAAAGAAGTGAAAGCAGAGAGGTGGAAGGAGCATATAGAGGGTCTATATAGGGGCGATGTTCTTGAGGACAATATTATGGAAATGGAAGAGGATGTAGATGAAGATGAAATGGGAGATAAGATACTGCGTGAAGAGTTTGACAGAGCATTGAAAGACCTGAGTCGAAACAAGGCCCCGGGAGTAGACAACATTCCATTAGAACTACTGACAGCCTTGGGACAGCCAGCCCTGACAAAACTCCACCATCTGGTGAGCAAGATGTATGAGACAGGCGAAATACCCTCAGAATTCAAGAAGAATATAATAATTCCAATCCCAAAGAAAGCAAGTGCTGACAGATGTGAAAATTACTGAACTATCAGTTTAATAAGTCATGGCAGTAAAATACTAATGCGAATTCTTTACAGACGAATGGAAAAACTAGTAGAAGCTGAACTCGGGGAAGATCAGATTGGATTCCATAGAAATATTGGAACACGTGAGGCAATACTGACCCCACAACTTATTTTAGAAGCTGGATTAAGGAAAGGCAAACCTACATTTCTAGCATTTGTAGACTTAGAGAAAGCTTTTGACAATATTGACTGGAATACTCTCATTCAAATTCTGAAGGTAGCAGGAATAACATACAGGGACCGAACCGTTATTTACAATTTGTACAGAAACCAGATGGCAGTTATCAGAGTCGAGGGGCACGAAAGGGAAGCAGGGGTTGGGAAGGGAATGAGACAGGGTTGTAGCCTCTCCCCGATGTTATTCAATCTGTATATTGAGCAAGCAGTGAAGGAAACAAAAGAAAAATTTGGAGTAGGTATTGAAATCCATGGAGAAGAAATAAAAACATTGAAGTTCGCCGATGATATTGTAATTCTGTCAGAGACAGAAAAGCAGTTGAATGGAATGGATAGTGTGTTGAAACTAGGATATAAGATGAACATTAACAAGAGCAAAACTAGGATAATTGAATGCAGTCGAATTAAGTCAGGTGATGCTGAGGCAATTAGATTAGGAAATGAGACACTTAAAGCAGTAAAGGAGTTTTGCTATTTGTGGAGCAAAATAACTGATTATGGTCAAAGTAGAGAAGATATAAAATGTAGACTCGCAATGGCAAGGAAAGCGTTTCTGAAGAAGAGAAATTTGTTAACATCGAGTATAAATGTAAGTGCCACGAAGTCGTTTCTGAAAGTATTTGTATGGAGTGTAGCTATGTATGGATGTGAAACATGGACGATAACTAGTTTGGACAAGAAGAAAACAAAAGCTTTCGAAATGTGGTGCTACAGAAGAATGCTGAAGATAAGGTGGGTAGATCACGTAACTAATGAGGAAGTATTGAATAGGATTGGGGAGAAGAGGAGTTTGTGACACAATTTAACTGGAAGAAGGGATCGGTTGGTAGGACATGTTCTGAGGCATCAAGGGATCACCAATTTAGTATTGGAGGGCAGCGTGGAGGGTAAAAATCGTAGAGGGAGACCAAGAGATGAATACACTGAGCAGATTCAGAAGGTGTAGGTTGCAGTAGGTACTGTGAGATGAAGAAGCTTACACAGGATAGAGTAGCATGGAGAGCTGCATCAAACCAGTCTCAGGACTGAAGACCACAATAACAACAACAGACCATGAAGTCAGCAAAATAGATTCTCAGGGACTGTTTTAATATAAAAAATAATAACTGGAACTGAATAAACAATTTTCAGCTTGTCCAAGCAAATTTTGCTTTTTGAATTCATTCAGTTGTCAACTGGAAAACATTCGTACTGGTGAAAACCTCATACTTTACTGTGAAAAATAGCAACACCATTTGAAATGACTATGTACATAGTCCAATTAATGTTATAGTTTAGTAGATATTTCAGTTACATTTTGTTAACTATATGCAATTAGATAAATGAGTCAAAAGAAACACTCAGACACTGACATTTTCTTTATTAAGTACACTCGGATTTCAACATCACCCTGAGGTACCGAGTATGAGGCGTTACTCATTTTTTTACACGGCGAGTTTCCCCAGTAGGCCTATAAACCATGATACACAAACATGCACACACAACTGTAGGACAGATAAATGTAATTCTTAGAGTGTGTGTGATCAAAGCCAACATGTGCACTCAACACTTCACTGTCAGGTTGTACCAAAGCACTAGCAACATTTGACTTATCAGCAGGGTTGGTTTACCAAAGACACGTTTTGGACTGAAGTTCTGTTTGTTAGATGCATGGAGGTAAGAATAGAGGGAGACGCCGTGACGTTGTAGCGGGACTTTGAATTTCGCTGCGCTACACTCGTTCCCTCAGATAAAAAATATCCCGTCGCAGCGGTATGAGCGCTCGATGGCAGAGAAACTACTAATATTGTAGCTTTTTTTTTGTTTCCTATTCGTTTCTTAATTGTCTCTTGATAGCCGGAGCTTAAGGCAGACGTGATCTGATGAAGACGTTAAAAAAAACTTATTAGCTAGTCTTGATCTGATTTTAATGTGTAGACATGTTGTGGCAGTTGTTAAGAAATTTGGAGGATGGAAGTAGCAAAGTAAATTAAATTGCATACAGTATCAAGATGATTTTAATTGGTATAAATTAGTGATTCCTGGACTATTGCAAGATTTTGGAGCAGGCTTTTCACGCAGAAATGAAGGAGATTTTTGAAGACCTGGACGCCGCCCGAAAGACAAGTTAACCTGGTAAAGGATGATCTCTCATCTACGCCACTTCCCCCTATCAGTTACATTCTGTTATTCTCTGTTTCTTTTCAGTAAGTTTTGTAGTGGAAATTGGTTTAACTTTTGCTCAAAAACGCCACAAGGACCACCCCAACTATAGCTTTTCTGCAATACGAAGTCCGATTTGCATTTCATTCTTTCCTTTTTTCACGGTCATTTACGATTTTAAAACCCCTCTTTACTCACCATTTCTTCCCACATTTTCAACCTTTTTTCTTTTATTCTCTCGTTTTTTTTTATTAACCACTACAACTGGCGACTGTGACAGGACGCAATTTTCGGATGTGTCGTTTTTGAGCAAATTTGAAACTTTAATTTGTATTTTTTCCCAACAGAGAATAACGAAAAATCCTGAAAACGAAAAGACCAACTTTATTGTACCTAAGCAAATGATTATACAACAATATTGTAAAGAATTTTTGTAACTAATTCAATCTGTTTTCTTTACATGGCATATATTGATGCAAAACTGTTATTTTGAGACCTTTTGGTGATTATCCGATGGAGATGTATTAAGAAAATCCATATTTTGACGAATACGATTTACGCAGAAGTGATTGACCAGCCGCTGCAGGACAGAAAATTTAATGGTGAGTCACACAATTATGTTTCATTCAAGGATTCAATAGCCAAACGCAGAATCCATTTTTCCCTTTCCACACATCCTGTAGTTTTCTTCTAGACTTTTCAAAATTATGTATCTCTATTGTAGTTTGTGGTAATTATAGTATTGTTGTAGCATGTGAAAATCATGAATTTGATCGCCAAACAGTCATTTGTTACGAAAAATTTTGTCCGCCCTGCTGCATCTTTCTCAACCATTGTTTGCAATAGAGCAATCATTTACATTGACGAGAAAATATTTCATCCTAAATTTGAGTCAAATCTTTATTAATCAGACTTATATTCTTCCCTTTTTGACTTACAATTATACATCCTATTACAATGGAACGCGGTAAGGTAGAGATAGTTTCGGCAGATGAGTCCGCGTTTCCCTCCATGGACGAGTTCACAGACCAATGCAATGATTTTGCCTCAAACTCGCAACATTTGTGATAATACACAGATGGCGACTTTAAATGACGAAATGTGGAATGGACGCGAGACTAGACCGTCAGCGCCATTGTTAACATCAATGTCAGAACCGAATATGAGACAAATTCATCAATGTGACACAAATCGGACGCAGGAAACTGACAAACTGGACCGACTATTAGAGTTATTTGCAGACATGAAACGAGGCGTTATTCAGAAAATTGCCGTATTAAACCGTACTATGACCGAAAATTTTGAACGAACGACAAAACAGATGACAGAATTAAATAACACCACTCAACAGCTCAGCCAGCGATTTGAGACATTGTCCGACCGAGTCACTAAACAGGAAGAAACTTTGGTTACATTCACACATGAAACAAAAAACAATATCGCCCGATGTGAGAATCAGTTAACTCAAATAGTTAATGTGCAGCAGGAAGTGCAGCAGGAAGTGAACACCCGTGTGGAAGAGTTAGCTCAGGCCCACACTTCAGCTAGCTCCACCCAAGAAAAGCTGACTGAAGAAGTGGGAAATATTACCCAACAACTCACAATGGTAGTTCTCGAACAAACCCACCTCAAAGAAAAGATAGAAAAATTAGAAGACCTCGCGGACCTCGCGTCACTAAACGACACCAACATGGCCGAGAGAATTGTACATGTGTGACGACTATCTGGACAAAAAACTTGAAACAATTACAAAAGACATACTTTCAAAAACAAAGATACATGTTAAAGACGAGACAAAACACATAGAAGACGAAGTGACAAAATTACGAGACAATGTTGTGCCGTGTTTAGCGATTGGTGCAAAAGCATCGTCATGGAACGACAAAACAGCTAAAACCACGGCTAATGACACAGACAGAACACCTAATGTGGATCACCTATTTCAAGTCAAAATTACAATGTGCCGCTTTCTTTTCCACCAAACGAGCAATATTACGGTACAACACCTAGAGTGGCAAGTGACACAAACCACGTCAATACAGGTATGTCAACCGGCATGGCCGATGACACGTTTGTAAGGCATGGGTATTTCCAGACATTTTCTAGTGAGGACAAGCACAAAGTCCACCCTATTGTGTTTATTAGATCATGGTCAGAAGTCGATAAAATCAGATACGTCACCAATCTCATGAGAGGACGAGCAGCCAAGTGGGGTGCCGCTATGAAACGGCGGTGCCTTACGTTTGAACAGTTCGAACAAGCCTTCTCGGACGAATTCTGGTCCGAGAATGAGCAACAGAGTCTAAGGAGAGAAGTGTGTAACCCCGAGACCTATGACCCTAAAAAAGAGACATTAAGACAATACTTTGAGAGGTACCTAGACAAAACACTGTACTGGTCCAAACCAGCCGACTTGCCAGCGATAACTGACACGTTAAAGAGCCACTTACCCTTTCCATACCGAGACAGATTAATAGGAGTACTGGAGAATGACGTTAAGACTTTCTTAAACTTCTTAGATCAAATGGACGTAGTTTACAGAGGCGATTCACACCATTCAAATTTTACTCATATTAGTAACCAAAATCAGCACCCACCCCAAAGGAACCGTAGTGACGGTGGTTGGTGGAACCATCCGTCCGCGCCGCGACACAATACGATGCCTGCGCGCGAAACATATTCAAATGGAAACGTGTATGACAGTAGGAACAACCGCAGAAATTCGTGGAATAATAATAATAACAATAATTATCACCCGTATCAAAATGGTAACTACAAGCAAAATGAAAATTACAGGACAGTACAACAACAACAACAACAACAACAATAGGAGACGTGCGAATAACCGGTACAACCCGGGCTACTTTGACAGGAACATGACATATAACAGACATAATTACCACCAAAACAACAACAATCCCAACAATCACCGACGGAATATGTGGAACACACAAAATTCACGCCTGACAAATCATAACCCTCCACGGAATCCGCCCCCGTTCCCCAGTACAGTTATGCACTCCCCGCCACGAAGTAGCAATAACAATTGCGGCGCGCCATCAGCTGACGCGTGGGCGCCAACCGGCCGGAATGTAAACATAGTGGAGCTGGTCAATGAACCCGGCCAAACACAGCAGACGACGGAAAACAGTCGACGACCGAGCTAAGCGCTGGTGCTTCGGTCGTGAGGTATTGTAAGAGCGCAACGGCTGAGACGGTTTGTTTCCTCAGGTACGATGACAAAATGACAGCAGATCAGGAATTAGGAAACCTATCAGGTTGATGACCTTGTTCTTTTGCGTTCACGTCCCAAGTCTATAACATTAAAACAACTGAACAGAGAATGACAGCTATTATATTCAGGTCCTTTCAGAATAGCAAGCATACCTCCCCCAGGTTGTTACTCCCTAGAATACCCGTTATCTCGCAAGCCGAGGGGGCTGCATCCCCACAGACATTTGAAACCCTTTGTGCACTAAAACAACATAATAAAATGACAACTAATTTGAACATGAGCAAGCTGCTGTGAAAACGAGATCATATATATTTGTATTGAATACACGAACATTAAGTTATACAGCCTAAGAACACAAACGTTAATTTATGGAAATTATATACTGCAGTTACACTTGTACACATAATTATGAAGACAATGTAAACTCAGGTGAGTACACTTACTGAATGAGAAAAGATATTCATATAGGAATGAAGTCTACGCAGGTTACATTTGTTGTTAATTGTAAATTATAAGGTGAATCAAGAATTAGGTAGTTATTTCAAGGCACTCTAATGACAGGAGATAATAGCTATTGAGATCAGTAATGACATAGGTATGTAGCAGAATGAATGACGTAAGAATGAATGATCAGTATGAATGAGTTAATATTTAAGTTAATATAAGAAGGTAAGTTACTGTGAAGTAGTTGATGGAGACAGATTATTTGAGGAAAATATTATTGGAGTTTTATGAGAATGGAAGTGCCAAATGGCCCCACGTATGTGATATACTAATGTTTGATGAGGAATATGTTTAATGTTTAAGAATATATATATATTATGATGAATATGTGAGTAAGGAATGAGTGAGAATATTTTGGTAATATTTGTGCTACATAGAGAAGTGAGTAAACAGTCTACATCTTTAAGATTACATAAGAATTTCAGTTTGAAAGAAAACATTTGTGATGAGTTAGAACACGTGAGTACAAGACGTTAAAGGTGAATCTATTTACAGTGCCCTTGAAAATGAACGAATGCAAGAAAAGCAGAGTGAACATAATGATGATTACAGCTGTGGAAAGAAGTGTAATAAGAGTGTAACTTGGAAACACATTAGCCTTAATTTATTTCAGAAGTGTAATTTGGTAACCTTTCGTTAAGTTTTGTTAAGCCATTGTGTGGAAGAAAACATTTATATTTCGTGTTCAGACAGGAGAATGATATTTTAAGGAACTTAAGTTGAAATATAGTTTTTACACAGCCCTCATCTGAATACATTTGTATAAATTTTTTTTTACGAAAGTGAAATTTAGTGCCATGTTAGCCTTTATTATACTTACATATGACAGAAAACCCTGAGGAAGCAAAAGATAGGAGAGTTATTAAGGCTGTTTTGCGACTCGTACAACACCTCCACTTAAGCGAACAGATGACAAAATTACATCGATATTGAAGACAACATTTGACTTTTCAGGGTATGCAAGGTAAGTGCAAAGGAGCAGTGACGACCTGTGCAGCTGATGTCGAGCAACGGACACTGAGAAAGAGACATTTTACTGTCAATTATAATACTATGTTCTTTATTTATGTTTTATAGAAAGAAATGATATATATACACAACATATATGATGTTTAACCTTCACTAAAGCAGAAGAAAGTTCATGGTTGAACTCTTGAGAGGAAATTTGATATGTTATTATATAATACACATTATGAGAGAGACAATCTCTGTGAGATATATTTTCCATTTGTATAGACGGTATCCACAAGAAGTGGAGATATGAAGGAAGTGCTGAGCAGCGATTTACTCATGCAAAGATTTGTTAATGTATAATACACTTAGTCATATGAACAGTCAGAACACAAACAGAGAATCTGTCATGATGTTACACTACACAGACTTGATGTAAGGACACTTACATTTACCCATGATTTGGTAAATTGTAAGCACCTCCTTTCACAGACCCCTTGAAGATGATGCAAACGTTATAATGTATTGTGTTCTCTTTTTATGTAGTAGCTGTAAGATTTGGTAGTTTATATGTAGTGAATAGTTTCTTCCAGTCTATCTTTCTTTCTTTCTCCATTATCCTACCACCTCTTGCAGCTGGGTATTGTTTGTTTATGGAATGTAAGAATATATTGTGTGACAGTAAACTTTCAGGTATGAATAAAAAGACATGAATATTGATGGCATTACAAGCTTGGTCATCCACTAGCCAACATATGGAATCAAAAGAAAGAAATAAATAATAAATGAAGGAAAGCCCGTGCTTTATATATTAAAGTCTGATATCCCTTGGCACGCCCAAACCGGAATAAAAAAAATTAATACCCCAATAAAAGAAAGCCAATGGGACTTAGTATAATTTTTTTACTGTAAATATTTCACATGCATATTCTTGTAAATTTATATGTATTTGTATAGGTGTTAAAACTTTGCATATTGTTAACATATTTTGAAATGTGACCAACAAGAGTAAGCTTTCATAATTAACGATGTAAACATGCTGGGACACAGTGAACTTTGTTAAAATGTAAATATGGCAAAATGTGTTGCAAACTGTGAACGTTATAAACGACGAATTTTGTGTTATTTGTGGAACTTATGGTGCCTAAACCAAATAACTGTTTGGAAACTGATATAAACTGCAATTTACTTCGATGATAATGAGCTGCAAATGAACGTTTGTTGGCGAGTGTAAACAACATGATGAAACACCTACCTTTGCGAACAGACGCCGCTGTTCCTGGGCGGCCTTCAGATGCTTTGGAGACAGTAAACACAGCAGCTGTCGTAGGCGATGTGGAGGCTAAAAACTACATCGACCATATATGCCCCGGGAACAATAGTCATGAAAACGCACAAGGACCTGGAGTGTTGTGTCATAACAGAAGACATGGACGTTGCTTCAGATCACGCACACAATCACAATATGCAATCTTATGGTGTCACCGGACTTAACACGCCATTTATTCTGGAATAACAACTTGTAATGAACACTATGTGAAAGTGAATACTGTGCAAGACTGTCGTAACACAGCGATTTTGAAACTGCCGCACACGAAATTCAGTGATGCTAATGCGCATGCACAAAGACTACGTGCTGCCAGAGATGCATTGGGAAACCAACGCTGGAAGTGCACAACATTAACTGCGCTGGCAAGCAGCTTGTTCAAACAAACTTTATGTAAATATATGTATATTAATTTTGTAAAAATGATCAAAACTGTGACAATTGTATTTAGTATATAGGTTTAGAAAGTGAGTATTGACAAAGATAATCTCATTGAATGCACGTGGCCTTTTCTAAGAAAATATGTTGTTGTTGTTGTGGTCTTCATCCTGAGACTGGTTCGATGCAGCTCTACATGCTACTCTATCCTGTGTAAGCCTCTTCATCTCCCAGTACCTACTGCAACTTACATCCTTCAGAATCTGCTTAGTGTATTCATCTCTTGGTCTCCCCCTACAATTTTTACCCTCCACGCTGCCCTCCAATACTAAATTGGTGATCCCTTGATGCCTCAGAACATGTCCTACCAACCGATCCCTTCTTCTGATCAAGTTGTGCCACAAACTTCTCTTCTCCCCAATCCTATTCAATACTTCCTCATTAGTTATGTGATCTACCCATCTAATCTTCAGCATTCTTCTGTAGCACCACATATCGAAAGCTTGTATTCTCTTCTTGTCCAAACTATTTACCGTCCATGTTTCACTTCCATACATGGCTACACTCCATACAAATACTTTCAGAAATGACTTCCTGACACTTAAATCTATGCTCGATGTTAACAAATTTCTCTTCTTCAGAAACGCTTTCCTTGCCATTGCCAGTCTACATTTTATATCCTCTCTACTTCGACCATCACCAGTTATTTTGCTCCCCATATAGCAAAACTCCTTTACTACTTTAAGTGTATCATTTCCTAATCTAATTCCCTCAGCATCACCCGACTTAATCCCACTACATTCCATTATCCTCGTTTTGATTTTGTTGATGTTCATCTTATATCCTCCCTTCAAGATACCATCCATTCCGTTCAACTGCTCTTCCAAGTCCTTTGCTGTCTCTGACAGAATTACAATGTCATCGGCAAACCTCAAAGTTTTTATTTCTTCTCCATGGATTTTAATACCTACTCCGAATTTTTCTTTTGTTTCCTTTACTGCTTGCTCAATATACAGATTGAATAACATCGGGGACAGGCTACAACCCTGTCTTACTCCCTTCCCCACCGCTGCTTCCCTTTCATGTCCTTCGACTCTTATAACTGCCATCTGGTTTCTGTACAAATTGTAAATTGCCTTTTGCTCCCTGTATTTTACCCCTGGCACTTTTAGAATTTGAAAGAGAGTATTCTGTCAAAAGCTTTCTCTAAGTCTACAAATGCTAGAAACGTAGGTTTACCTTTCCTTAGTCTTTCTTCTATGATAAGTCGTAGGGTCAGTATTGCCTCACGTGTTCCAGAAAATATGTATATTTGACATTTAAGTGTATTTATTATATTGTTTGCTAGCCTGCCATGCTAAATGTTTTAGCGTGACAGTCGAGGGGGCGATGTAGCGGGACTTTGAATTTCGCCGCGCTACACTCGTTCCCTCAGATAAAAAATATCCCGTCGCAGCGGTATGAGCGCTCGATGGCAGAGAAACTACTAATATTGTAGTTTTTTTTTTTGTTTCCTATTCGTTTCTTAATTATCTCTTGATAGCCGAAGCTTAAGGCAGACGTGATCTGATGAAGACGTTAAAAAAAACTTATTAGCTAGTCTTGATCTGATTTTAATGTGTAGACATATTATGGAAGTTGTTAAGAAATTCGGAGGATGGAAGTAGCAAAGTAAATTGCATACGGTATCAAAATGATTTTAATTGGTATAAATTAGTGATTCCTGGACTATTGCAAGATTTCGGAGCAGACTTTTTACGCAGAAATCAAGGAGATTTTTGAAGACCTGGACGCTGCCCAAAAGAAGACATGTTAACCTGGTAAAGAATGAACTCAAAGCTACACCATTTCCCTTGTCAGGTACATTTTGGTATTCTCTGTTCTTTTCAATACTTTTTGTAGTGGAAACTGGTTTAACTTTTGCTCAAAAACACCACAAGGACCACCCCTAACAATAGCTTTTCTGTAATACGAAGTCCGATTTGCATTTCATTCGTTCCTTTTTTCATGGGCATTTACAATTTTAAAATCCCCCTATTTTTTATTCACCATTTTTTCCCACCATGGTCAACCTTTTCTTTTCTTCTCTTTCTCCTTTTTCTTTTTTATTAACCACTACAGAGAGCAACTTAATCATAGCTAACACTTGGTTTAAGAATCATGATAGAAGGTTGTATACATGGAAGAACCCTGGAGATACTAAAAGGTATCAGATAGATTATATAATGGTAAGACAGAGATTTAGGAACCAGGTTTTAAATTGTAAGACATTTCCAGGGGCAGATGTGGACTCTGACCACAATCTATTGGTTATGACCTGTAGATTAAAACTGAAGAAACTGCAAAAAGGTGGGAATTTAAGGAGATGGGACCTGGATAAACTGAAAGAACCAGAGGTTGTACAGAGTTTCAGGGAGAGCATAAGGGAACAATTGAAAGGAATGGGGGAAAGAAATACAGTAGAAGAAGAATGGGTAGCTCTGAGGGATGAAGTAGTAAAGGCAGCAGAGGATCAAGTAGGTAAAAAGAAGAGGGTTAGTAGAAATCCTTGGGTAACAGAAGAAATATTGAATTTAATTGATGAAAGGAGAAAATATAAAAATGCAGTAAATGAAGCGGGCAGAAAGGAATACAAACGTCTCAAAAATGAGATCGACAGGAAGTGCAAAATGGCTAAGCAAGGATGGCTAGAGGACAAATGTAAGGATGTAGAGGCTTATCTCACTAGGGGTAAGATAGATACTGCCTACAGAGACCTTTGGAGATAAGAGAACCACATGTATGAACATCAAGAGCTCAGATGGAAACCCAGTTCTAAGCAAAGAAGGGAAAGCAGAAAGGTGGAAGGAGTATATAGAGGGTCTATACAAGAGCGATGCACTTGAGGACAATATTATGGAAATGGAAGAGGATGTAGATGAAGATGAAATGGGAGATACGATACTGCGTGAAGAGTTTGACAGAGCACTGAAAGAGCTGAGTCGAAACAAGGCCCCCGGAGTAGACAACATTCCATTGGAACTACTGACGGCCTTGGGAGAGCCAGTCCTGACAAAACTCTACCACCTGGTGAGCAAGATGTATGAAACAGGGGAAATACCCTCAGACTTCAAGAAGAATATCATAATTCCAATCCCAAAGAAAGCAGGTGTTGACAGATGTGAAAATTACCGAACAATCAGTTTAATAAGCCACAGCTGCAAAATACTAACACGAATTCTTTACAGACGAATGGAAAAAGTAGTAGAAGCCGACCTCGGGGAAGATCAGTTTGGATTCCGTAGAAATATTGGAACACGTGAGGCAATACTGACCTTACGACTTATCTTAGAAGAAAGATTAAGGAAAGACAAACCTACGTTTCTAGCATTTGTAGACTTAGAGAAAGCTTTTGACAATGTTGACTGGAATACTCTCTTTCAAATTCTAAAGGTGGCAGGGGTAAAATACAGGGAGCGAAAGGCTATTTACAACTTGTACAGAAACCAGATGGCAGTTATAAGAGTTGAGGGACATGAAAGGGAAGCAGTGGTTGGGAAGGGAGTAAGACAGGGTTGTAGCCTCTCCCCGATGTTATTCAATCTGTATATTGAGCAAGCAGTAAAGGAAACAAAAGAAAAATTTGGAGTAGGTATTAAAATCCATGGAGAAGAAATAAAAACTTTGAGGTTCGCCGATGACATTGTAATTCTGTCAGAGACAGCAAACGACTTGGAAGAGCAGTTGAACGGAATGGATGGTGTCTTGAAGGGAGGATATAAGATGAACATCAACAAAAGCAAAACGAGGATAATGGAATGTAGTCGAATTAAGTCGGGTGATGCTGAGGGTATTAGATTAGGAAATGAGACACTTAAAGTAGTAAAGGAGTTTTGCTATTTGGGGAGCAAAATAACTGATGATGGACGAAGTAGAGAGGATATAAAATGTAGACTGGCAATGGCAAGGAAAGCGTTTCTGAAGAAGAGAAATTTGTTAACATCGAGTATAGATTTAAGTGTCAGGAAGTCATTTCTGAAAGTATTTGTATGGAGTGTAGCCATGTATGGAAGTGAAACATGGACGGTAAATAGTTTGGACAAGAAGAGAATAGAAGCTTTTGAAATTTGGTGCTACAGAAGAATGCTGAAGATTAGATGGGTAGATCACATAACTAATGAGGAAGTATTGAATAGGATTGGGGAGAAGAGAAGTTTGTGGCACAACTTGATCAGAAGAAGGGATCGGTTGGTAGGACATGTTCTGAGGCATCAAGGGATCACCAATTTAGCATTGGAGGGCAGCGTGGAGGGTAAAAATCGTAGAGGGAGACCAAGAGATGAATACACTAAGCAGATTCAGAAGGATGTAGGTTGCAGTAGGTACTGGGAGATGAAGAAGCTTGCACAGGATAGAGTAGCATGGAGAGCTGCATCAAACCAGTCTCAGGACTGAAGACCACAACAACAACAACAACACTACAGAGAGCAAAGCTAACTTCAAATGCAGACTGAAACGGTCTGTTTTGCGCCTACTTCTGTTTGGTAAAAGAATTTCTCAATGTGTAGTTTTCTTTCTGTGTGTGTGTTGAGCATAGTCAAGTCTAAATCGCTGTATGCGAGGCATACAAATGGTCAGCATCTAGCCACGTTTTCCACCAGTCTGGAATATGGTTGCAAAAGCAACTCATCCTGAATTGCTACCAGAGCCCACAGCAATGATGCACAGAACACACAAATAACTATCTAGTTAACAGGGAAGGGGAGAGGAGACAGTGCAGCACACAGTACCCTCCACCACACACCATACGGAGGTTTGTGGGGTGTAGACGTGGCCGTACGGCGGACAGGTATCCAGAAGTCTTTAGATAGCCTATTATCGTCTGTTTTCGATTATATACATAATTCGTATATTCCTTACACAAAATTGCCAAATTATTACTCTTGCAGTATTTTACAACATATTAATATTGTTTAAGTTTTAATTCATGATCTCCTTATTATAATGGAGTTTAGTTTTGCCTAAAATCCTTTTAGTTAAGAGAAAGTGGTAGTCGATTATGTTCCCGTGACAGTTGATCGTAAAAATGTGGTCAGGTAATACCTATTTACTGGCAGGGACATACCTTACTAGAAATCCCAAATTTCATTGCCTCCAATTATCAGTTAACTTACTATGAAAATTCATTAGCTCTGAAATTATTCGTAACTAAGTTTTCACTCGCATAAGAACACTACCTTTGTGAGGCTTGTTTAATTTCCAGACCTGATGTTATACTTCTGTTGTGTTAATTTTTCTGAATCAGATATGTCTTTGGTTATTCAAACAAGCCACTACTTAACTGCATAAACTAGAGAATTTACAACCCTGAGAATTTTTGGTGAAACCTAGTACTCCATCGTGTATGTACAGTGTATCAGTCAAATAATACCTGGAACTTCAACATCATTTTAAATATGTAGCACACACTTTTAAACAAGATTAATACTTCAGAATGAAATTTTCACTGTGAAACGAAATGTGTGTGAAGTCCTGCAAGTTTTGCAGGAGAGCTTCTGTGACGTTCGGAAGGTGTGAGGCGAGTTACTGGCGAAGTAAAGCTGAGGGGAGGCATCGTGAGCCAAGTCAGCGTGTAGAGCTCTTGCTCGTGAAAGCAAAAGCTCCCAGGTTTGGGTCTCAGTCCAGCACACAGTTTTTATCTGTCCAGGAAGTTTTGGAGATTGTGATTTGATTTAATATAACAACAATACTATTAAATTTGACCCCTGAATTAATAAACTATAAACTAAACTAAATTAAAACATAACAATCAATTTCACAAATTATCCATAGGCCTGTGTTTATATAAACTTCTGTAGATGAAAAATCATCAATCGCTGCCTAGAATTCATTAACCATTGGCTAGAATTTGATTAATTAACATCTGATCTGCTGTGTAAAAAGTCGGATTCGAGCTGTCACACAGTCAAAATCTCCGTGTCAGTTCGTATAATTACTATTGGGAAAAGTGAGTGTGAGTGACATTCATTCTGATCACCTTCAGTATTATGTTTAGCACTTAACTATCACACAGCTAAAATCTGTAAGTTAACATAATAACCAAGCAGCAATCATTTTATTGACGTGTCTGTGACATGACCTGTGCCTAGCTATCAACGAATTCATGATATGTGCAAAAAGACACAACGATTAATTATT
Source organism: Schistocerca cancellata (assembly GCF_023864275.1). Lineage (NCBI taxonomy): Eukaryota > Metazoa > Arthropoda > Insecta > Orthoptera > Acrididae > Schistocerca > Schistocerca cancellata. Next base: position 10,577,975 of record NC_064636.1, read on the forward strand.
CTGCCATTGTCAATATCTGTTACATTCATTCACTAACTGCTGAGCAAATGAACTGAAAAGATGAGTATTATTAACAAAATTCTTATTAACAAACTGACGAGTATATGATAAAATGTAGTGAGTAACGGCCATTACTAGAGTGCAATTCAATTTGCACAAAAGGTGCAAAAATATCAAATTAAAAGCAATGGTACTACAGCTGTCACTGAACTGTCAGACTACCAACTAAAGCAATTTCAGGATAAGAGACTTCAATTCTGCGCGTTCCACTGAGAATTTGCAGTGACACCGCCACGTCGATAACCTTACGCCGTGTCTATCGCAATAAAATTTACACCAGGCGGGGAGTTGACTGGCGACTCGAGAAACGGGTCGAGGAGAGCCTCCGTATCACACCTTTGCCGACAGCACCCAAAACTGTAAAATGTCGGCACGCAGTCCACCTATTGTAGATCCGAAGGGACAGAAGTTCGAAGGTGATATATTGGGATCGAACGGTGGTCGTGGTAGAAAAGTACAGATAAATTTGGCGACAAGGTGCACCGTTCTCAAAACTGTCGCGGGGTCCGACTCGACAGGGTTGCGAGTGTAAGTTTGTCGTAGTCTCGTTGCAAACCTAACTGACAGTTGCTTTAGGGTCCAAAATGTGCAAAAGAATGAGACCCTTCATCTCCCAGACAACTGTGCACATCACTTTGCCTGCAGGCATCTGTGTCTCGAACAACTAATTTGTCAGATAATTCGTACGTCGCCATTCCGTGGGCTGTCCTCCGTGTTCTAGCTGCTACTGGTGACACCACATTTCATCTCCAGCTAGGAATGTGTTCATCGACTGTCACCTCCGGCCTAGTACTGTTCCGGCAGGTTCCCGACAAATTTCTATTTGACGACTCCGTTTTGCTCGTGCGAGCACGCAGCAGGACTGACCTCGCACATACTCTGCGATAACAGAGGCCGCCCGACATCTCATCCGAGACGCCGTAGCGGACATTCGGCTGTGCCCAGTCGTAATCTGCCGACCGTCACTGCCCGCATTTAAGACTGATAGGAGCCGAGCCGAGCCGAGCCGAGTCGCCCGGTTCACGCACATCCTTTCACCCCAATCGAAACACAGTACCTACCACCTCCGTAAAGCTTTGGTAAGTGTCGACAGGCTTCAATTTGCACAATTTGTCCGGGAGTTGGGAATTGAGCGATACGCCACCTTCTGTTCGCAGCCCGACATCCGATACTATTTTGGAAAGCTCCCCTACTGTTGCCGTCAGTCACAGGACAATGAAAATGACAGGACATCTGCAGCAAGTAAGTTCTTCTCTGACACAATCTGAATCAGGCCTCACCCAACACAAAACTACAGGAGGCATTAGTTCCAGAACAACCCTTGTACATGTGTAGAAGTTTTGATCTGATAATGTTAGTGTTGGAAACACCATGATGAATGAAAATGCATTAAGCAACCCAGATGCCTTTGTTCCGGTACATCCTCCTGAGAGTGGAGTACACTATACACAGTTGGCTGGTAAGAAATATGAGGCACAGGTATAGTCTGTCTGTAAACTCAAGAGCGAGCAGTGCTTTTGGTGGGGGAAGTGGCCTTTCCCAGAAGAACCCTGCCAGCCACTGGCCTACAGGGGCACCCAAAATGAGTTGCCCATTACCTGCCTAGCGGTGTAGATCAGCGAGCAGTGATACACGTCGTTCTGTTCGTGGGATCTTAATTGCCAGTGTCAGACAGTTAATTTTGTATGCTTACTGATATACTTCGGTATCCGGAAGTGATGGATAATCGCCCTGCATTGCAAGAAAATGTGCAGAATATGGAGAAGAGGAGGTATTTATGGAGTAACGAGCGTTCGATTGTCTGTAATGTTACAACATCATGTATTAAAGAGGCGGCACAAAAGAACTATGGGCTAATATTACCAGTCCCAATCAGAGGGCTGCAATTTATGCAAACGTCAGCCTCGCCACAATAGGACGCATAAGGAAGAAACGCGAAAACAAACCGCGTGGTTTACTGGAACCGCCACAAAAGAAAACTGATAATTTTGGGAGGAAACTCTTCCTTATAGGCAGTTTCACAAAATCGGTCATTCGACAAACGATGGAGGACTGTCACATAAACCAAAAAATAATGACGACGTTATGGACATGACTTACTGCCGTAAAAAAAAAAAAAGAAAAAAAAAATCTGTTTTCTTTGGCAGAAAGATGTTTTATGTAAGACACAGCGTAAAATGGGATTTACCTGGAAATTTCTAGCTTTTAATAGAAACATAAAGTAAGAACAAGGCTTAAATTCTACAGATTGATTGCACCATACAGGGTTCGTTTTACGAATAGCAGTGGAGGGTACATACATTCACATGAACAGGCGTTCGGTTCTGTATTTGTAGCAGAATCCTGACTTCCGTTCCTACGTTAATATTACTTACTCTATAATGTTGTGTTTCGGAAGAAGCTATCGTGTTTTGGATTCATTATGGTCTTAACACATTTGTCTAAAAATAAACGCTGCCAGGATGTATCTGTACACGGCGTTGACAAAGATTTAAAACGCGCGCCGCGGCAGGACCGGTACTAAGTTGTGAAGCAGCCTGTAGAAGTGCCTCGTGACGTAGCTGGGTAGGCAGAGTGGGGACTCGCTCGCTCGCTCTTCAGTTTACAGACAGACTATAGGCTGGTTGTATACCATGAGGGAGGCAGGTTTTGTGTGTGTGTGTGTGTGTGTGTGTGTGTGTGTGTGACACACTCCCCATACTCACCTCTTACTGATGCTTTGCTAACTTCGGAACTATACTAGACTAGTGAACCTGGCACTGCTATACAATTGCTAAACATGAATGTGGCAATGCTTCACAATTGCTAAATACACATGAGAATTGGATACACATCCTAGTCGCTTTCTCCCCTCCACCTCTCTACGTCCGCTTCCTCCTCCTCCCCACTCGACGCTCCCGACCGTATCCTCCTCTCCCTGTTTCTCTCTAATCTTAGGCCTCATTTAATGTTACTGCAAATTAAAAATATCTTAGTAGTATTCTAATTGTATGCTGATAATCTATAATAAATAAACCTTTTCCATTTTCTGTAAAAACCGACTGTGAGGAAAGGGGACAAAGCATCACACTGTTGTGTATACAATTTTTGTTTGAAAGAATGTATATGAGAAAAACAATTTCTCTAATGGTTTAAATGCCCTACTATCAAGAGTTAAAACCGGCGGTGAGCACGAAACAAAACTAAATGTATTCATAGCGAGTACAGCAACATTTGAAGTAAATCAGTCGAGAACTTTGAGATTTTTGCTATAAATGTTTCTCCTTTATGCATTACAGACATATTTATATACCATAACATAAAAAGATTTGTAAAATAATGACAATATTATGAAAAGGATAGATTGCTATTCCCTTTATAGCAGATTGGCTGAGTCGCAGACAGGCACAAAAAATAAAGGCTTCGGCGTACGAGTGTGTGTGTGTGTGTGTGTGTGTGTGTGTGTGTGTGTGTGTGTCACGTTGTCTAACTCTGATGAAGGTCTTTTTAGCCAAAAGCTTACTCGTTTTGGCAAGCTTCTTGTTGTGCCTATCTACGATTCAGCTCCTCCACTATGTGGCGAGTAGCAATCTCTCCTTGTCATTATTCCGTCCTGGATTTCCCATTTAAAAGATCGGTAGCCTGTGTCTGTCTGAACATTTAATTAAAGTGTCACATGAAAATTTGAAGAAAACTGGTCGAGAACTTCGAGATTTTCGGTAACGGTGTTAAACGAAGACTTATCTTTATATAGTAGTACAGGTAAACAATCTGTTTGCAATGTGAGAGAGATAACAATTAAAAGCTATATTTTGTTTTTCAGGTTCCGCAAATTTGGCAAAAAATGTGGCCGCTACAGGAGACACCTCGACGTGTAGTTTGTTCCAATACTGCAGCACAGCAAAATGTTCAGACACGGTACGGCAGGAAGCCACTGCCACGACAATTTTCGCATTTGGTGCATCGGATTTACAGAAACGTGTAACTTGTCACTCGTCTATTTCGGACAGCAACGTGCACGAGGTACGTAAGGTATTTGCGAGGAACGTGACAAAATCCCCGCGTAGAGTGGCCGCAGTCCGGGGTGTTGCGAGCGGCGGTGCGCAGATTTCCACCTCAGAAGTTACACCTCTATGGCTACGAGGTGCAGCTGCTCGAGGCACTGACGCTCCAACAGTTTTCAGTGTAGACACTAGCCGCGACTGACACGAACAGTAACTTTTTCAAAAAGATTTTTTCTCCGGTGGGCGAACTTTTGACATATCTGGCAAAATGAACTATGCTACCGTCCATCCGAGTGTCGTCACGTTGACGTGAAGTCGAAAGTGCGTATCGAGGTCGATGTGTGGTGTGGACTCTCGCAAAGTTGTGTTACCGATCTGTTCGAACTGACTCATACTCCACTCTAATCTCTTTACTAGTCCCTAAACACCTTCCAATTTGCAGGTGGAAAGTTTCCGAACGGCCCGACTCTGCGGTCACCGCAAATCGCCCGACAGGACTGGGTCTGCCGTACCGAGGTTCGGACTCCGAGGACTCGGGACGTGCATTTGCAGTGCGATCTGACACGTTTCTGGTGTGTTTCCGGAGAGAAATTCGATACTGAACGAATGTTTGAGACAGTAGAGATGCAGATGACGTGTACAAATGACAAAACAAAATTTTACGAGTTTTCTACATTCTTACCTTCTAGTATAACTTCCACACTATTAAAGTCTAAAGTTGTCAGACACTTTGTGGAAACACTGTATTTCAATTAGGTAGCAACTGCTGCATCTCATAACTAGTTTTAAAATTTTTAACTTCGGAAGAAATATGAAAGTTCAGAAATATAACACAACACACTGACAACAATTATTACCTTATTATTTGTATTTGAGCAGAATGTCAAACATATTTTACTGAAACTGTCCTCCAAATGTTTTTCAGTGTTTTAAAACAGTATGCCCGTTAAGTAATTACAAGTCGTGCACATCTTACGAACACACACAAAAATTACACAGAACAATAAATATATGACAAAAGCTACCACTGATAAATGTTTCTGCCATTCCAGGGGAGAGAACAAAACTTGTCCCACACACAAAAGAGGTTAAGAGTGCGCACAAAACTTCCAGTCTCCGATTTCTCTACACGCTAACGGCACAGGAACTGGTAAAATTTTGTGACGTCACCGAGGTCCCCCACTCGAAAGGAAGTTACAGCTAGTAGCTAAACCGTACACTCGTACGGCCCCTGAAAGACGGTACGGGTGACCGGCAGTTAACTCGTGGCGGTGAAATTCCAATTACTGGTGACCGAAACGTGTAACGAGTGTAAACGACAATGTTACGTACCGCTCTTAAACTGTTATGTACTTCCTCAGAGGACGAAGGAGAACGGACCGGGAAAGTTTACCTGAGGGAAGGGCAGGATAAGAAGGATCCTCCCGCTGCCAGGTGGCGGGAGGTCTGCCAGGGAAGGCAGAGCGGGAACTGCTGACGCCGTCCAGTGGAGCACGCCGACCCCTCCGGGGCCGGCCGGCTCCTCCACCCCCGACTGCCCCGTAGGCCTCCGTCGTCCTAATTCCGAAACCGATACCCCGTGACGAATTATCGAACAGTTCCCAGAGCTAAACTCCGGGGAGGAATATTGACAGTGTAGGAAAAGACAGAGTGCTATTTACTGTAAAGAAGCCACGTCAAGTCGCAATTAAAATACACTCACACAGAGCTTTCGGCCACTCCCTCGGTCGGCAGAAGACGGACGTACACCGTCCGTACGCACAAGCCGGTTAACCTTGCGCACGCGCGGCTGCCGGCTCCGATACCTCGGTCAGAGCTGCCAGACTTTGTGGTCACACGTGCACTAGGTGCGCTCGCCCGCGTTACGAACGGTCCGCGTTACGAACGGCCCGCGTTACGAACGGTCCGCGTTCCTCTTTTGCCGACCGAGGCCGCGGCCGAAAGTTTTACGCGAGTGCCTTTTAATCGTATCTGTCCGGAACTCAACTTATCTTCTTTACGTTAACTGGAAATCTATCTCTGCCCACAGTGTCGAAGTTCCGAGAACTAGAGAGTTGTTTCCTCCGCTTTTCCACACACCTACCGGCAGCACTCCGAATTTCTCCTCGCCGACTCGAGTAGCAGCTAGCTGTTACGTCTCGTGAAAAGTTTACCGTTTTCTCAACCGAAGAATTCGAAGCAAATAGTCGTGTCCGATATCGCACGAGAGTGGGCTCCTTTCACTAATAGGCGACACTGTGTACATACGTGACTCAATTTCTTTTAGTTTAGAAAGTTTTGTCCTCTCGCAGTGGAAGGAGGGGGTAGGGGGCACATTACACTCCGAACTGCAGTACTGCACCAGACACCACTCTGCCGTTCTCAGTGTCACTACTTCCACAGCGGTAAAAAAATGAAGCGAAAGCCAGCTCCCTCCCTGTACACTGTCGACAGTCACTTGCCGGCGGCCTCGCGCACGAGCTCCATGCGGCGGCGGTGGGCCTCCCCCTCGGCAGCCGGAGCGTACGGCTGCAGCTCCTCGGTGCCGAACCCCGGCAGCCACATGTTCCAGTGGCGCTCCAGGTGCAGCTGCACGTCGCGGGCCTCCACGACGGCGGAGCGGCGGTGGCGCGCCGACAGGCAGGCCGCCCGCACCGTCGCCTCGACGAAGTCGTCCGCCAGCTCGAGCAGCACGTCCTCCACCTCGTCCGACAGCCGCTCGTTCGGGTCCAGCTCCTTGACGATGTCGTGCAGCCGCGTCCGCGCGTGCGGCGCCGCCCCCGCCCCCGCCTCCTCGGGGCCCGGCGGCGGGTTCCGCGCCGGCCCGCCCGCCGGCGGCGCGTCGAATGGCGGCATCGACGTCGGCACCCGCGCGCCGGAGCTGCCCGCCGACGGCCCCGCGGCGGCCGAACTACCGGCGGCCGCCGCCCCCCAGCCTCCGTCTCCATGCTCCGCTCGGCCGACACTACGCCGAGACGCTACGTCCTACGGCTCCTGAGGGCGACGTGGCGAAGTTAATGTGGAAAAAAATCAACAAATAAATAAACTACAGTCACATATTTTGTGGATCGATCTGTCGAAGTAAAAAATAATATAGACTAGAGAAATGTCCGACGCACACCAGAATCGTGCTCAAAATCACACGTAGCAAGAGTTCGATGTTTAACTTATAACGCTGAAGAATGCTAGAGGGTATTTGCCCGATATATTATGAAGACCGCTCACCGTGTCGCCGTCAGACCTTGACAGATTTCTGTCGTCTGTACCCGAAGGTATTAAAAAAAGGTCAACAATTTTGCTATCTCGAATTCTTTGATGGAGAATGCTCGAAATATCGGGAAAAACAATGTGTATTTCAGTTGACATATCATTTGCTCTACAAGATTTCGAGCACTGTTCAAAGGTGTGTCAAATGTTTCTCTAATTTATTATATTTCTTAGTTTTAGACATACCATTTCACTAAACATTTGATTGGGGTTTTTATTTTTTTTTTCATTTTAATTTTTGAGCTTAGTTAAGAAAACTGTTCCTGAAATGTTCAAAATTTAGTGCTCGGTTCAAAAGAGGCCACAACGATAGTTACATATCGTACCAATGCAACTTTTTATGTGATACTGTTAGGCCTGCCTCGGCCGAAGTGAGGACTTTTTGACACTCCATTTAAATGGATAGCTGTTTGTGAAGTGTTTCCCTGTCCCTCAAATTACCAATTAATTATTTCTCGATTGTCCTGATCTCTCTCGAACAATTTATATAAATATATTGTTTTTATTATTAAGCAAACCTGCACCTCACACTAGTCTATTTGACATTTCCTACTCTTCATTAGCCTAAGAAAATTCAGACTCACAGAGCAACCCACTGCATAATGTATAGGGTGTCACCATTTCATTACACGCAAACATTTGACCAATAATATGGTAATCTGGGTCAGACACGATACTCTGATGCTTATATAGACTACCTATGTCACAAGTGGGGGAGCACTTAAGAGAGAACTTGCAGAATAACGTGAACAAGTTTCACGATCGTGTTATCGTAACAGGGGGCACTACAGCTTGCCCACTACTAATGGGCGAGTCGTGGAATGCAATATAGTGTCAGAGACAGGGATTCGCACGACATTATTCCGAAAGTGTAAAGTAATGTAAACATCACCTGCAGATTGGGCCTTGGGTTTGTTCCGAACGCCCGCCTGCTGCTTACCGGGGAGTACGAGGAGCGATCTAGCACAGTGGGACATACGGTCGGCGCGTCGGCGCTTCCTGCCGGTAGACAAATCCCGCTGCTTCTTTATCTGTGTAGCTCCTCACCTAGCCTCACAGTGGCTAGGTGGGACCCGTACCAAACGTGCCTACCGAGAAAAAATCTGAGGAGGTACCGGCAATCTAACTCCGGTCCTTCCGAGCTACAGACGATTCAGCTACGGAGGCGGTCTTACTGCAAAAGTGTGAACTAAAAATTTGTTCGAGCAGATAATTACAGAAACGAACTGCGTGTAATGTCCTTGATCTCTCAGCTACAGACAGAAGTGCATTTTTCAAATAGGATAACGAACAGGAGACATCGGTGATCTCCGTGCTGTCGAAGAATGTTAAGAAAGATAGAAAAATATTTTTGCTTAGTGAGAGTAATGGGGTAAAAATTGAATATTATCTGAGTTGCAGACATCAAATATTCGGCTGTGAGGATGAAGATGTGGAGCACAAATTGATAAAATTCAAAAGCATTGATCAATATCCCCTAGACGAGTATGTTCCGAGTGAGGTCGTGACGGACAGAAACTCCGTTAGAAACTTGCTATGAAAACGTTCGACACTGTCAAACAGGTTTATGCAAAGTCGAAGCCTAGCTTACAAACAAACATTTAAATGAGTAAAATGAGCCAAAGCAGAACAATGGCTTTGAAAGTAAAAGTTTTGTCAACAAATCTGACTTCCGACCTGTAGAAGTTTCAGTATTATGTAAAAACAGGAAGCAGATCAAAACTGTCGATTCTGTCACTCAGTTACTGTACTGGAACCGAAATGGAAGATGACAAAGAAGGGCAAAATACTGAATTTGGTCTTGTGAAACTGTTTTAATGTGGAAAATCATAATATAGTCTCTTTCAATTGTCACACAAATGCCAAAATGGCAGACAATGACAAGTGACTGCAGAATAGAAAGATGATTAAAGCTGCTTGGTTGTGCAAAGGCACCTGGGAATGCTGAAAGAGCTGTAATGGCGTACACAAATTACGCAAAAGAACTCGCCACGCTTCTGCGAGTAATTTATCTCATGTCAGTACAGTAACACAAGGTACCTAGCACGTGGGAAAAAGTGCAGGTCGTTCCCGTTTTCAAGAAGGGTTGCAGGATGTACGCCTATATTGCTCACACCAGTCTCTTGTAGAAATACGATACACGTTATGGTAACATATTAGGGTATTTTTGGTAGGGCCGTGTTCCAACACGACTAACTGTTCGAACAGTTTACGTCACAGTTTGGGAAATCTGAGGTACCGTTCGATCTTTCGATCGACCTGCGATCTAGTGACTTTTGTCAGTATTATCGTAACAACCAGTCTTGGCATTTAAAATGCGCTGTGGATTTTAATAACAAAAATTACTACGAAATGAGTGCTAAAATATCTTATGGAGTGCAGATTGTGTGTAACAATGGCAGCTAATAAATAAATAAAAGATTGCAAACAAGATTCTGTCCAGTTCTGGAGCTTTTGTTCATCCCACTACCTTGTAATGTCTAACGGTAATGTTACCACGACGGGTCTTGCTGCCGTGCCATAAAATTAGCCACTTTGTTGCAATACGTTTCGTTTGTTTGGCATTTGACTGTTGACTAATTTTCTTCGTCGATTCGTCTGAATGTTACCACCTTGTTTTCAGGTTGATTAAAATGTATTGACGTTTTTAATTGTTATTCTAATATATGAAATGGGACTGAATTACTTATTAGCAACTCACTTGGTAAAACATTATGTTCTGTTGTAAACGAAGAAATTATTATACTAGTTTCAGTCAAGCAATATTTTTGGAGGACATTTTGTGTCTATGTTACCTTTACATCAAAATCAGCATATATGTTAATATATCCAATTCATACCGGCGCTTTATGAGAACTTGTAAATTTGTTCAAACACAACAGTCTCTCGTCGTACTGGGACATCCTTCTCTAGCATTACTTTTCCCTAACAGTAGTTGTCGATACCAGTATTATTCTTCGAATTTTGGACAGGTCAATATTGCCTCAGCTGCTTTTCTGAAAACTTTATATAATTTTATACACAGTATGTTGTATAGCAAGCTAAATTTTATGAAAAGGAATTACTTCATTTTGGATGTTCTGATCAATAAGTACTAGTTCTGAATGTACAGTTAAATTATTATTATTATTATTATTATTATTATTATTATTATTATTTTAGAAACATCTGAAATTACGAATTATTTCGCACACTTAAAATTTCTACTATTAATTACGCAATTTAGTACTGGATTCATGTATGAAATAATAATTGAAACTAATAGAAATTCATTTGTCAGGAAAAATTGTAAACCCTTTGGAATACTGTTATTTCTGCCGAGTGAGTAATACCTCTGATGTGATCGGACATGTTTTTGTATTTTGTACGAACAATGTAATTTCGGGTTTGTTAATGTGAAAAATCAAAAGAGTGTATGATATACTAAAATGTGACAATATATATAAACGTAACAACCAAAATTCTGCAACAACAATCTTCAAATTTATTTAGAACAAATCAACCACGAGGACCTAAAACGTGAGAATTTCAGCTTCAAGAATCATACCCCTAGACAAGAGCTGGAGTCAACTCTAGGTGAAAAGATAAGTTGCTCCTATCAAATCTTCATAAAAGACTAATGTGGACAATACCTGCAATTAGAAAGGAGGGGGGAGATTACATCGTACATCCCTCACACTTGAGCCACGCTAGTCAAATTTCACACGACTGTTCCAACGAGCTTGACACTATATCGAATGCTGCGGTACATTGGGAAAACTCGAGCCCATTCAAATGTATACTTTGCCCAGTCCTAATTTTTAGAGAACAGAAATCTCCTCCATAAAAACACGAATTCTGCAGACAGAGATCTTGTGAAACTCAGCTCCCTCTGGTCCTCGATGAGATCTGCAGCGCTCCATACAATGGCGCTCAGGTCGGTATCAAGTTCCTCGACTTTGGGAAGACATTTAGGCACCATCCCGCACTGCCGTCCAGTTGGGGAGGAGGGGGGGGGGGGGGGGGGGGGGGGGGGGGGGGGGGGGAACAAATTTTTGACCGATTCTGAACACGTCACTCTTAATCGACAGATTTAAAGGTAATTCTAGAAGTAGGCCGTCAAAGTGTAATAGGGCTGTTACTGTTTACAGTACATACAAATAAATGATCTACTAGAAAATTTTGGAAGCTCCACGAGGCTATTTGGAGATGACGCCGTCGGCTAAGAAGGCAGCAGTGCCTGCACACTGCAGTGAACTGCAGTTGACCTTAAATGTATAACAGGAGGGTAATTTGAAAAGTTCTTGTAACGGAATAGAAAGAAACATCTTGCCTCAGTGAAACTTTCCCAGTACACTAACAAACTCGGCCCGGCAACGTTCTCACGCCTCGATCCCATCTCTAAAGTTAGTTTTCTCTGTACCTGCAAAATATCCGTCAGCTTTGGCAGTCAGTTCCTTATTTGAAAAGATTCTCCACCCACTGAGGAAAATTTTGAGCTCTCCGAAGAGGCGGAAGTCCGACGGAGGCAACTCGGCCGAATAAGGCGGGTATTCCGTATCTCAGTTCACATATTTTTGCCATGACTATGACACGAGTGTGTCGGCACACGACATATTGACAAAAACGACTTTCTCCCTCACAATACCTAGCCTTTTTTGTCTCTCTTTCTCTGTAGTCTGTATAGAAGGTTAGTGTAGTAGTGACCTGTAATTGTTTGACTAGTGGGAAGAAATCTATAATTGTTTAATTAGTGGGAAGATAATCTATCAGCAGAATTCCCCTCACACCCCAGAAAGCTGACACCACGAATTTTGCTGGCCGACTGTATAGCTTTTGCTTTTTTTGACGGTGACGAGTCGACGCGTCTCTGTTGCTGTGACTCCTGTCTCGTCTCTCGTGTACGGCAGTGGACCGAAGTTTGACTTGCAGTCACAAACTGGTGGAAAACTTGCCAATTGAGCTGAAAATCGGTTAAACATGGTTCGGATACTTCCATTCTGACGCGTTTCTGATCTCGAATTGAGAGCAGCGGCAGCAGTCTAGCAGATAATATTATCGTATTCAATTCCACTGTTAAAATCCACGGTGCCCATTCGGCAGTATCTGTACAGCCTCAACAGTACCTCACCCTTTCACTCTGCCAGCCTCCGTGACTACTTTATGCACATTCACAACGATTTCTGGGCGAGTGGCTCACCCAGCTGACCACTGCCCAAATGGTCATCTGAGCTGTCGAGTCCAAATTTAAACTTATTTGTTCGATTGCAAACAACAAAATACGAAGACTCTAGAGTTCCCAGTACGTTCTTAAAATCGGCACGAATTTCCTTTGCTTCCATATTCTTCTTACACAGTATTTAATCATTACAGTAGTTAATCATTTTTTCATCTTTACAAATCATTGCACAGGAACAACAAAGAGATGTGCACACCACAGATCCCCACCCAAGACACAGATACATCATCTTTTATAAATAAAGATGAGGTACAATCCAGTGCAACCTTCACGGAATGATCTCATAAAACGTAGTAGGAAAGGCAGATGCAATACGTGAAAATCCAAGTTTTAATGGATAATGGGACAACATTTATTTTAATTTGCGTGTAGCAATAACAACTCCATCAGCTGTGTGTATTATTTTTATTTCATTGCAACTGTTTTTGCCAATCCAATCGACTAGTTTTGGGCCCCTCTGCAACATACACTGAGGTGACAAAATCACGGGACAGTGATGTGCGCATACACAGAGGGCAGTAGGAACTATAAAAGGGCCGGTGCATTTGTGGAGCCGTCATTCGTGCTCAGGTGATTCGTGTGGAAAGATTTCTGACACGATTACGGTCACACGACAGGGATTAACAGACTTTTAACGTGGAATAGTAGGCAATACTGACCTTACGACTTATCTTAGAAGAAAGATTAAGGAAAGGCAAACCTACGTTTCTAGCATTTGTAGACTTAGAGAAAGCTTTTGATAATGTTGACTGGAATACTCTCTTTCAAATTCTAAAGGTGGCAGGGGTAAAATACAGGGAGCGAAAGGCTATTTACAACTTGTACAGAAACCAGATGGCAGTTATAAGAGTTGAGGGACATGAAAGGGAAGCAGTGGTTGGGAAGGGAGTAAGACAGGGTTGTAGCCTCTCCCCGATGTTATTCAATCTGTATATTGAGCAAGCAGTAAAGGAAACAAAAGAAAAATTTGGAGTAGGTATTAAAATCCATGGAGAAGAAATAAAAACTTTGAGGTTCGCCGATGACATTGTAATTCTGTCAGAGACAGCAAAGGACTTGGAAGAGCAGTTGAACGGAATGAATGGTGTCTTGAAGGGTGGATATAAGATGAACATCAACAAAAGCAAAACGAGGATAATGGAATGTAGTCGAATTAAGTCGGGTGATGCTGAGGGTATTAGATTAGGAAATGATACACTTAAAGTAGTAAAGGAGTTTTGCTATATGGGGAGCAAAATAACTGGTGATGGTCTAAGTAGAGAGGATATAAAATGTAGACTGGCAATGGCAAGGAAAGCGTTTCTGAAGAAGAGAAACTTGTTAACTTCGAGTATAGATTTAAGTGTCAGGAAGTCATTTCTGAAAGTATTTGTATGGAGTGTAGCCATGTATGGAAGTGAAACATGGACGGTAAATAGTTTGGACAAGAAGAGAATAGAAGCTTTTGAAATGTGGTGCTACAGAAGAATGCTGAAGATTAGATGGGTAGATCACGTAACTAATGAGGAGGTATTGAATAGGATTGGGGAGAAGAGAAGTTTGTGGCACAACTTGACCAGAAGAAGGGATACGTTGGTAGGACATGTTCTGAGGCATCAAGGGATCACCAATTTAGTATTGGAGGGCAGCGTGGAGGGTAAAAATCATAAGGGGAGACCAAGAGATGAATACACTAAGCAGATTCAGAAGGATGTAGGTTGCAGTAGGTACTGGGAGATGAAGAAGCTTGCACAGGATAGAGTAGCATGGAGAGCTGCATCAAACCAGTCTCAGGACTGAAGACCACAACAACAACAACAACAGTACACGGATTTGGAAAGCGTGGGACATTCCGTGTCCGAAATCATTTGGGAACGGCATATTCCGAGGACCACAGTGTCACTACTGTGCCGAGAATACCAAATTCCTGGCAACACCTCTCACCACCGAGAACACAGTGACTGAGGGCCTCCACTCCACGACCGACAGCAGTTGTGTACAGCTTCAGGGCTAACAGAAAAGTAACACTGCATGAAATAACCACAGAAATCAGTCTGGGACACACGACGAATGTATCCGTTAGGACAGGGTGGCGTTATGGGCTACGGTAGCAGACAAAGTGTGCGCGTGCCCTCGCTGACGACACGACACCGCCTGCAGTGCCACTCCCGGGCTCGTGACCGTACCTGTCGGACCCCAGACTGTCGCCCGGTCAGACGAGTCTCAATTTCAGTCAGCAAGAGTCTAAGGTAGGGTTCGCGTGGCGCACAGAACGGCGAACTTGTGGATTGGAGCTGTCAAAAAGACACTGTGCGACCCGGTGATGACTCCGTAGCGGTGTGCACTGTGTTTATACGGACCGGACTGGGTCCTCCGGTCCGACAGAACCGATCACTGACTGGAAGTGGTTACGGACATCCCGTTGTCAAACAATGACGCAAATTTTACAGATGACGACGAGCCACGTCACCGGGCCACGATAGATCGAGTCGGGTTCGAAGAACGGCCCGGGCCATTCGGCAAACGATCTGGCCAGCCAGATTGCCGACACGAATCCCGTCGAACATTTACGGGGCACGATCGAAGGTCAGTTCGTACACAAAACCCTGCGCCGGCAACACCTTCACAGTAGACAGCTAAAGGGGCAGCACAGCTCTGTATTTCTGTAGGGGACTCCCGACAATTTGACGAGTCTGCGGCACGCCGAGTTGTCGCACTGTGCCGGGCAAACGGAGGTCCGGCGCAGTGTCGGAGGTATCCCGAGACTTTTGCCACTTCGGCGTAGTACGATCGAGCTTTCGCTCAGTATCGTTACCGTATCTCAGACGCACCGCAAATCTCCAAGTTTGGCAGACGTCAGCGGTCTCCGCTCCTTTTTCTGGAGGTACGGCGACGGTGCCCGTCAAAAGCTCGACCGCACTACTAGTGTTGCAGATGGCGGTCTGTATCTCTGAAACCACATTCGACTAAATAAAACCAATTCACACAGCTGATAAGAGCTGCCGTTGCCGCTACGCATAAAGGCACGTGCGAGGCTGAGATGCATTGGGGCATCTTAAGGAAACTTAAATAGTGCACGAATGAAGTAGCTTACGAAACACTCGTCGAGATCAGTTTCCGAGTACTGCTTATTAGTCTGGGACGGATTCAGAGGAGAGAGAAGGAGATCCGACGAAGGACACCGCATCGTGTCGAGGGGTCATTTGGTCAGAGAGAGAGGGATCTAGGGAGACGATCGACAGACGCCGACGGCAGGTGCCGAAAGAGAGGTGTTCTGTGACGGGGGTAGGTTTACTGCTGAAAACCCGAGAGAAAGTACATTCCTACTGGGGTAGGGCACATATTTCCTCCCACACACACTCGCAAAATGTCCACGAGATGACCTGAGAAATTAGCTGCAAATACTTTCTCGTTGAAGCCAACTGCAAGCGACGTAAGAGTCCAGGCTGTAGACACACGGCGGACGAAACGCGGAACTTTCGAGTCTGGCCGTAAAGCGTGCTCGGACAGCTTAACGGTAAGGTGGCTGCTCACAGTAAGTGGGAAATGCGGATTCGAGTCCCTGTCTGGCACATATTTTCACTGTCGTCATTCCACTGTCCGTAGTCACAACTGCGGACACATTTCATTACACACATGTAATAAAGACCGCAGCCGACACAGAGCCCGTTCCTTCGGACGAGCACGCACGTCGGAAGGAACGTTACATGTAATTCTGGACACGGGCACTGCAATATTTGACTAGCTGAAAAACTGACACGTTAAATGAAAATTTACCTGTAATGAAGAGAGTGAAGTAAGAAAACAAAAAAAGTAACAAGCCCCATGTAGAAATGTCGAAAGCCCACAGTTAAGAACACTCACTCCGTACCGGGGCGGACAGCGACTGTCCGGTCCGACGGCCCCGGTAATCGACAGGCGCGTGCGTGTCACAGAGGGCACCGCGGGACAGGAAGTTACTAACATTTACGCGCATATCCAAATATCGTGCAAACGGTCGAGACTCCCGTTACGCGGCACAACCGTACAGACAATAAAATACTGCTACATAAAAAAAAATTGTTAAAACCAAATAGACCAGATACGAGAGCATATAACGACAAGCTCAGGATCGATAGCCGAACAGTCGAAAAACTACGACATCGCGTCCTCTGGAGGCTATCGCAGTTAGGTAGTGTACTGCAATGTCTCGACGCCACCCGGCGGTAGAGTGTGCATCGGGCGTACAGCTTTAGACTCCGTGTAATTTAAATCTCTTCCAGAATGTTTCAGGTTTGCTACTCTACTTTTCTGTGTCAGACTTCTAAACCTGTTACAGAGTGGTAGAATTGTGAAATGGTTACCTACAGTAGTACACACTGAATTCCTCAGATTCTGATGTTCTCAGAAAGTAATGCCAAACCCTCTGCAGCCTGCCGCGCACACCCGGTGGGACCATTGTCGCAACAGGTGTGAGGTGCACCAGTAGGGTCCTACTTTTCACCAGCTACCTTCTCTCCGTGTACAACTATCTGGTTTTACAATAACGGTGATCGTGTCGTCGCTGCTAGACGGGAGTCTCACTGTCGTTCAGTCCCTGACGGAAGCCGTACTACTGTTAGCACGAGCCGCAGGTTACTGTCGAGAAACTCTGAAGTGACAGGAAGTGCATTTGAGCTCAAATTTCCAGCAAGGCAGAGAGAGGTGGCGGGGCAAAATGCTGTAACCGACAGTACGATGCGTTCTGTGACAAACTGCAGCAGTAGCAGGAATGTCCAGTTGCAGTTTTCACAGAATTTTACGGAATAATTTGAAGTCAAAACTGTACGTGACGCAGGATTTGTGGCACTCAAACGAAAGTGATTAAGAAATGCAAATGGCTATACATCGAACAGTCGACTAACATTAGGGACAACGAAGGCTTCTCAAATTTGCCAGAGACGAGTGACTGAGCAAATTTTTGTCTCGGCGGTTACGCCGACAGACAAAACTGCAGTTACCGGTGTGACGATAATCGTCAGAAACTCCGGCGACACCCCTTACGCACCCGGAAAGTCAGGTCACGGTGCACTGTCTTTTTAATGGGCACAATCGGCCTTTCCTTTTTGAGGAGAAACAGAGACGAACAGAAACGGACGACCGGAGTCACCTCTCGGCAGTACACTGCCGCAGTCCACACATTCCTCGTGCCCGAACTCAAACTGTTTCCTGCACGGGAGTACTTCTTTCGGTAAGACGGTGCCGCATTTCACTGTGCCCAAATTTCAATGACAGCAGTGCACCACACCGTGTGGTGACGTCCTGCGGCCTCCCAGAGCTCCAGACTTATCGGCCTGTGACTGCTTCCTTTGACTGTTCCCAAAACACAGGGTGTACACTACACATCTACAAACAATTGTGTGGGAATCAGAAACATTCCTACACAGATGTTCAAATATGCCACGAACAATTTACATCAGAGACTGTCCTACTGGCAATGTAACAACAGTGGGCACCTACGAGACATTTTCAAAACACGAATGGTGGGGGGAAATGGTAATGCGCACGGTACTCGTTGTCGGTCCCGTCCTCTGACGTAATCTACTCGGACACTGCAGCTGTGGCGTAAAAAGTGTTCGTTTGGCAGAAGCGTGCAATAAAAATATTGTGGAAAGTTGTTAACTGAACATCTTAAGGAAACCTGTTAGGGGACCTAGGGATTCTTACAAATTTGGCACAATTTCAAGGAAAGTAGGCAAAAAGCTAAGGACAAAAGAGATAAAGCAAGTGTTCTTTATTAAACAGAATCTTGACCGGAGACTCGTATACAGAGAAAAGGTAGCTCTTAAAAAGTAAGACCCTTCTGACACGTACCGCACCTGTGGCGACAATTGTCCCACCGGGTACGTGCGGCGGACTGACAGAGGGTTCGGCACTAGCTTCCGAGAATGCCACAATCTGAGGAATTCGGTGTGTACTACAGTCATTAATGGTATTTGTCGTTAATAACAATAGCGGATACGGGTCAATTCAGCAGTTCACAATATCAGTATACAAAGTAGAGAATTTCTGTGTAGATTGTGCGTACCTCTTTTCGGTTCAGAACGGAATTTTATATTCTCTAGCAACAGTCTATAACAAGTTGCCAGTGCAAAAAGAGCAGGAAAATGAAAATCCCTGAATACTTAAAAACAAAGTACACAACTTTCACGATTTATCACAATATTTGGACTAGGGGAGATGAATTCTGTGTTAATTGTTCTCATTGTCACTAAGCAATGCTAATTCCGCATAATCCTGATTTTTTTATTAAACAGATTCTGGTTGTCCCTGTACACAGACAGCTGACAGTAGCCGCATTCAAGTTACATAAATCCTTTTCTTTTTGAAGAATTTATGTAGAAACACCACTGTAAAAGGGGGAACACTGGCTTTTATCAAAGACGTCACTTTTCTGCCAAAGGGCCTAGCAATCCCCAAAACTGTGGATCCCTTAGTAATATACGTCGTTACCGAGTTACGACAGCTCGGCTATCGGTCGTCGCGTGTCACCCGAGTAACGAATCTGTCGGAGACATTCCGATCCTCCTACAGCTGCCGAAGACGACATTCTGCAATCCGACCGCGAGGTGGAAGTGCGAAGGAGCGTCTTCTAAACTGAGACGGTGCAGTCTTCGTGCACAGAGACGGTGACCTTCTAACACTGCGGAGGGTGGTCGTAAAACTGTCAGGAGCAGTAGAACTGGCACAATGACCGTACACGGTGGGGTACGGCGCGACCCAGCAGCCCCTCGTAAGCCGCACCTGTCTGTAGCCAGTGCCGAGTGGTGCTCGGGGCCGTGTACAGAGCGACTCCAAACGAGAGATTTCAAGTGTTCGATCGTGCCATACGCCGAGGCAGTCCGACGGGAAGGTTCGCGATCGGTGAGAAAGTTACCTGCCGTTACGTGTAGTGCCGAGAGAGAAGTACGGAGGTGGTGGTCTCACGGTAAGCGAGCGCTTTTTCCCCGACTACGGCACGGTCCCCGTCGCGCTAAAGTAAACGTGGAAGGATACGAACACACTTTACAGTGCCGTGTAGTGTGTACGGTGGAGGAAAAGTTTGTAGGCAGTGATTCAGTGTAGCGGCACGACAGCGCAGCGCGTCACAAAACACCGCAATGAAATGTTCACTCTGCAGCGGAGTGTGCGCCGATGTGAAACTTCCTGGCACATTAAAACTGTGTGCCGAAACGAGACTACAACACGGGACTTTTGCCTTTTCCGGGAACGTTCTCTACCGACCGAGCTACCCGAGCACGACCGATAACCCGCCCCCACCACTTCAGTTCTGCCAGTACATCTCATCCTACCTTTCAAACTTGACAGAAGCTCTCCTGCGAACCTTGCAGAACTAGAGGCGAGGTACTGGCAGAACTGAAGCTGTGAGGACGGGTCGTGAGTCGTGCTCGGGAAGCTCGGAGGGTAGAGCACTTGCCCGCGAAAGGCAGAGGTCCCGAGTTCGAGGCCCAGTCCGGCACACAGTCCGAATCTGCCAGGAAGTGACACAAAACATAGTCTGCAAATCGATTCTTCAAATAAAATAAACATTTTCTTCGAATACAATAAACATTTACGAAATGGACCGGCACGACCCGAGTCCCGACGTACACCTTCGGGGCGAGTCACAGTGCCTACTCGGCTCCAGACCCCAGAGCCTGGAATCGGTACCGTCTCCAGTTTCTCTGAGACACAGACACTGACACCTTACCAAAAGTGTCTACAGCACGGTTCAAGGCGAAGGGTCGATACAGCAGACATATCTATCCACTAATAGCAGTGCATATAATTTTGATCATATAGTGTATTGCGTTCCGAATTTTCCACCAACTTCTAACTTCCCGAGGCTCTATTTCACAACCAGTTTTAAGGAAAATTTTGAAGCTACAATCCTATGTGTTCGCCATATGTAATTAAAGCGTATAATGTTTAAAATTTATCAGTTCTCTTTCCCGCTAGGAACGTCCGACCCGTACTAAGTGGCACACACTGTTAAGTTGTCGATCTACACTGGACACATCAGTCGCGACCTCCCCCGAGACTGGCCACGCACACCCACGCCTCTCCCGCGCCCCCCAGCCCCCACTCCATCTCCCGCTCCTCTCGACAGCAGCAGTTCGGCAGAGGAGTCCTTTGCTCCGACTCCGTAACCAAGCACTCGCAATTCCTGAACGGTTTTCAAACACGCACGCACACACTACAATATCGGTCACAAGAGTTTCCTGTATGTTAAAAAAAGAACTACAGGACCTTGTGCTGATCAGTTTACATTAAACCAGAAAACCTCAGGGCCCCAACTCTCCAAAAAGCTGAGCTCCCGTGTATAAAATGGCTCGCAACTTCTAATTACTGTGCAGACGGGTTCACGTGTTACGTATCTGACATTAAGCGTGCAAGAGGGAATCAGTTTAAAAAAGGTTTGAAGTCACGTTTAAATTCGGTGCAAGTCACTAACTGCTCTTATTATCGAACACTCGACTAATACAGTGCGGATACGCAAAAGCCATTTTGTAACACATCTCGCAACTTACGATGTCACACCACCTGAACCACGTCTCGTGCACCGATATAATTTGCAGGCAGATTCAGTGGTTTACGTGCATATTATACGCAAAATGCATTGCAAATCAGTTAACAGAAGAGAAGTAATGAATTAAAATGTCACGTCTGATGAAGTTTTATCGCACAAACAGAACACGTTTAGTGAGTAATAAACTTTTTCTATTTCATTATTTTCTGTGGGAGTAGGGGGTCAGCAACAAAACGTATCGTACGGTTTGAAACGGAGTGTAAAGTTTGTCGAAGTCAGTAAGTGCTCTCATTCCCAAACAACGGAAGAACACATTTTGAATAATTCGTGTGTCACGAATTATGCTGCGTCTAAAAATATGCACAGAATGTAGCTGTAAACCTTGTCTTATTTAGTTGAACCTTTAATGTAAGGCTACACTTCTTAATGAGCAGATTATGACAGCACATACAATTTTTTACATCTGGTCAGTAACTGTACGAAATATTGAAAATCAGGTTTTCATTGCCCCCGGAAGTTGTAAGATACGCAACCTGTGTCCGGAATCCGGGGCCACGAAACGAGTGAAGTATTTGACAGATAGTAATTCAAATCGATCTCTGCACGACAGTGCACAGTACCGACACATTCCGAAAAGCCGCGAGTGAAAACACGATTTTTCAGGGAGTCCTACGTCGGGTTCCACCGAACGGGGAGATAAGGGGTCGAGTGTTTCGGACAGCCCTCGGCCTAATGACCGTTCGTACACGTGTCGAAGAACTGGCATACAGTAGGTACCCTACAGTGCAGCGTCAAAATTTAAACATTAAAATGTCCGACACAGGCAAATCGAGCAAATCTTTCTTTATTTTCCGTTACGTACGATCTAGGACGGGCCTCAAACGACTTTCAAAAAGCACCATTTGTTCGTGGGTGGGTCCCGATTCTCGGGTACCAAAATTACTAATCCTGGTGACGGCCATACCTATAATTTCTATTTGTGGCAAATAGTCGCATTTTTACCATACGTTCTCAGGGAACTTCAGAACTTCTTTTATACCAGTATCCATTTGCGAGATCTAGAGGTTAAAAGTTTCCGTAGTTATGCGTAAATGTAGTTTAACTTACGTAGTGTACACGTGGCGAGTGTTCTGGGGTCATCACGAGCGTTACGAGGTCACCGATAAAAGTTTCTCACACGCCGCCTTCTTACGACAGACACTTCACGCGTAAACGGGTTACCTCGACCCGGAAATTAGTCGATAGTGCCACCTGGCAGTGCAAACACCAAACAACAAAAATATTTTGTCACACAAAATTCTTTGTACTTGCAAGCCAAACACCATATTTTTTGATAAACTGCAAATGTAGTCTAAAAATATTCAATTTTACACAGCAGACTGTAAGCGAGAAAGGAAAGAGACAGCGGGACAGAGAGACAGTGAAATTGGCAGAGTTGTGAGGCAGTGTTAAGGAACAGCGAGAGAAAGGGACGAAGGCAGTGAGAGTGGGAGAGGAAGAGCGGAGAAAGTGCTGGTGGGGGACAAGATGGACTGCGGGTTGGTTGGTTTGTGGGGATTAAAGGCACCAGACTGCTACGGTCATCGGTCCCTTTTTCCAAATACTAAGAACACCCACAGAGAATAAAAACGATTAACAGAATAGATCACAGACGACACAGAACAAGAGAAACTTAGACAAAGACAAGACAAAACGAACTAAAATCACACAGAGTGTGACACGGTGGTTGGCCGACCATAGAAATAAAAATAAAAAAATAAAATTAAAATAAAAAGGGACAGCGGGAGGGAGTATACAGACAACGGCAGTGAGGGGGAGACAAAGAGAGACTGGGCGAAATGTCGGGTGCCAAAGAGTGCGAGTCTGTTTGCGTGCCAAAATGTTTGGTGTGGAACGCAGAATTAGGACTGAGGCCACTAGTTCCCCGCATTTCTGTCAGAGTTTTTTCAAGAGGAGTGCTCTGACAAAAGCTGTTTTCAGTGCTGCATGTGCAACTCTAACCTAAATTCATAAAATTTCTTTTCCTCTTCATCCAGTTGTCTCCATATCCGTAAATAAAAATCTGCAGTTATTCGGAAAGCAATACACGCCAGTAACGAGAAGTTTCGTATGTACTAGCAGTACTACATACTCTCTACTACATAAGCTGTTTAATCTTTTTCGTATTTATATTGTCGTCTCTGGATTTAACCGAGCATACAGCACGTACCGACTCGATACTCTCTCGTGGGTTATCACTTTCTTCCACTGACCCATTAGATATGAAAATTTCGCAAATAGGATAACATCTTTTACTCGGTCTTAGCAGAACCTGCAATTTATCCGAATTGAAAAAAACAGTGCCGCCCTGCCCCTCCCCACTCCCCTCTAGAACACTTCCCGATTTGAAATTTGCTAGCGGCCCGAAACTGTGTGCGACACTGTCATTCGAACCCGGAACCTGACCTTTTGTGAGCAGCATTCTCGCCCGACTAGCTACCCGGGCACAAAAAATGACTGTACAGCACCGACAGCCGGGAGTCCACACCCGGGGAAGTTCGGCCGCCCAGTCACGAGTCGATTCGCGACCTTCCGTTGCGGCTTCACGTTTGCGGCTTCACGTCTGCCGGTCACTGTGTGACGAAAAATATCCGAACATTCTTATCTGATGTGGAATACACTACTAGGTGTCTCAGGAGAAGACTTTTCGTATAAACGGGGGTGGGGAATACTGCGTCACCGACAGAGAAACAGTAACAGCAGAACGGGCTAGTCAGGAGAGCTCACTAACTTCTAACTCCGAGCAGTCACCCGACGTCAGCCGAGTAACGAGTCCACCGGGGGACATTCGAAGCGCTCTGAAACCACCCCAGTCGACTGTCGGTGACGCGACTGGAAATGTGAAATAACGACCCGAGCTAAACCGACACCTAGTGTAAGGACGGAGGGGGACCATCTAGTGCAGTGGAAGACGATCGCGAAAAATTGCGCGATATTGGCAGAAGGAATCACTGGCAAATTCCCGGGTGCTACGAGCAGTCCGACTGGCACAATAACTGTGTGTGGGGAATTAAAAAGAACGAGGTACGACAGTCGAGCCTCTCGTTTCTGTCGTCGGCAAAGTCTCCGGTCCACCGACTCCGATTCGATCGGAAACCGACGTGCACGGTGACCGTAGATTTTAAGGAAGGACGGGCGTACGGCAGTCAGTCGCAATCCCTTTAGTTTTTATTATGCTCGCAAATCTAGATTTTGGATATAAATAGCTATCTTCAGTGCTAACGTGAAAGAAAAAATAACACAGGATTAAAATTAAGTTACCGTATGTCACACAATAAGCAAACACCGTGTTCAGTTATCCACTCTTGTTCAAAAATAGCTGCTATTGAATAACACGGTGTTTACTTATTATTCTATGTACAGTAAAGTAATTTTGATCCAGTAGCACTGAAGATGGCTATTTATAGCTGAAACCTAGATTTGCGAGCATAAAAAACCCCTAATGAGATTGTGACTGACTGCTGTGTGCCTCACCTTCGTTAAAGTTGGAGGTGTTATAAAGGGCAATGCCACTGCTCAGTGGGAAGAAGTTATTCTGACTAATCAGTCACACTATACTACGAGGCAGTCCGACGGAAGGGATCGGGTACGGCAAACGCCTGGAGAACGTTTGCTGCCACAGTGTGTGGTGGCAGCAGTGAAATACGAAGGTGGTGGCGGTGTTACGGTACGAGGACATTTTTCACAGAGTGTGGTCCCATGACTGGGCTTAAGACAACGCTAAATGCAAAGGGATACAAACACATTATACAGCACTGTGTACTACGTACAGCACAGGAACAGTCGGAGATGAAATTGTTTCTACTGGCATGACAGTGCACCCTGTCGTAAGGCATCGTCTGCAGGGAAGTGGTCTGTGAAAAACAACCTTCCCAAAACAGAGCAATCGGCCCAGTGTCCCCGACGCGAACTCACCGGAAAACATTCGGAATCTGAACGTCGACTTTGATCCGGACCCTGGCACCGGTTATCACTACCTTCCACGGTTTCAGGTTTTGACGATGAAGATTGGGTTGCCATTCCTTTGCAGGCATTAAGAACTTAATCAAAAGTATTATTAAGGTGCTCTAAAGCTCGAGGGAGGGGGGGGGGGGGGGGGGGGGGAGTTGCTGCACACCCTGTACGAATGTCTATAAATACCTGCCTGGATACTTCTCTACGTTCCGATCCTACAGAAGGTTTCCCGTGTACTGAAACACTGCAAGCAAATGCAAGGTTCCAGATTTGAGTCCCAGTCCGGCAGGCAGTTTTGACCTGCCGGGAAGTTTTGGCATTCCCTCGTCGGTACGGACACACTGTTAATTTGCTCTGTTGACAGCAAAACAAACTGAAGGCAATTTCAGTTACAGTCTGTCCACAAATCTAGCTTTGGAAATTTACTTTAAAAGGGTCAATCCAAATGAAGTGGTCCAATAAAAATTAAGTTAGTTGCTCGACCATTTTTAAATATTGTAGTAGAATTAAATCGGGCGATGCTGCGGGAATTAGATTAGGAAATGAGACACTTAAAGTAGTAAATAAGTTTTGCTATTTGGGGACCAAAATAGCTGATGATGGTCGAAGTCGAGAGGATATAAAATGTAGACTGGCAATGGCGAATAAAGCATTTCTGAAGAAGAGAAATTTGTTAACATCCAGTATAGATTTAAGTGTCAGGAAGTCGTTTCTGAAAGTATTTGTATGGAGTGTAGCCATGTATGGAAGTGAAATGTGGACGATACATAGTTTGGACATGAAGAGAATAGAAGCTTTCGAAATGTGGTGCTACAGAAGAATGCTGAAGATTAGATGGGTATATAATTAGTGAGGAGGCATTGAATAGAACTGGAGAGAAGAGAAATTTGTGGCACAACTTGACTAGAAGAAGGGATCGGTTGGTAGGACATGTTCTGAGGCATCAAGAGATCACCAATTTAGTATTGGAGGGCAGCGTTGAGGGTAAAAATCGTAGAGGGAGACCAAGAGACGAATACACTAAGCAGATTCAGGTAGGTTGCAGTAGGTACTGGGAGATGAAGAAGCTTGCACAGGATAGAATAGCATGGAGATCTGCATCAAACCAGACTCTGGACTGTGGACCACAATAACAACATATGTGATTACCCTATAATTGAGAAATTTGAAGCAATTATTAAAAAAATTTACCTTTCGCCTTTACTGACGGGAAACCATTTTCATTTGTAAGCCGCAACGATGTTTCAGCGTAGAGATGTTACCAAAAATATCAATATCTCTGCACTGGGTTAAGTTACAACATTTCAATTGACACGATTATTTTTAGAAAAGTGTCCTCTACAACATTGTCTATTACACAAAATACCCTAAATTCAAAAATGACCAGTCAAAATTACTTCCAAAGGTTAGTATCCAAATTTTCAAAATTCCACTTTTTAGGCCCAAAAATAACAAACAAGGTGTGATTAATGAGAATCTATTTTTGTTTTCATATTCAGAACCACTTCTTTCATTCTCGATCAGAAAATAGGTGTTTGTTGTTGTTGTTGTTGTTGTTGTGGTGGTGGTCTTCAGTCGTGAGACTGGTTTGATGCAGCTCTCCATGCTACTCTATCCTGTGCAAGCTTCTTGATCTCCCAGTACCTACTGCAACCTACATCCTTCTGAATCTGCTTAGTGTATTCATCTCTTGGTCTCCCCCTACGATTTTTATCCTCCACGCTGCCCTCCAATACTAAATTGGTGATCCCTCAATGCCTCAGAACATGTCCTACCAACCGATCCCTTCTTCTAGTCAAGTTGTGCCACAATTTTCTCTTCTCTCCAGTTCTATTCAATATCTCCTCACTAATTATATAACCATCTAATCTTCAGCATTCTTCTGTAGCACCACATTTCGAAAGCTTCTATTCTCTTCATGTCCAAACTATGTATCATTCACGTTTCACTTCCATACATGGCTACACTCCATACAAATACTTTCCTGACACTTAAATCTATGCTCGATGTTAATAAATTTCTCTTCTTCAGAAACTCTTTCCTTGCCATTGCCTGTCTACATTTTATATCCTCTCTACTTCGACCATCATCAGTTATTTTGCTCCCCAAATAGCAAAATTCCTTTACTACTTTAAGTGTATCATTTCCTGATCTAATTCTCTCAGCATCAACCGACTTAATTTGACTACATTCAATTATCCTCGTTTTGCTTGTTTATCTTATACCCTCCTTTCAAGACACTATCCATTCCGTTCAACTGCTCTTAAAAGTCCTTTGCTGTCTCTGACAGAATTACAATGTCATCGGCGAACCTCAAAGTTTTTATTTCTTCTCCATGGATTTTAATACCTACTCCGAATTTTTCTTTTGTTTCCTTCACTGCTTGCTCAATATACAGATTGAATAACATCGGGGAGAGACTACAACCCTGTCTCATTCCCTTCCCAACCACTGCTTCCCTTTCATGCCCCTCGACTCTTATAACTGCCATCTGGTTTCTGTACAAATTGTAAATAGCCTTTCGCTTCCTGTATTTTACCCCTGCCACCTTCAGAATTTGAAAGAGCGTATTGGTTGGTTGGTTGGTTTGGGGGATGAAAGGGACCAGACTGCTACGGTCATCGGTCCCTTTTTCCAAAGACAAAGAACATCCACAGAGAATAAAAACGAGGAACAGAATAGACACAGACGATACAGAACAAAAGAAACGGAGACAAGGACAAGACAAAACGAACTAAAACCACACAGAGTGTGACAGTGGATGGCTGACCATAGAAATAAAGAAGGAAAAGCCAACCACTTAGAAACACATCAAAAAATCAGTTTAAAATCATAGGCCAAATGCCAGAATCAGCACAAAACAATAAAATAAAACAGAAACACTCAGATTAAATGATAAAATCCCCCTGCCCGAATAAAACGTAAAACTAAGTCAGCCATAGTGGAGTCGTCTGTTAGAAGGGCAGGGAGCGTATCAGGCAGCGCAAATGTCTGCCTGACCACAGCTAAAAGGGGGCAGGCCATCAAAATGTGGGCCACTGTCAAAGCTGACCCACATCGACATAGAGGAGGGTCCTCCCGGCGCAGTAAATAACTGTGTGTCAGCCGGGAGTGGCCAATGCGGAGCCGGCAAAGAACTACTGAGTCCCTGCGAGTGGCTCGCAGGGATGACCGCCACACAACCGTCTTCTCCTTGACATCACGGAGTTTATTGCGCGTTGTCAGTTCGCGCCATTCATCATCCCATAGCGCCATGATTTTGCGGCGGAAGACTGCCCGCAAATCAGTCTCTGGGAGGCCAACGTCCAGAGATGGCTTACTGGTGGCCTCTTTCGCCAGGCGGTCAACATGTTCGTTACCCGGGATACCGACATGACCGGGGGTCCACACAAAGACCACAGAGCGGCCGCAACGGGCAAGAGTATGCAGAGACTCATGGATAGCCATCACCAGACAAGAATGAGGAAAACACTGGTCGAGAGTTCGTAAACCGCTCAGGGAATCGCTACAGATAACGAAGGACTCACCTGAGCAGGAGCGGATATACTCGAGGGCTCGAAAGATGGCGACTAGCTCAGCAGTGTAAACGCTGCAGCCAGCCGCCAAGGACCGTTGTTCGGAATGGTCCCCTAGAGTTAGCGCATACCCGACACGACCAGCAACCATCGAACCGTCGGTGTAAACAATGCCAGAGCCCTGATACGTGGCCAGGATGGAATAAAAGCGGCGGCGGAAGGCCTCTGGAGGGACTGAGTCCTTCGGGCCCTGTGCCAAGTCAAGCCAAAGGCAAGGGCGACGAACACACCATGGGGGTGTATGCAAAGTAGCCCGGAAAGGAGGGGGAACAGTGA
The DNA here is from genome assembly GCF_023864275.1 of Schistocerca cancellata. Lineage (NCBI taxonomy): Eukaryota > Metazoa > Arthropoda > Insecta > Orthoptera > Acrididae > Schistocerca > Schistocerca cancellata. The sequence goes on from NC_064636.1 coordinate 10,606,832, forward strand.
AAACCTGAAGCCCAGAGAGAAGCTCTTTGACGCGGACCGCTATTGTACAACCAGACCGGGGCCGACGTTCTGGCAGACGGACGACAGATCGCGGGAACAGGAGACGATAGTTTGGATGCCCGGGCGAGCTTAGAACATGGGCAGCATAAGCGGCCAGCAAACGTTGGCGCCGGAACCGCAGTGGAGGTACACCTGCCTCCACTAGTACGCTGTCCACAGGGCTGGTGCGGAAAGCACCAGTGGCAAGGCGTATCCCGCTGTGGAGAATTGGGTCCAGCACCCGTAACGCAGATGGGGACGCTGAGCCATAAGCCAGGCTCCCATAATCCAGACGGGATTGGATTAACGCCTGGTAGAGCCGCAACAGGGTAGATCGGTCGGCGCCCCAGCGGGTGTGGCTCAAACATCGCAGAGCATTGAGATGCCGCCAACACGTCTGTTTAAGCTGCCGGATATGAGGCAGCCAAGTCAACCGGGCATCGAAAACCACCCCCAAAAACCTGTGGGGCTCCACCACAGCAAGGAGTTCATCGGCAAGATAAAGCCGCGGCTCAGGATGGACTGTTCGGCGCCGGCAGAAATGCATAACGCGGGTCTTGGCTGCCGAAAACTGAAACCCATGCGCTACAGCCCAAGACTGCGCCTTACAGATAGCGCCCTGTAGCTGACGTTCAACAGCTGCAATGCCAGTAGAGCTGTAGTAAAGGCAGAAGTCGTCAGCATACAGGGAAGCGGAGACAGAATTTCCCACAGCCGCAGCAAGCCCGTTAATGGCTATTAAAAACAGAAAGACACTTAAAACAGAACCCTGTGGCACACCGTTCTCCTGGACGTGGGAGGAACTATACGAGGCCGCGACTTGCACGCGGAAGGTACGACACGACAGAAAATTGTGGATAAAAATCGGCAGAGGACCCCGAAGACCCCATCCATGAAGCGTAGAAAGGATGTGATGACGCCATGTCGTATCGTACGCCTTCCGCATGTCGAAAAAGACAGCGACCAGGTGCTGACGGCGGGCAAAAGCAGTACGGATGGCCGACTCCAGGCTCACCAGATTGTCGGTGGCGGAGCGGCCTTTACGGAACCCACCCTGAGACGGAGCCAGAAGGCCCCGAGACTCCAGCGCCGGCTCACCATCCGTTCAAGCAACTTGCAAAGAACGTTGGTGAGGCTAATGGAACGGTAGCTGTCCACCTCCAGAGGGGTCTTTACAGGTTTCAAAACGGGGATGACAACGCCTTCCCGCCATTGCGACGGAAACTCCCCCTCGACCCAGAGACGGTTGTAAAGAACAAGAAGGCGCCGCTGGCAGTCCACTGAAAGGTGTTTCAGCATCTGACAGTGGATGCCATCTGGCCCAGGAGCGGTATCAGGGCAAGCAGCTAGGGCACTGCGAAATTCCCACTCACTGAATGGAGCATTGTAAGATTCTGGGTGGTTGGCGCGAAACGAAAGGCTCCGACGTTCCATCCGCTCTTTAATGGAGCGGAAGGCCTGGGGGTAATTCGCAGAAGCGGAACTCATAGCAAAATGCTCTGCTAAGTGATTGGCAATGACATCAGAGTCAGTACAAACTGCTCCATTCAGTGAGAGCGCAGGGACGCTGGCAGGGGTCCGATAGCCGTAGACGCGTCGAATCTTGGCCCAGACCTGCGAAGGAGTGACATGGAGGCCAATGGTGGTCACATACCGCTCCCAGCACTCCTTCTTGCCTTGGCGGATAAGGAGGCAGGCCCGCGCACGCAGCCGTTTGAAGGCGATAAGGTGGTCCATGGAGGGATGTCGCTTGTGACGCTGGAGCGCCCGCCGGCGATCTTTAATCGCATCAGCGATCTCAGGCGACCACCAAGGCACAGCCTTACGCCGAGGGGACCCAGAAGAACGGGGAATGGCAGATTCGGCGGCAGTAACGATGCTGGTGGTGACCGATTGAACCACCGCATCAATGTCATCAGTAGAGAGAGGCTCAATAGCGGCAGTGGAGGAGAACAAGTCCCAGTCAGCCTTATTCATAGCCCATCTGCTAGGGCGCCCAGAAGAGTGACACTGTGGTAGTGACAAAAAGAGCGGAAAGTGGTCACTACCACACAGGTCGTCATGCACACTCCATCGGACAGACGGTAAGAGGCTATGGCTACAGATGGAAAGGTCAATGGCGGAGTAGGTGCCATGCGCCACACTGAAGTGTGTGAAGGCACCATCATTTAACAGCGAGAGATCGAGCTGCAACAATAAATGCTCAATGATGGCGCCTCGACCTGTTGCCACTGACCCACCCCACAGAGGGTTATGGGCGTTGAAGTCGCCCAATAACAAGAAAGGTGGCGGCAATTGGGCTACCAGTGCAGCCAGGACATGCTGCGAGACCTCACCATCCGGTGGAAGGTAAAGACTGCAAACGGTAACAGCCTGTGGCGTCCACACCCGAACAGCGACAGCCTCTAAAGGCGTTTGGAGAGGGACAGACTCGCTGTGCAGAGTGTGAAGGACATATATGCAGACGCCTCCAGACACCCTTTCATAAGCCGCCCGGTTCTTATAATAACCCCGATAGCCATGGAGGGCGGGGGTTCGCATTGCTGGAAACCAAGTTTCCTGCAGAGCAATGCAAAGGAAAGGATGAAGGCTGATAAGGTGGCGGAGCTCAGCTAGATGGTGGAAGAAACCGCTGCAGTTCCACTGGAGGATGGTATTGGCCACGGATGGGAAAGGCGTGAAGGGACTGGGGAGGCAGATTACGCCTCCGGGGCCCCTGCTGCTACTGAGTCACCACCTGTACAAACGTCATCTATTGCGTCCGAGGGACTGGCGAGATCCATGTCCTCAGCGGACGCCAGAATCTCCACTTCATCTTCGGACGCAGAGGGAGAAGGTTGCGGTGGGACAGGTGCCACCGCAATTTCAGGATGCTTGGGAGCCTTTTTCTTCGACTGCTTTGCGCGCTGTGCCTTAGGTGGTTCTGGCTGGGAGGGCCTCACTGGGTCAGTCTCAGGGACTGAAGACGACCGTGACGCCCTACGACCAGCGACCGGTGGTTGTTTGACAAACTTGCGGGTGTCCGCTTTGGCACTGGGCAAAGCCTGGGATGGGAGGGCCCCAAGGGACCCCTTCCGGGCGAGTGGAGCCGAAGAAGGCTCACGCTTCTCCGGCTGTGAATGGGGAACAGATGTCCCCGGTGGTTGGGGTGGTGTTGCTCCTGAAGTAGTTGGAGCAGGAGCAACAGGGAGTGAAGTGCCCCCCACAACCAAGGGGGCCGGTGAACTCTGACAGAGCTGAGATCGAACTGATGTTGCAGCAGCGGCATAGGTAGACACCACGGGCACAGGATGTAGCCGCTCATATTTCCGCCTTGCCTCGGTGTAGGTCAGGCGGTCCAGGGTCTTATATTCCATTATCTTCCTTTCTTTCTGGAAGATCCTACAGTCCGGCGAGCAGGGGGAATGGTGTTCTCCGCAGTTAACACAGATAGGAGGCGGGGCACATGGAGTATCAGGATGCGAAGGACGTCCACAATCCCGACACGTGATGCTGGAAGTACAGCGAGATGAAATGTGCCCGAACTTCCAGCATTTAAAACACCGCATTGGAGGAGGGATATATGGCTTCACATCACAACGGTAAACCATCACCTTAACCTTTTCGGGTAAGACATCACCCTCAAAGGCCAAGATGAAGGCACCGGTGGCTACCTGATTATCCCTCGGACCCCGATGGACGCGCCGGACGAAGTGAACACCTCGTCGTTCGAGGTTGGCGCGTAATTCATCGTCGGACTGCAGAAGAAGATCCCTGCGGAATATAATACCCTGGACCATGTTGAGACTCTTATGCGGCGTGATGTTAACTGAAACATCCCCCAACTTGTCACAATTGAGCAACCTCCGTGACTGGGCAGAGGATGCCGTTTTGATGAGCACAGAACCACAGCGCATCTTGGACAAGCCCTCCACCTCCCCGAACTTGTCCTCTAAATGCTCCACAAAAAACTGGGGCTTGGTTGACATAAACGATTCCCCATCAACTCGCGTACACACAAGGAACCGGGGTGAATATTCTCCACTGCCTTCTTTTGCCATACGTTTCTCCCATGGAGTGGCCAGGGAGGGAAATGATCGTGGTTCGTATTTCCTGCCGTTGAGGTTAGACCTCAATCGCTTAGAGACTGCTGGTGGAGGCCCACCAGCGAGAGATGATGTACCACGCTTCATTGCGGGTCATCCGCCCTGATGCCACCTACTCCGACCGAGGGCCCTCCCCACGGGCGCCACCCAGCCGCAGCAATAGCCACTTGGCAGGATGGCCATTGCCGGGAGTCCTGATGCCCCAGGGAGACGGGCATCTACTCCTTGGCATACGTGGGGAGTTAACGGCGCAGGCATCAGTAGAGCGATCCCTGTGTTGTCAGGGGGCTACAACCAAGAGGGTACATGGCGGCCCCACCACAACGGACTGGCTACCGTGCTGGATCTTAGGTGCAAAACTGTCCAAGGTCGTCGTCGCAGGTAAAAGAAACACTGCAGAGTGCAGCGTGGGAATCGCACCCAGGGACGTATCCTCACCCAAGAGATGGAAAACGAGCGGGACACCATTGCAACGACGAAAAATCCGGCTAAAGGTCTCAATGCACGACGGATACAGTGCACCATGTAAGGCGCCCTTCCCCAATTGGCTCGCTCTTCGGAATAATTTAGAAAGATGGAGGTTAAACCCGAGAGGGGACCATCACATAAGACCGAAACATGTGAGACTCCTTTTAGTCGCCTCTTACGACAGGCAGGAATACCGCGGGCCTATTCTAACCCCCGAACCCGCAGGGGGGCTCAGGACTGGAGACAACAACAACAACAACAGAAATAATGTTGGTATCTGTATTATTAAAGCACGATTCCAAGTCTTTTTTCCTAATTTTGTCTCAAATTTGTTGTACCTTATTTCCAATAGCTGCTTTTCTTTTTATGCTACTTAAATTTATTATTTTCGAAGCAGGAGGTGTGTCTAACTTAGATCAAGAAAATCCAATATGCTAACAGCTTCCTCATTAGGAATATAAATGTCATTAACAAGGTTACATGATTCAGGTTCTGGATTCACAACAAATATTTTGGAGTAACAATTTGGGCACAAGGAATTCCCAGGAATCGCATTATGTTTCACTTGGGAAGCTGTTTCACTCTCACAAAACAAGGACAAATGTTCACATTTTATTTCCCTCAAACCGTTAGTAATAGGCTTTTTACTGACTAAGTGGATCACAGTACTTTCTTCCAAAAACGTTGTTTTGCTTCAGAATATATTTCTTCTCATGATACTCACACACCGATGTTACAGAAGAACTTACTCGAAATTTAAAGCAAGTTTGTCCAACTTCATCAAAGTCACTGACATCTTCAAGTTTTATTAAACTGAACCGTAAACTGTTTTGTGACACACTTCTGTCCAACAGAGCACTGTTCATCCATGTTATTGCATTCCAGTTAATCTCTCAAATTTAATTACAAATCACACAGAGAACAAAGCACACAACACATTTTACACTCTCGATGAAGTAAGTACATCCACTCCAACAAAGGTTTCAGAACAGACTGCCTACAACAATGCCACATCCAGCAATAATCTACTTCTTTAATGACAATAAACCTAAATGTAAATGGGCATTTTTATTACCATAGAACAAAAGCCAAAGCTCCTATTGTTTAATATTGCATTATTAAAAGTAAACAAACTAAATGAATATTGGGTGACAGTGTTAACTAAATATATGTCACAATTAAATTTTATTACAATGAAACAATAAACCATTTAAATAGGCAACAGCCATAAGATCAGTTGTAGAGTAATGTGAATTATCTCCTCATTTTCAAAGATTAATATCTTTGTTCACCATCAGATATCAATGTTGAAATTTTTACAGAACATTGCTATCATATAGGTGTACAAACTGTGCAAAAATCATATTTTCATATGCAGTCCCACCTGAGATAACTAACCCCAAACTTTACAAAAAATGAAAATTCTCAAATTTCAAAAGTTCATAAAAAATTAAGGAAACATTTGATAGTGTTCTTGCTCTATACGAGGCTAGTATTGTATGATATCTAACTACAGGAAAAAAAATACACTCTCATATATCACTCCTTGTTTGTTATTTTTGAGCCTAAAAAGTGTTTTTTTGAAAATTTGGATACCAAACTTTGGAGCTCATTTTGACTGGTTATTTTTGAATTTAGGGTATTTTTCTGTAATAGACAATGTCATGTCATGTCAACTGCACTGTTGTAACTTAACCCAGCACAGAGGTATTCAAATTTTCGCTAATGTCTCCAGACCAAAAAATCGTAGCACGCCTATAAATAAAAATGGCCACCATCCAGTAAAGGTGCAAGATACATTATTTTAAAAACCTGTTTTGAACTTTCCAAATACAGGGCAATCACATATAAAAAATGAAAATATTTAAAAATGGTCAAGCAACCATCACTGGACCACTTCGTATGGATTGACCCTAAAACTTTATTGGAGCAAATAGACCCATTACAGGAATTATCACTCAGTACGCACAAACCTGTAGGCGACGTCCTCGTCCGACAGTGAGGTCTGCCCGCTGCTTCGCTCCGGCCACAGAGGAACCTGTAACAACACACACAGCTTTGTGCTTTATATTTTCTACCTGCCGCCACAAAAAAATGTTCTTACTCTATAATTAAATTAAATAACAGCTAAATGTGAAAACTGTGGTGTGCTGCAATACAGATGAATCAGCTCTGTTACACTTTATGGCACAACCACTCGACACCTCAAACATTGTGTAGCCCCAAACACTCCTGCCCCCTAAGTGCTAAGATCATATTGGATTAATGGTCAACAGAGACAAAAGCTAAAATACAAGGGTGGTTCAAAAAGTGAGGTAACTATTCCTCTGCGACATAGGACGTCAAACGGATACACTACGTGATCAAAACTATCTGGACACTTCCAAAAACATACTTTTTCGTATTAGGTGCATTATGCTGCCACCTACTGCCAGGTGCTCCATATCACCAACCTCAGTAATCAACCGACATCGTGAGACAACAGAATGGGGTGCTCCGCGCAACTTACGGACTTCGAACGTGGTCAGGTGATTGGGTGTCACTTGTGTCATACGCCTGTATACGAGATTTCCACACTTCTAAACATCCCTAGGTCCACTGTTTCCGATGTGACAGTGAAGTGGAAACGTGAACGGACACGTACAGCACAAAAGCGTACAGGCCGACTTCGTCTGTTGACTGACAAGAGACCACCGACAGTTGAAGAGGGTCGTAATGTGTAATAGGCAGACATCCATCCAGACCATCACACAGGAATTTCAAAATGCATCAGGATCCACTGCAAGTACCACGACAGTTTGGCGGGAAGTGAGAAAACTTGGATTTCACTGTTGAGCGGATGCTCACGAGCCACACATCACGCCGGTAAATGCCAAACGACGCCTTGCTAGGTGTAAGGAGCATAAAACATTGGACGATTGAACAGTCAAAACACGTTGTGTGGAGTGACGAATCACGGTACACATCGTGGCGGTACCATGGCAGGGTGTGGGTACGGCAAATGCCCGGTGAACGTCATCTGCCAGCATGTGTAGTGCCAACAGTAAAATTCGGAGGAGGTGGTGTTATGTTGTGGTCGTGTTTTTGATGGAGGGGGCTTCCACGCCTTATTGTTTTGCGTGGCACTATCACAGCACAGGCCTACTACACTGATGTTTTAAGCACCTTCTTGGTTCCCACTGTTGAAGAGCAACTCGGGGATGGCGACTGCATCTTTCAACATGATCGAGCACCCTTTCGTAACGTACCGCCTGTGGTGGAGTGGTTACACGACAGTAACATCCCTGTAATGGACTGGCGTGCACAGAGTCCTGACCTGAATCCTATTGAACACCTTTGGGATGTTTTGGAACACCGACTTCGTGCCAGGCCTCACCGACAGACATCGATGCTTCTCCTCAGTGCAGCACACCGTGAAGAATGGGCTCCCACTCCCCGAGAAACCTTCCAGCACCTGACTGAACGTATGCCTGCGATAGTGGAAGCTGTCATCGAGGATAAGGGTGGACCAACACCATACTGAATTCCAGCATTACCGATGGATGGCACCACAAACTTTTAAGTCATTTTCAGCTAGGTGTCCGGATACTTTTGATCACACAGTGTACACAAAGTTACTAAGGCACTGGTACATATTACATTTCCATGCAGATGCCACGGTTTTCTAGGCATTTGTGCCATTGGCAAAAATCTGCCAAACCAATATGAAAGAAATGTGAACCAAGGTGTAGGAATTATTTAACAACAGCTACCAAAAGTGATCTGACCCTTTGTAACGATACGGTGCAGAAATGTAATGGCTTCCACCCAATACCGCATTAAGTGACGGCGAGACAACACCATTCACTCAGCTCTATTCTTGCCCAAAAGCTGCCGCAGTGCCTTGTGAGGAGACTTCTTCCAGCAGTTCGACGATTCCGGTACAAAGTCCTTTACACCGACAAAGCAGGTGTACAGTTCATCTGCCGCACAGCACATGCCGATGTAACGATCGGCCAGAATCGATCTTCCGATGCGGCACGTTTCCGTCTACCGAGATGTTCAGTTGCGTCGACCTTTGCCCCTTTCACATTTCTGTTTTGTCCTTATGAAATTCCTGGCACTACAACCAGGACTGTTTTCGTGACATTTCACAGACTCAGTAAATGTCCTGTAATTACTGGCAGGTTACAGGAGCGGTCATTTTCTTCGAATGCAAAACATTATCGTACTTCACACTTCATTGCCAATCACGTATCTGTCGACAGCATCTCAAAACCGTATTTCGAAGCGTGACAGTCCATCATTCTCCATTGCTGGTGGCATTCATTCGAGTGGGTTATTTAAACACCCACGACTACCTATATTAAGTGGTGTCTGACGGTCATCAATACTGTACGATCATTTATTACCTTACCTATTCGACCACACTCTTAACAAGACAGACCAACGAAACTGCCGCAGTAAAAATTTACATGCTAGCCTCAATATCATTTACAGCCGAGTGTCTGAGGTGAGACAAATAGGCGTCTAAAGCATCCGCAGCAAGCAGCACGTGCCTTAATAATATCTCAAGCACTCACATATTTCAGTTTCACACCACCGATAAAACCCGCTAGGGACTGAAGTGTACAGTAATGGTCACACAGTTAGTGCAGCACAGTGTGTAAAATTCCTTAGTGCAAGCTGCATAAGAAGCTAAAATGGAGTCAACACGCGGATACACTAAGCGAGACACTCAGTTCGGCACGTTAGAAGCACCTCCCGCCCTGCTGACGCCAACTCGAACGTGAAAGAATATTGGCTTATTCTGCATATCTCCACTCTTTGTCGTCTTGTCTTATAGGGCAGCGCAGAAAAAGTAAATAAAGAGCTCGTTCAGCAGAGGAGAGCAGTAAAATAGTCCGTAAAGCAGATTACCCAGAAGGCTTTTTAAGGCTGTCTAAGTTCTTACCCTCATTTCCCCCAATACATTTACTATTTAACAGTGTACATTGGTGACGATACAAACTAGTTTCAGCTACGTTGTGATGCACACTACTTTTGTCAGCAAAATAGTGAATACACACAAAAACAATTTTCTCGTAGACATTGCCCTCTCGTCCAGACTTCAGAATAAAGTTGTGTGCTTTGATGGGAAGGTATTCAATAAGCTGCCATCTAACAGAAAACAAGCAATTGATAACTCTACCAGTTCAGAAGAAAATAAAAAAAAAAACATTTTCATTATCAACAGTTTTTGATTTGGGAACTGAAAAGTTCTGTCAGCCACAGGTCAAGCAGCAATGTTTGCTACGAAGCTGCACAGTGAGTGGTAATGTACTGTGAATATTCACGTATCCCACTGTCCACCATCGTCACCTCCGGTTGTCGTACTGCCACAGACATCTGGACAGCTCCTCACTGAAAGTGTCCCCGGCTGTTCCAGCTGGCACCCTACGTTAATGTCATATAGTAGGTGTCTGGAGACTTTTGACCACACAGCGCACTTTCCAAACTCCACGGAAGCTCTCCAAAATATGGGAGCCCTGACAGAGACGCAGAGGTTCCGGATTGAGAGCCTGAGTCTGGCACACATTTCTGAGCCCCCGGGAATTTTTGGCATTCCCCTTCGGCACAAACTGCGAGAGCGGCGTACTAATTTTATTCGACGCCAAAAGAAATCTCGGGAAATTTCAGTTATACAGTCTGCACAGTGATCAATTTGTGACGGTATGCACAAGTGCCCCGTACCGGTACCTCTGACAAAAAAAGTCAGTAAGGAGAGAGTTACAATAACTTTTTAAGAAGTCTACAATGTAAGAAAATATAGAGTAGCAATTTATCTTTTCTTCAGGCAAACTGACCCATTACGGGAACTATCACTCAGTACAAAATGACACACAAAACCTACAACGACGGCCTCGTCTGGCGGCACCGACTCGGCTGCACACAGAGTCACCTGTGACACGTGTAGCTTTGTGTTCAAGTGATCACCTGCTGTCACGAAAATTCTCTTTATTGTACACACGTACAGCTTTTTTCAAATTTCAAATACAGACTAGGTAATCTCTCGAACCCGATATAATATAGGAACAGTGCTCAATCGAAACAAAAACTAAAATACAATGACGGTCCAAAAAGGTAATAATTCCTCTGTAACAAAAGGCTTATTGAGAAATCAAAGAGGTACACAAAGTTACTAATTCACTGGTCCATTTTAGTTTTCCTCACGGTCACCACCACTTTCTAAGCATCGGTGCCATCATCAGTAAACCGTGCTGTCAAAATCAGCACGAAAGAAAACTGAATCCTGGTATAAGAGTTACTTGACAAAAGCCTCCCAAACACCATTTTGTCCCTGACGGAGACGGCACTATTCGCTCAGCTCCATTTTCGTCTGAAAGTCACTCCAGTGCTCGGCGAGGACACTTCTTCAAATTGTCCCGTGTGTTGTGCACGATATCATTCTTTAATGGCAACGGATGTGTCGGATTGTGTACCACACAGAGTCACGGCCAGCAGCTTGAAGCGACTCTGACGCGGCACGCTCCGTAATCTGAATTGCACGTACCAAGCAAACTTGTCCTTTGCCCCTTTCACACTTCTGTTTTGCCTCTACCAAACTGTTCGTTTGTTTTCTGAAAAGGAAAGTTGCTGCTGAGTCGCAGACAGGCACAACAAAAAGACTCAACAGTAGACACACACACACACACAGTGTCTACTGTTGACAGTCTTTTTGTTGTGCCTATCTGCGACTCAGCATCTATGCTATAAGGTGAGTAGCAACTTTCCTTTTCATAAAATTACTGCATTCCATCCTGGACTTTCATTTTTTTTTTTTTTTTTTTTTAATTTATTTAGGGCGTAAAATCAACTAGGATCATAAGAACCCGCGTCAGAACCACAGAACATGGAAAAGAGTTAAGACCACTACACATTAAGCACAATCAATGGAGGGAAAGACAGCTAAAAACAGGGACTTAGAGATACGCGTCTGCCGTAAATACTGAGCAGTGTTCCGGAAGCCGATACCGAAAATTGTCAGCGCCAATGACTGAGCCGCATTTAACTCCGCACTCCGTCCGAGAGCCGTCACTGTACACAAAAGTACTACAGCGAAGTTCCGTGCGTAGGTTGTGAAACTTTTGGGGATAGAGTTAGGCCGGAGTAGTGTCTTTAGTAAGCAAACGAAGGCTAAAGTGAACACGAGTCGCTGCACGGAGCCGAGGTGGTGAAGGGTTCGCACCCACTGGGAAAGTGGCAGGGAGCGCGAAGTTAAGCTGCCAGAGAAAGAGTCAAAAGTGAACTCCACGAGGTAACAGAGAAGAGGGACATGCCCCATTACGGCGATCGAAGGAGTCGTCAAAGGAGGAGACGTAGGACGGGTGGCCGGGCACGGCAGACAAATGGCACGCGTACCTGCCGAGGAGAAAGTCACGGCGGTACGACAGTGGTAGTTTGGCAGCTTCGGCATACGGACTCGACCGGGTTAGTGTAAAAGGCACCGGTGGCCAAACAGGTGCCACCACGGTACAGTCTATCCAAACGGCTTAAGACGGACAGACGCGCATATACATAAAAGAAACACCCGTAGTCTAGTTTCGATTGGACTGGATCGGATTGTTTGGCGGAAGAGACCAAACGGCGAGGTCATCGGTCTCGTCAAATTAGGGAAGGATGGTGAAGGAAGTTGGCCGTGCCCTTCCAAAGGAATCATCCTCGCATTTGCCTGGAGTGATTTAGGGAAACCACGGTAAAGCTAAATCGGGATGGCCGGACGCGGGTTTGAACTGTCGTCCTCCCGAATGCGAGTCCAGTGTGCTAACCACTGCACCACCAGAGCCCGTGACATTGTGGGGTCGAGAGAAAACTTGTTATATAGCTACAGTTAATCGATATCTGTTAATGAAGGCAGAAAATTTTTGGACTTTGTCCATATCAGTCAACGTTTTTGCGACGTTCCGCAAAATGTAACAACTTTGTAATGCACAGTTACTGTAATTGAGAATACGACAAACGAGACATCGTTAACGAGAATTGTCAAATTTATTTTGAAAGTTGGATTTGCACTCTCAACTTCCAGCAGTAGCTGCAGTACTTCGAGAAAAGAATTACAATTGAAAGATGTCGACGACAGTGGCAAAGTATGGTGAAAGCGGTTAAATAATGGCAGATCTTAGCTCCCGATCAGACCGTTTTGCCACCTAATATCACGGTACCAGTCAAACGTCGCATTAGGAGCATTCCCTGTGAAAGGACCCTTTATACCAAAGGACTGAAGTAGTTCAAAGTATTTGTAATAATAACTTTTCTACAGTGGAAGATTCCTTCTCACAACTAAACAATTTATTTAAAAAAAAAAAAGAAATACTTCATTATTTTTTTTCTATAGTTATTTCGATTTCATCATTGTAGAAATACCCGGCAAAGGGAAATTGCAGCTTGTGGGTTGACTGCCCTGATCACTTTCCTTTTTGAAACCTTTTGGAAGTGAGGTTATGCCAAGATCTGCAACACCGTTTCTTTACAGCACAACTCTCTCGTACCTAAAACTGTGACGGTGTGTGGCACAACTTTACTGCATTATATCAACATTTTTGATTCAATGTCATACATCAAATAAATTAAACAGTTATTTCTTTGTTTGCCTCCTAGATGTCTAGAAAGATCACACGTGTTTATACAATAACTCAAACAGAATGCAGTCAAGTATTCAGAATATCAATCAAAAGTGTCAGAAGGTTTAAACTACGAAGGACGAAAGAAAAACGAGCATTTCAAATGGTGGAACGAATCAAATGGTGGAACGAAGTTAAAATTCGAGTGCGAGTGGGATAGGATAAGACAGAAGCAGCACAGAGAAAAGCTAAAATCATTCGGCAAGACAGGCAAAGGATTTCTAGAAAGTGTTCTTAAAGCAGTACTGTAGCACGTCACTAGGGAAAGCAGCTGATAAGGCAATGACAAGTTTGCCAACACCCCAAGGAAATTAAAACAGTGGTAGAAAAACTGTTTGTTGACAAGGTACCAGAATTTGTGAGTAATCTGAATCTGTGCCATAAATTAAAAAAAAGGGATGTAAATGTCTGAATGAAATGAAAGCTAATGCAATACAGTTTTATCTTTGTGATGACATTGGCAGAACAGAACCAGATAAAAAGGACAAAGTTACCATAAAGAACACCCAAACTGGGAAGAAAGGAGTGGTTCAAAAACATATGAATATATGATGATTACTGCTAAAGGCTAAAGAGTAGTATTCTGACTGTGTGATTGAAAAATCCAAGTTTTCTGAGCTTTGCCCACCATTTGTATTTCCTGTTTCCTCTATGTTCCGTAACATGTGCACGTAGATACCACACTAATATGCAGCTAAACAGGAGTATTTCCACGTAGAATACTATAATTGATAGCCCTCTGTGTGTGAGATCCTGAAAACTTTGACTGTATGTCAGACAGGCTGAAAATAGGCAACTGCAACATTGCACATATCTTCGGTGATGAAGAAACAATTCGTAATGAAATACAATGTACCCAACGGAAGGTTTTGACGGACACCCCAAACTGTAATGGAAACTGGATTTATATCTGCCTGTGTGAAAAAAGATACGCCTGCAGTTCCCAGCACTCAAAACTTCACTGTTATGTGGAAAGAAAACAGACTCGGCACTCTGAAGGTGTAAAGAGAACATTTGTAAATTGTGACGCACTCGTTCGGACAGATTTTGCGCAACACTACACCACTGTGAGCCGAGATGAAATTGAAAGTGTTCACTGGGATCAGCACAAGTTTACTATTTTCACTGCTGGCGTTTGGTTAAATTATCATATTATTGCTAATTATGCCATTATAAGTGACAATATGTCCGATATGGGCACTCTTAAAAATCCTCGTTCAGGATCTGAAGAAGAAACAGTCGAATTTTCAGCATATCAAAATTTTTCCCACGGTTGTGCTTCACAGTTCAAGAATCACTTTACACTTCCATATCTTCCACGTTTTCAGTCCGAATTTGACATTTCTGCTCCGACTGGAATTTGCTGCCACTTCCCTCGGCAAAGAGGCAGGTTGACGGTGTTGGAGGAACTACGAAAAGAATCGTTTGGCAAATGGCAAAATCACTTCAGTAGACAGTAAACTTGCCATACAAATTACGTATATGTGCAAAACAGAATTAAAAAGGTGTAACGCTTCTTTTCACAAGTGCAGGAGTAGTTCAGTCATCAGCGTCATTTCTGGATAGTCACTGGAAAAATCTATAACCAATTCATCCCTTTGTGAAGTTCATTACAGTTTGGTGGTGGAAAAGTCCTCATCCAGCAAAGAAAACAGTACCACTGAGCCAGGAGATTTTGTACTGCAGTGGGAAGATCCAGGAGGAAGGAAGACTATTTGGCAAAAGTGAAGGAATACGAGGAGGAAACTAACCAAGTATTACTCAACTACAAGCTGTATTTGGCCAGTAAGTGAAGACAAGTCTTGAGAAGACATATCAATAATTGTGAAGAAAGTACAAACTCCTAATTTGATCAACAAAAGAGGCCAGTTTGTGTTTCAGAAATAAATGCACATTTGCAAACTTGTCTCCCCCCTCCCCCCAATTTTGCCGAGAGTATTGCTCTCGTGTATCACAGACCCATACCGATTCTGACTAATGAGGGGACTCTGAACTTACAGCAAGTAGGACAGCACGGACAGTCACCGGATCATCCGACTGACAGGACGGCACCACAGAGGTGCGGGAATACTGGACTTGGCAGAAATTCTGAGATGGATACAAACTGACCCACGAAATCCTACTTACGACTATAGCCGGGTGCATATCATTCCAGTAGGGATCTCAAAGAAAACATTACACTAGATTTTAAATAATCATTCTTACCGTGTTCTGTATACGAACAGAATGGGAAGAAAGCATAAAGTGTGGGACTGAGAAATATCCTCAGCCGTGCACTCCGTCTGCAGAGTACGGACATAAATAACGTAGACCGGGTGAAAATACTGAGGGATGCCGAGAGATAGGAATGCAAACATACAGAGAGAGGCACGGGATTCATTGTGCTCCTGGTGTCAGTTGAAAAGATATGTGAGCAGGGTCTGCAATGACCCATGATGGGAAGTTCAAAAAAATATTATTACTTAAGTTTTGGAATTAACCAGGCTTTTAACTAATTATACACCTATTACATTCTAATTATCTTCTACTGCTGAATTAAGCTGACACATATAATACCACAAAGATGTCTAGCGCCTAAACAGCGAAGTCCAAAAATTGACGAAAATGAATTTCCATAGTCAGTTTAAAGTAGAAGTATATCACTATGAGGTGAAGCAAGAATAGGCATCAAAATCAGCCTTTTCTTCGTCATGCACCAAATTCTCGGTCGTGCAACAGAATGCTCCGAGTTGTGCGAGCAGTCAATTTGTAATCGGCTCTGTCCAGCAACAATCTTTGAGTCAGAGCGTATAGCAAACTCTAGCTGTTTGTAATGTATATTCTCTAAACTTATAATGTTTCATTTGTCTGTATCCTCAGACTTCTTACCACAAAACATGATGTGAAACATTATTAAATGCCTTCTCTAGAACAGATAGTTAAAACCTCACTCACAATGGAAATATATTGGATCTAATGGCAACAAATAGACCTGACCTCTCTGAGGAAGTCCACATCAAAACTGGTATCTGTGAACATGATGTGGTTGTGGCAACAATAATTATGAAAGTCCAAAGGACAACTAAAACGTGCAGAAAGGTACACATGTTCAGTAAACTAGATAAAAAATCAATAGTTTTGTACCTCTATGAGAAATTTGAAACTTTCAGCACATGTCAGGAAGATGTAGAGGAACTCTAGCTCAAGTTTAAAAGAATATATGACCATGTACAGGACAGATATGTATGCAGAAAAACAGTCCATAATGTAAGGGAACCCCCATGGTGTACAGCCACTGTAAAGAAACTTTTACAGAAACAGAGAGTACTGCACAATAGGTGTAAAACAAAGCACACAGCTATAAATGCAGAGATGCTGAATGAAACACATTTGGCTGTCAAGAGAGCAATTTGTAATGCCTTCAATGATTACCATATCAGAATATTGTCAAGTGATCTTTTAGAAAACTCAAAGAAATTCTGGTTGTATATAAAGGTTCTCGGTGACAAAGTTAGTTTCCAGTCACTCGGAAATGAGACAGGAACTGAAATTGATGGTAACAAAGAAAAATGAAAGAACGTAGTATCCTATGTCTACAATATCAGGAATTGGCCAACTCACACACGTACCTGGGTGTAACACTTTGCAGGGATGTGAAGTGAAATTATCACATAGGCTCAGTTATGGGTAAAGCAGGTGGTAGACTTTGGTTTATTGATGGAATACTGGAGAAGTGCAATCAGTCTACAAAGGAGACTGCTTTAAATCACTCACATGACATTCTAGAATACTGCTCAAGTGTGTGGGACTGTACCAAGCAGTGGATATTGAACGTATGCAGAGAAGGCAACATAAATGGTCACAGGTTTGTTTGACCCGTGGGAGAGAGTTACACAGATGCTGAAGAAACTGAACTGGCATTCTCGAAGATAGGCATAAACTAACCTGAGAATGTCTCCTAACAAAGTTTCAAGAACCAGCTTTAAATGAAAGCTCTAGGAATATACTACAACTTCCTACATATCACTCTCATATGTACAATAAGAACAAGATTATAATAATTACAGCATGCACAAAGGCATCAAACAATCATTCTTCCCACATGTGAATGGAATGGAATGGAGAGAGACCCTATGCCATCATCCAATTTATGATGAAATGCTTTTTTTTTTTTAAATATAAAGGAAAGTAATTGCAATGTCACTTTATTTATTACTTTTCTGAAGATTTTGGAATTTAGACAGAGACAGACAGAGAGAGAGAGAGAGGACAGGGTGTTACAAAAAGGTACGGCCAAACTTTCGGAGAACATTCCTCACACACAAAGAAAGAAAATACGTTATGTGGACATGTGCCCAGAAACACTTATTTTACATGTTAGAGCTCATTTTATTACTTCTCTTCAAATCACATTAATCATGGAATGGAAACACACAGCAACAGAACGTACCAGCATGACTTCAAACACTTTGTTACAGGAAATGTTCAAAATGTCCTCCGTTAGCGAGGATACGTGCATCCACCCTCCGTCGCACGGAATCCCTGATGCGCTGATGCAGCCCTGGAGAATAGCGTATTGTATCACAGCCGTCCACAATACGAGCACGAAGAGTCTCTACATTTGGTACCGGGGTTGCGTAGACAAGATCTTTCAAATGCCCCCATAAATGAAAGTCAAGAGGGTTGAGGAGAGGAGAGCGTGGAGGCCATGGAATTGGTCCGCCTCTACAAATCCATCGGTCAGCGAATCTGTTGTTGAGAGGTGTACCAACACTTCGACTGAAATGTGCAGGAGCTCCAACGTGCGTGAACCACATGTTGTGTCGTACTTGTAAAGGCACATGTTATAGCAGCACAGGTAGAGTATCCCGTATGAAATCGTGATAACGTGCTCCATTGAGCGTAGGTGGAAGAACTAAAATGAGCTCTAACATGGAAATTAAGCATTTCCAGACACATGTCCGTATAACATATTTTCTTTATTTGTGTGTGAGGAATGTTTCCTGAAAGTTTGGCCGTAACTTTTTCTAACACCCTGTATATGTAATTGTTGGGTTCAATCGTATTCATATCATGAAATGTCTGCTTGTGTCTGTATATGTGCAGATGGATATGAGTGTTTGTGCGACTGTATACCTGTCCTTTTTCCCCCCCTAAGATAAGTCTTTCCGCTCCCGGGATTGGAATGACTCCTTACCCTCTCCCTTAAAACCCCCATCTTTTCGTCTTTCTCTCTCCTTCCCCCAGTCCTGATGAAGCAACCGTGGGTTGCGAAAGCTTGAATTTAGTGTGTGTGTTTGTGTGTCTATCAACGTACCAACGCTTTCGATTGGTAAGTTACATCATCTTTGTTTTTAGATATATTTATCCCACGTGGAATGTTTCCCTCTAATATATATATTAACCATCCCCCCATGAACCATGGACCTTGTCGTTGGTGGGGAGGCTTGCGTGCCTCAGCGATACATATAGCCATACCGTAGGTGCAACCACAATGGAGGGGTATCTGTTGAGAGGCCAGACAAACGTGTGGTTCCTGAAGAGGGGCAGCAGCCTTTTCAGTAGTTGCAGGGGCAACAGTCTGGATGATTGACTGATCTGGCCTTGTAACAATAACCAAAACGGCCTTGCTGTGCTGGTACTGCGAACGGCTGAAAGCAAGGGGAAACTACGGCTGTAATTTTTCCTGAGGGCATGCAATTTACTGTATGATTAAATGATGATGGCGTCCTCTTGGGTAAAATATTCCGGAGGTAAAATAGTCCCCCATTCGAATCTCCGGGCGGGGGCTACTCATGAGGATGTCGTTATCATGAGAAAGAAAACTCGTGTTCTACGGATCGGAGTGTGGAATGTCAGATCCCTTAATCGGGCAGGTAGGTTAGAAAATTTAAAAAGGGAAATGGATAGGTTAAAGTCAGATATAGTGGGAATTAGTGAAGTTCGGTGGCAGGAGGAACAAGACTTCTGGTCAGGTGAATACAGGGTTATAAAAACAAAATCAAATAGGGGTAATGCAGGAGTGGGTTTAATAAAGAACAAAAAAATAGGAGTGCGGGTAAGCTACTACAAACAGCATAGTGAACGCATTATTGTGGCCAAGATAGATACGAAGCCTACACCTACTACAGCAGTACAAGTTTATACGCCAACTAGCTCTCCGGATGACGAAGAAATTGAAGAAATGTATGATGAAATAAAAGAAATAATTCACATAGTGAAGGGTGACGAAAATTTAATAGTCACGGGTGACTGATTTCGGTAGTAGGAAAAGGGAGAGAAGGAAACGTAGTAGGTGAATATGGACTGGAGCTAAAAAATGAAAGAGGAAGCCATCTCGTAGAATTTTGCACAGAGCACAATTTAATCATAGCTAACACTTGGTTCAAGAATCATAAAAGAAGGTTGTATACATGGAAGAAGCCTGGAGATACTGACACGTTTCAGATAGATTATATAATGGTAAGACAGAGATTTAGGAATCAGGTTTTATATTGTAAGACATTTCCAGGGGCAGATGTGGACTCTGATCACAATCTATTGGTTGTGAACTGTAGATTAAAACTGAAGAAACTGCAAAAAGGTGGGAATTTAAGGAGATGGGACCTGGATAAACTGAAAGAACCAGAGGTTGTAGAGAGTTTCAGGGAGAGCACAAGGGAACAATTGACAGGAATTGGGGGAAGAAAAACAGTAGAAGAAGAATGGGTAGCTTTGAGGGATGAAGTAGTGATGGCAGCAGAGGATAAAGTAGGTAAAAAGACGAGGGCTAGTAGAAGTCCTTGGGTAACAGAAGAAATATTGAATTTAATTGATGAAAGGAGAAAATATAAAAATGCAGTAAATGAAGCAGGCAAAAAGGAATACAGATGTCTGAAAAATGAGATTGACAGGAAGTGCAAAATGGCTAAGCAGGCATGGCTAGAGGACATATGTAAGGATGTAGAGGCTTATCTCACTAGGGGTAAGAAGGACACTGCCTACAGGAAAATTAAAGAGACCTTTGGAGAAAAGAGAACCATTTGTATGAATATCAAGAGCTCAGATGGAAACCCAGTTCTAAGCAAAGAAGGGAAAGCAGAAATGTGAAAGGAGTATATAGAGGGTCTATACAAGGACGATTTACTTGAGGACAATATTATGGAAATGGAAGAGGATGTAGATGAAGATGAAATGGGAGATATGATACTGCGTGAAGAGTTTGACAGAGCACTGAAAGACCCGAGTTGAAACAAGGCCCCCAGAGTAGACAATATTCCATTGGAACTACTGACGGCCTTGGGAGAGCCAGTCCTGACAAAACTCTACCATCTGGTGAGCAAGATGTATGAAACAGGTGAAATACCCTCAGACTTCAAGAAGAATATAATAATTCCAATCCCAAAGAAAGCAGGTGTTGACAGATGTGAAAATTAGCGAACTATCAGTTTAATAAGTCACAGCTGCAAAATACTAACGCGAATTCTTTACAGACGAATGGAAAAACTAGTAGAAGCCGACCTCGGGGAAGATCAGTTTGGATTCCGTAGAAATGTTGGAACACATGAGGCAATACAGACCCTACGACTTATCTTAGAAGCTAGATTAAGGAAGAGCAAACCTACGTTTCTAGCATTTATAGACTTAGAGAAAGCTTTTGACAATGTTGACTGGAATACTCTCTTTCAAATTCTGAAGGTGGCAGGAGTAAAATACAGGGAGCAAAAGGCTATTTACAATTTGTACAGAAACCAGATGACAGTTGTAAGAGTCGAGGGACATGAAAGGGAAGCAGTGGTTGGGAAGGGAGTGAGACAGGGTTGTAGTCTCTCCCCGATGTTATTCAATCTGTATATTGAGCAAGCAGTGAAGTAAACAAAAGAAAAATTTGGAGTAGGTATTAAAATCCATAGAGAAGAAATAAAAACTTTGAGGTTCGCCGATGACATCATAATTCTGTCAGAGGCAGCAAAGGACTAGGATGAGCAGTTGAACGGAATGGACAGTGTCTTGAAAGGAGGATATAAGATGAACATCAACATAAGCAAAACGAGGATAATGGAATGTAGTCAAATTAAGTCGAGTGGTGCTGAGGCAATTAGATTAGGAAATGAGACACTTAAAGTAGTACAGGAGTTTTGCTATTTGGGGAGCAAAATAACTGATGATGGTTGAAGTAGAGAGGATATAAACTGTAGATTGGCAATGGCAAGGAAAGCGTTTCTGAAGAAGAGAAATTTGTTAACATCGAGTATAGATTTAAGTGTCAGGAAGTCATTTCTGAAAGTATTTGTATGGAGTGTAGCCATGTATGGAAGTGAAACATGGACGATACATAGTTTGGACAAGAAGAGAATAGAAGCTTTTGAAATGTGGTGCTCCAGAAGAATGCTGAAGATTAGATGGGTAGATCGCATAACTAATGAGGAGGTATTGAATAGGATTGGGGAGAAGAGAAGTTTGTGGCACAACTTGACCAGAAGAAGGGATCGGTTGGTAGGACATATTCTGAGGCATCGAGGGATCACAAATTTAGCATTGGAGGGCAGCGTGGAGGGTAAAAATCGTAGAGGGAGACCAAGAGATGAATACACTAAGCAGATTCAGAAGGATGTAGGTTACAGTAGGTACTGGGAGATGAAGGAGCTTGCACAGGATAGAGTAGCATGGAGAGCTGCATCAAACCAGTCTCAGTACTGAAGACCACAACAACAACAACAACAACAACAACAACATATATATTAACAAAAATTGTCAAGTCAAAACTTAAAAAAGAAAAAAAAACAGGGTTCATTATGAATCTGTGTCCCTCCGTAGAACTCTAATACACCATTAATGCTGCAACTATGAAAGAAAAACATTTGTGTCCAATCACTGTTTTGTCTATAGAGGTTTTTCATTCAGAAAAGAACGCCTTTAGTGACTTGGCCGAGTTTGTTACTACATACCTCAGCTAGCTTTTTACCACCAGTTTCATACGTATTTGTGTATGTCACACACATTGCGCACACGTCTCACTCTTTGCTCTTTTACTCCGCAGTACCCAGGGAGGATGTTACATCATTTTCAACAGTTTTACATTTAACCCTCCCCTCTCATCCACATCCTAATCCCTGCGAGTAGCAGAGTTATCTTACGCCCACACTACTTTTATTATAAAAACTGGCCACGTGCAAGTAGGATTTACGTGGTAAGGATTCCGTAAAAACTTAATTGCGTACACTGACAGTTAATCCTCCTCCCTCCTGGAATCGAGATGTTATCTATATTGATAATGGCAAGATATTACTCCCAGGAATTCCAATACTATATTAAAATCTCTACAAAGAGATGTGGACTTCAGCTTATACATTTAGAAATAGAAAATTTAATAAAATATTTTTTATTTACTTTCAAAAATAATACAACCTACATCTTACGATTACATGCAGTAATATGTTCCTCATAAGCTTTTGATGGATGATGAATGCAATGTAAGCTCTAAAAGCAAAAAGATATATTCTGTTATATAATTACAGTTTAACAATTTTTCGATGTTTTTGTTTACTTGTACTGCGAATCCTCAGTTCTTGCCAAATTTCATTGTTCTAGGTCAATGGGGCATACCCTACAGGTTTCGACGAGTGTGTTTGCTAATATCAAAATATGTAACACAAATGGCCATATCTCTTAATTGTATTGACTTAAGAGCTTTAATTTTTGGCACCACCGAGGAACCGTGAATATTAGTATCTGCCATAAATTTCAATTTGACACGCTTACCATTCCTGAAAAAAAAAAAAGGGTTCTTAACAGACACACAGGCAGGAGGCAGACAGACACCAAAGCAATCTTATAAGGATTTCAATTTTACTGATTATGGTATGGAACTCCGTTTTGTATATACCAAATTTTCTTGAAATTTCTTCAGGCATCTCCTACTTATGCTTTTATGTCACCCCTTCTTACCACACCCTCAGTCGTTGGGGTACTACGGAGGTATTGCTGAAACACACCTGGGCTGAAACACTGTTACCCTCAAACTATTGATTCAATACTAATATCAATCTTATTGAATATGTTTATATATTGTGGCTTCTCATCCACACCCCCACCTCTAAGCACGCAGGCACATGTAAACTGTCCACGGTACTTTCATAACAATAGTAAGTAACGAATACAAAAATTAGGTCGAATCTGCTGTAGACCCTTCAGTGGGGTCGGTTTGTTTAGGCGAAGAGACCAAAGTCCGAGGTCATCGGATTAGGGAAGGAAGTCGGCCATCCCCTTTCAGAGGAACCATCCCGGCATTTGCCTGGAGCGATTTGGGGAAATCGACGGAAAACCTAAATCGGGAGTACGGGACGCGGGATTGAACGGTCGTCCTCCCGAATGCGAGTCCAGTGTGCTAACCAATGCGCCACCTCACTCGGTGACCTTTCGGTGTTATGCTCACACGTCACCCCATTTTCACCCTATCTCCACTCCTGTGGAAGGCATCTCCACCCCTATGGAAGGCAGGTCATTCTTACTCAGACAGTGCTCCAAGTAATTT
This sequence comes from Schistocerca cancellata, assembly GCF_023864275.1. NCBI lineage: Eukaryota > Metazoa > Arthropoda > Insecta > Orthoptera > Acrididae > Schistocerca > Schistocerca cancellata. Next base: position 10,630,555 of record NC_064636.1, read on the forward strand.
ACAGATAAAATAACAAGTAGAACAACATTAAATCTCCATCGAATTAAGTACACCCAATCCAACTGCTACATTACATCGTCCCAGAAAATTGTAGATCAGACAACATAATCAAATCGACACGGAATACTGTTAAAAGTCAAGGGAACAGGTCTTAGAAGATGACAGTATTTCTACTATAGAGAGTAGTAGCAATGTAAGTGTCGAAAAGTAGGAGATATTCAACAGATTCTTTAAAAAAGTATGTCAAAAATTGTTTCAGAGGTGAAAGCAAAATAGTTGGCCTACACTGGAGAATCGATAAAGTTGAGATTCAGTAAATGACAATCAGTCACACGTCCACATCTGGATCAAGGACAATAATCGTGAACCTACAAAGTAAAAGTCCATACGAAGTTGACGAAATCTCCAAGACACTAAAAGCTCGTATCTCTCTAATCTGCTATGTTCTCAGTCATATGTGGAACGTGATAATAGTTCAGGTCTTCTTCTCAGACATATCAAAATATGCCACTGTTAAGCACCTCTACAGAAAAATGTGACTCCACAGATGTCAGTAAATATTAGCCAGTCTCATTCCTTACATTATTTTTCAAAATTTCTGATTAGCTAATGTAAAAGAATATTGCAACCCACCTGAGTAATAATGGGATATGTAATGACTCATAGGCTGGATTTCAAAAGGACTGTTCTATTACAGACCCTATGGATACAGAATAAAATATCACCAGTCTGGACCTTCTGTAACTTAGTAATGGAACTCTATTGTGTCAATCACAAAATTAAAACGCTAAGGCTTTGCCGCATCATTCGGTATGGACTGCAGTGTCATCCCCTGCCGAAGACACCATTTGGACGGGCAACGCGGCTACCACATCACTCTCCTGGCCATTGCCAGTTTGGCAGACATTTTGAGTCACCACACCTCACTTGAGTAGTTTCTCAGCTGACAGCACAATTACGAATGCACCCCTGGTCTCCCCCACCCCCTCCCCCTCCTCCTCCACCACCACCACCACCACCACCACCACCACCACCGCCGAGGAAAAATCCCAAACAGTACCAGGAATTGAACCTGGGTACTCCGCATACAAGCCAATGAGCCACCACTCTACTATAGAGCTGGGCGATTGCGACAGTCTCTTATAGAAATTAAGTTCTTACGGAATAAGTAGTTATTTAAGAAACAGACTGCAGGAACTTGGCCTAGACCATTAGTGTAATACAAAGAGGAACGATACATTGTCCGCACGGGTAGAAATTACAATCGGGGTCCCACTGTGTTCGATTATTGGGCCCTTACTGTTCTCTGTTCATGTTAATGAGCTAGCATTTTATTGGAATCAGAAGACAGAATTAGCGCTGTTTGCAGATGATACAAGCATTGTTCTGAAGCTGAAAAAGCAAGCAATTATAAAGAAACAGTAACCTAAATAATGTTCTTCTGAAAGTTAATTAGAATAGATTCAGTTTTCATTCCATCCCAAACATGAGATGATTCTTGAGAGTGTGGAACAAGTCAGGAAGTATTTAACATAAAAATAATGACTGGTTTCGCACAAATGGGGTAGCTTTAAACATTGGAAAAAAACAGCCATTCCAGGTTTGCTTTGGCCAAAATGTCCCAGTTCCTAATAATCAAATAACATACAAACAAGAAATAATAAACTGAGAAGAAAGTTTCAACTTCTTATGTGTGAATACTGATGAAAAAAAAAAAAAAAGCCATAACACTGTTAAAACATTTAAGTCTGGATAATTCTGGCATAAGAATAACTTTAGGAAGTGAGTTAACATATTTTGCATATTTTTATTCACTGTTGTCTTGTTGTTGTGGTCTTCAGTCCTGAGACTGGTTTGATGCAGCTCTCCATGCTACTCTATCCTGTGCAAGCTTCTTCATCTCCCAGTATCTACTGCAACCTACATCCTTCTGAATCTGCTTAGTGTATTCATCTCTTGGTCTCCCTCTACGATTTTTACCCTCCACACTGCCCTCCAATGCTAAATTTGTGATCCCTTGATGCCTCAAAACATGTCCTACCAACCGATCCCTTCTTCTAGTCAAGTTGTGCCACAAACTTCTCTTCTCCCCAATCCTATTCAATACCTCCTCATTAGTTACGTGATCTACCCACCTTATCTTCAGCATTCTTCTGTAGCAACACATTTCGAAAGCTTCTATTCTCTTCTTGGCCAAACTAGTTATCGTCCATGTCTCACTTCCATACATGGCTACACTCCATACAAATACTTTCAGAAACGACTTCCTGACACTTAAATCTATACTCGATGTTAACAAATTCCTCTTCTTGAGAAACGCTTTCCTTGCCATTGCCAGTCTACATTTTATATCCTCTCTACTTCGCCCATCATCAGTTATTTTACTCCCTAAATAGCAAAACTCCTTTACTACTTTAAGTGTCTCATTTCCTAATCTAATTCCTTCAGCACCACCCGACTTAATTTGACTACATTCCATTATCCTCTTTTTGCTTTTGTTGATGTTCATCTTATATACTCCTTTCAAGACACTGTCCATTCCGTTCAACTGCTCTTCCAAGTCCTTTGCTGTCTCTGACAGAATTACAATGTCATAGGCGAACCTCAAAGTTTTTACTTCTTCTCCATGAATTTTAATACCTACTCCGAATTTTTCTTTTGTTTCCTTTACTGCTTGCTCAATATACAGATTGAATAACATCGGGGAGAGACTACAACCCTGTCTCACTTCTTTCCCAACCACTGCGTCCCTTTCATGCCCCTCGACTCTTACAACTGCCATCTGGTTTCTGTACAAATTGTAAATAGCCTTTTGCTCCCTGTATTTTACCCCTGCCACCTTCAGAATTTGAAAGAGAGTATTCCAGTCAACATTGTCAAAAGCTTTCTCTAAGTCTACAAATGCTAGAAACGTAGGTTTGCCTTTTCTTAATCTTTCTTCCAAGATAAGTCGTAAGGTCAGTATTGCCTCACGTGTTCCAACATTTCTACGGAATCCAAACTGATCTTCCCCGAGGTCGGCTTCTACCAGTTTTTCCATTCGTCTGTAAAGGATTCGCGTTAGTATTTTGCAGCTGTGACTTATTAAACTGATAGTTCAGTAACTTTCACATCTGTCAACACCTGCTTTCTTTGGGATTGGAATTATTATATTCTTCTTAAAGTCTGAGAGTATTTCGCCTGTCTCATACATCGTGCTCACCAGATGGTAGAGTTTTGTCATGACTGGCTCTCCTGAGGCCATCAGTAGTTCTAATGGAATGTTGTCTCCTCCTGGGGCCTTGTTTTGATTCAGGTCTTTCAGTGCTCTGTCAAACTCTTCACGCAGTATCTTATCTCCCATTTCATCTTCATCTACATCCTCTTCCATTTCCATAGTATTGTCCTCAAGTACATCGCCCTTGTATAAACCCTCTATATACTCCTTCCACCTTTCTGCTTTCCCTTCTTTGCTTAGAACTGGGTTGCCATCTGAGCTCTTGATATTCATACAAGTGGTTCTTTTCTCTCCAAGGGTCTCTTTAATTTTCCTGTAGGCAGTATCTATCTTACCCCTAGTGAGATAAGCCTCTACATCCTTACATTTGTCCTCTAGCCATCCCTGCTTAGCCATTTTGCACTTCCTGTCGATTTCATTTTTGAGACGTTTATATTCCTTTTTGCCTGCTTCATTTACTGCATTTTTATATTTTCTCCTTTCATCAATTAAATTCAATTTTTCTTCTGTTACCCAAGGAATTCTATTAGCCCGCGTCTTTTTACCTACTAGATCATCTGCTGCCTTCACCACTTCATCCCTCAAGGCTACCCATTCTTCTTCTACTGTATTTCTTTCCCCCATTCCTGTCAATTGTTCCCTAATGCTCTCCCTGAAACTCTCTACAACCTCTGGTTCTTTCAGTTTATCCAGGTCCCATCTCCTTAAATTCCCACCTTTTTGCAGTTTCTTCAGTTTCAATCTGCAGTTCGTAACCAATAGATTGTGGTCAGAATCCATATCTGCCCCTGGAAATGTCTTACAATTTAAAACCTGGTTCCTAAATCTCTGTCTTACCATTATATAATCTATCTGAAACGTGTCAGTATCTCCAGGCTTCTTCCATGTATACAGCCTCCTTTCATGATTCTTGAACCAAGTGTTAGCTATGATTAAGTTATGCTCTGTGCAAAATTCTACAAGACTGCTTCCTCTTTCATTCCTTCCCCCCAATCCATATTCACCTACTATGTTTCCTTCTCTCCCTTTTCCTACTGACGATTTCCAGTCACCCGTGACTATTAAATTTTCGTCTCCCTTCACTATCTGAATAATTTCTTTTATTTCATCATACATTTCTTCAATTTCTTCGTCATCTGCAGAGCTAGTTGACATATAAACTTGTACTACTGTAGTAGGTGTGGGCTTCATATCTATCTTGGCCACAATAATGCGTTCACTATGCTGTTTGTAGTAGCTAACCCGCACTCCTATTTTTTTATTCATTATTAAACCTACTCCTGCATTACCCCTATTTGATTTTGTATTTATAACCCTGTAATCACCTGACCAAAAGTCTTGTTCCTCCTGCCACCGAACTTCACTAATTCCCACTATATCTAACTTTAACCTATCCATCTCCCTTTTTAAATTTTCTAACCTACCTGCCCGATTAAGTGATCTGACATTCCTCGCTCCGATCCGTAGAACGCCAGTTTTCTTTCTCCTTATAACGATGTCCTCTTGAGTAGTCCCCGCCCGGAGATCCGAATGGGGGACTATTTTACCTCCGGAATATTTTACCCAAGAGGACGCCATCATCATTTAATCATACAGTAGAGCTGCATGTCCTCGGGAAAAATTACGGCTGTAGTTTCCCCTTGCTTTCAGCCGTTCGCAGTACCAGCACAGCAAGGCCGTTTTGGTTCATGTTACAAGGCCAGATCAGTCAATCATCCAGACTGTTGCCCCTGCAACTACTGAAAAGGCTGCTGCCCCTCTTCAGGAACCACATGTTTGTCTGGCCTCTCAACAGATACCCCTCCGTTGTGGTTGCACCTACGGTACGGCCATCTGTATCGCTGAGGCACGCAAGCCTCCCCACCAACGGCAAGGTCCATGGTTCATGGGGGGGACTGTTGTCTTATGGGATAATATTCTGGGGAACTCCTTGCTTATGCAAAAAGTATTCATTGCAGAAAAGAAAGTAATTTGAAATGTGTGTGGGGCACACAGACAAACATCTCATACACATCTCTTTAAGCATCTGGGACTACTGGACTAATCTCACTATACAATTTTTCCCCTCACAGAATTTACCATCAAAACGCCATGTGTGAGTGCGATTAACATAGATAATTCCAACAGCAACACTAAAAGGAAAAAGATATGCATTAACCTGCAATGAAATATATGTTTTGAAATGTAGATTAAAGATGTTTCTCCTCAACTACAGCTCTCATACCATAAGAGGAATTCTTGAATGGAAATAGTCATTTTTACAGAAAAGAGCCTGTAAGTGACCAGCACAAAGCAACATAAAAATTCTCCTAATGTTAACCATAAATGTGACTTATGGAACAATAACTATCAGATATAACAGAAAGAACATAGCACTCAAGTCTCCTTTATTTCTACTTCAAGCATCTGTAACTTCTACCTTGTGTGGGTATGTATTAAGGATTGACCCCCAAGGATTCCAAGTCATCATCATGAATCTATTAGCAGTGGGCACCACACCCCAAAGATATAAGTTGTATTTCTGACACATACATTTCCAATACATTATATTATTATATATTTAATACATTTAAATTTCACAAATACTGACCATGAAAGACTTATTTCAAATTGCCTACTACTTTTCAGTGATAGTTTGTCTACGTCTAAAAACTTAGTTCAGAGCTAAACTTTCACTCTTTGTAAGATACCGGTATTGCAGTAAACACGTGCAGCTTTCACAACACGTCAAAGTAAAAACTTCCTTTGCAAAGCACAGATGATGCTTCATATTTAATAATGATCTTCCTCGGGATTAAACTAAAAGGGAGCATGATATATTGAAATTTACTGCATTTAAACTATTATGTTCGTGTGATAACGTTTCACTCGTAAGTACAATTTTACGAATGTTGTAATATATGAGACGGTAAATGAGCAATTGTTTCAATTAAAAACACAATGAACTTAACTGAAAACTACAGACGTGGTTGCAAAGCCTTTTGAAAATCTGATATTTCAACGAATGCTTTGTATTTTGTACGGAATAGTATGTTTATCATTCTGCTGCGTCTAAAATTTTAGGGAGTATGTAGCCTCGGAAACGAAATATTTACTGAAACATTATAGCCACTGCCATGACACACTAGTTAAAGTATGTAGTTTCCTCACCAGTGTCGACAAGATAGACTGTTGAATGAAAAACGACTTCCAATTTTTTGCTCAAAACTTATACCTACGTTTTACTATCGTTGTCTTCTATGTTAGCGTCCCAAAGCTCATCAATCAAAGATAATGCTTCGCTACAGAAGACCACGCCGGTAAGTCTAAGTGTGAACAAAATTTAGTTTTATGACTGACTGACTTGTTCTTATATATGGTAGGTGGTATTTGGTACTGTAGACATTGATCTGATACACTTGTTGAAGAAAAATAGAAGTATTACGGGGCTACTTAGCTTTCTATGGAGGTCGGTATAAAAGAGAAAGTCGGCAGCGCATCTTTGATCGAGTAACTATCCCGCCAACGCGCATGCGCGATAGTGTTTTGCTCGCGTACAATTCTTATTGTGTTTGGAAAGGCGAAAGTGTGGAGCGTAAAATGGTGAATTCGTCAATATTTACGTGAACTGATTAGTGAGGGAGGATTCCGTTAGTAAACACCGTTGAAGACGAGACGTCTGTCGCAACGGTACTACAGAGAAGGCCAGAATTGACCTGTTCACCACGGTTGGAAGCTCACATCACTCTTACTGTTTATTTCATACTTTTCCGTTTTCTGCTGTAGCTAAAAGGGAATTAATAATTTACAAATTGTACAACTCTTACGCGGATAGGAGAGCTCAGCAAGCGTGGCATCTGGCTCGGACTCCCCTCGAGACCGGGTTATACAAGAAGGCCCCGGGATGAGGTGACTTTTCGAAACGAGCCTTTTGTTCGACGAAGGCACATCCAAGACGCGGGGTCAAAATGAGACACGAAAGGGCAAGGGCGCTGGAGGACGGCGGAAAAAGAAGGGCGGACGAGACAATGGGCTAACACAGCAAGGTGCAGACCAGACAAGCATGAAGGAGATGGTAGGGGGGTGCTGTGTTTGTTCAGATGAGAGAGGGTGGGCTGAAAACCCACTCGTCTACTGTGATGGTCAAGGATGCACTGTGGCGGTACATCAGGGTGAGTTTTAGTCGCGTAAATACCTTTGTATACGCTGTGCTTGTGCGGAGGACATATGCGCTAACATAACCTCAACGCTGTCCACATGAGAGTGTAAACAAACAGTGTTCGGATTTATCCATTTATTATCCTTTGTTTTTTGAATTTGCTTCGTGCTACTAACTCTGATGCATTTTGTGTCAAAAGCAGTTAAGTCAGTTATTAACTACATAATGTCGTGGAACTACTGTCTGTGTTAATGAGGGATGAAGTGAAAAAAACTGCAGGATATTTACAGAAGTTCGTGCTATGACGAATATTTTAGAGTACTTTCTTGTCCAGATTTTGCTGTTGAAGGGGCCTGCAGTGGAATTATAAGGCCTATGCCTTACAGTAGCATCATTCCAAGAATCTCTCTTGAGAAACTCTGCTTTGCTGGATTTTTTTTCTTCTTCATAGCATTACCTAACCTACATAACAAAGAATAATTTCAGGGCCTATAGAAAGGACTCATCAACGTTAGTTGAATAGTTTTCTAAGAACTGTGAATAGTTGAGGATGACACATTTATTACCTACATGAAACAAAAAATGTAGTGCCGTGAGGTACTGTAGCACTTTTAGAAAGAAAACATGTAAGACTGCTGGAAACAAAAATATTTGTTGCGCTATTACTGGACAAAATTGAGCATAGGTATCATAACCAACTGCTTCATTAGTGCCTTTGAGAAAAATCGTTAGATTTAACATGTAGGCCTATGTAATTTGCTAACAATTTAACATCATATATTGGATATTTCTCACTTAATTTGGGATCATGAGACCAAGAAAAGTGTTAATTAAGAGATTGTATGCCTGAGGAAGGAATTTAAATAGGTAAGGAGAATTTGCTCTACTCCGATATGTAATTTCATTATTAATTAATTGGTGTAATTTCGAGGTGTGCATTAAAATGCAACTACAGAGAAAAAGAAAGGCCTAATGCAGTAAAGGTTATGGAGATAATGTCTGATAAGTGTCTGTGTCTTCACTTACCTATTTCTGAAGAATGGTCTGTTATGAAAATTCAGGTGCACATATTTATGTTATGTGATTGGTACTGTATTTATGTTAATGCTGCCAGAATGTGTGACCTTTTTTTGGGTGTATACTGCTGCCTTTGCAGTGTTACTAGTTGCTCAAATAATAATTATTTTAGGCTACACCATTATACTCTTGTTCAGTTGCTATATTTAATTGCAGTGCTATTGCAACTTCAGTTAAATGTTTAGTTTGTTGATCTTTCATTGGTATCTCTTGTTTGAGTCAATGTAATCTACACTTATTCAACTGTTTCATGTTTGCAGTCTTTCTTAGGGTCTTTCCTAAATAATATGTTGTTAAAAGGAAAGTGGTGTAGAATATCTTTCTTTCTGGCTTTGGTGGGCAGAAGATATTTGTATGTCCCTGTGAAAGACATAGGAATGTTGTCCTTTTTATCTTACAGATGGAAATTAATATTCTACAACCAACTTAAAATGCACAATGTATGGTACCAATTCATTTCTTCCCCTTCTTTTCAGTTTGTGGTGGAATGCGTTCTCTCTTCAGCTTAATTATTTTGATTTGTATCTTTTTCTTTTTTTTTTCATTTTGATCTTTATGTAAAATTTGTCTCACAAAGTGAAGTAGCTCAATGGTAGATGAAGCAGGAGGATGATTTCATCTCAGATTGTACAGGTCATGTCAACTTGTGGACTGAATTTCTCTGGAAAAAATATATATTGGATGTCTATATCATACCTGTTAAGAAATAAAGTATTTTTGTTTTATCTTAATTTTTATAAATGGTTTGGCCCTTTGGAAAATATTTATTTTATAAATAGCTCTTAAAATAGTAAGGAACAAAAAAATTAACTAATAAACCAAAAATACTGGTGACCAGGCAGGTGTTTTGCGTGAAAGCTCCTCTTCGTATGTTGAAATTTAGTTGACACCCGCACACTTATGGGCTCCCTTTAACTTACAAATTTAAGACAAAAATACAAAATTTAAGTTCATTTTTCCACTTAAATTTTTTCCCTGATTTGGAAAGTCACAGAACACTATATTTTTTGTCATATTACCAGATATTACTGATGTAATTATAAAGAGTATCTTCTTTGCCCTGGTTATCTGTATTGTGTGAATATTAATTACAAAAAAATTTTAAAAATCGCATTTAATGAATTGTTACAAAGTATTTAGCCTACTCAAAAACCCCAATCCAAAAACTTTCGAATCGACATCATCGAAAGATAAGTGTACAGTTCCAATTTCTCAAGTACTGCTCTTGGGTGATCATCCTTGTCTGTGTGCAAATTCAGCTCTGCTATACAGGTTCAATTGGGGGTCGGGGGGGGGGGGGGGATGGAGGAGAAAGAGAGAGAGAGAGAGAGAGAGAACAACTCATTTCAACAGTGCAATATTGATCGTTACATTGTAGGCAATTTCTTTCCTAAATAATATGTTGTTAGAAGGAAAGTGGTGTAGAATATCTTTCTTTCTGGCTTTGGTGGCCAGAAGATATTTGTATGTCCCCGTGAAAGACATAGGCATGTTGTCCTTTTTATCTTACAGATGGAAATTAATATGGAAAGTCATGAAGATGTAAAATCATGGGAGAAGACAGTAATAATTTCATAAAAAGAAAAGTGGGTATGAATATTGTATATATATCTTTATTGTTATAAAATACTTTCGTACGGAATTATGAATTGTTTTCCCACTCACGTATAATGTTGTAAAGTAATTATTTTGATTCGGAAATACCAGTTTTCCATGACATTTACTTAAAAATCAGCAATTTAAATTATATTTACACAAATGGTTGACATATATAACCATTATTACACCGACATTGCTTATCTTGTACATAATTAGTTTTGTTTTATCAGATTGCATAGGCTAGGCTACAAATTAGATTGTATGTAACATAAGTGGTACAATTTGTTTTGTTCGCAGTCACATTTATAAAAAAAAAAGATAATTTATTTCATTAAGTCATTGATGTCGTAGAATGCGTCTTCTTAGCCATGTTTCTACAACCATTTTAAATTTGCATGCAATTCCCTTGTGTCGTATGGTATGTTGTTGAAAAATATGTTGCTCCCTTGTACAACATTATTTTTTATTTTGCTTAATCAAGTCTGAAGAGTGTCTAGTAATTTCCTGTTTCTGGTTTCACATGAGTGCGCGCGCAATCTGCTTTCAGACACACAGACATGCTATTTGCTATGTGTAAATACTTTGGGTGTGTATAGACTAAGGACTTTAAAAAAAATAAGTATTTTGTGTGCAACAAAAATATTGTCTGCAAGAAGTTATTTGAACCAAAAATATGTTTAATGGCTCTCTTCTGCCAGAGGCAGGTTTATTTTGGCCGAGGGAGTTCTGCTAAAGAAATATTCTGTGATGTGTGTATGGAAAAGGGCACTGTATGCCATAAGCATGAGCACTCCATTCACATGACCCTTGCCAGCTCACTGCAGAGATTTTCTGTGTTGGTGTTCGAGAGTAATTTATTGCTGATGATAGACGATTAGCAATTTTACATAGCGCTCCTGTTAATTTTGTCTGTGGTTAAAATTTTTAAGACAATATTTTAATTTCAAAATATTAATTCAGTTTTTAGCATGCAGTAATCGTCGCAAATAAATGAAAGGTAGTCAAGAATTTGTGGGTCATCAGAAGCATCAGATTTACCCTTCTGCTTCGACCCTTGATGTAATGGTGGTGTGGCGTGTGACGTCACTATGGCATGGTGTTTTTGAGTTGATTCGCACTTGTAGATGCCGTGTCGTTGTTTGTTAAATATTTTAGTGATTCATTTGCTATTATTAGCTGAGTGTGTGAGGTTGTCGTTGGAAGAGCTTGTTCTGGTTCGCTAGTTATTTACTTTTGATTTTCCCTGTTACGGGTGGCAGATTAGTGATCGGTTCTGTTGATGCCGTGTGTTTGTTAGGGGCAGAAATTTAATAGTGTTTATCTTTTGTCAGTAATGTGTATGAGAGCAATTTATGAGTAGGTTATTGCTTGTTACTGTGTGTGACTTCTCGGGGTCGGTTTTTTGGTACCGTGGGCTTCATTTGAGCTGTATAGGTTGCGTGAAATGTATGACTCTTGTTGCTTTTGTAGGTGTAGCATTGTGTTGTAAGTTGAAGTTTTGTAATTTTTTATTTATTTTTGTTTTCGGATGGTGCAGTGTTTTGTATTGTTCCATATTTTAGCTTGTCCTCACCCTAAACCCCCTTATTTCCCATTTTTGTCCCATTAGTTTCATTTTATTGTTGGAGTGAGACTTTGTTTGTCATTTTATGTTTTTGTTCATATTTGTCAGTGTGTTTGTGTAGTGACATCATTGTCATTTAATATACACTGGAAGTTGTAATTCCATCTTATTAATGATGTAACAGGTCTAAGTTGACAGGCAGAATTGGACACTGCCCTAACGCCGAATTTGCGCATTGATGCATTGAACGGTTTGTTTTACTAGGTTTCCCACACTGATGCAACAGTTGACCTATGCTGATGTATGTTGTGCTTCGTGGCCCAAGTAAATTCTCAATTTGTGGCCGAACGTTATCTTTTACTCAGTATTTTGCACAATAACGTGATTCCCACTGCAGTAAATCCAGATACACCAGACAACCCTCTCTTGTACAGTTCTGTAATTGTAATGGGAGTTCAATATACAATCTGTTCACTATAAACTAAATAAATAAATACGATTGCAGTTTGTGTACGTGCACCTTTATTTTGTGTCAATTACTGTAAATCTACAGGAGCCCGGCACTAATCTCGTCTGCCCTCTCGTGTTTTGCAGCTTGTTACGGGATAGTGACTGTACCGACTGGACCGTGGTTTTGCCGGAAGTGTGAGAGTCAGGAGAGGTCAGCAAGAGTGGTGAGTATGCCGGAGAGCGGCAGTGGCAGCCGCAGCCTTAGCCCTAGAATCAGCTCTGCGCGCAGTCGCTCAACTGTATAGTGATAATGGCGGTGATATGACAGTGTTGTGACTGACCTCGCAAAGTTAGACGTTTGTTACAAAATTATTATGACAGTGTTATAAAAAGGAGAGTTGCTACTCACCACATAGTGGAGACGCCGAGTCACAGATAGGCACAACAAAAAGACTGTCAGAGCTCTCAGCCAAATAAGCGTTAATCGGAATTAGACAAAATACACAAACAACTCGCATTCACGACCACAGTTTCTGACTGTTGAGGCCAAATGTTAGGTGTACGTTACAAAATTTGTTACAATTGATTCTTGAGTCAGTTTCTGGTATACACGTATTTCCTTAAAGGTGTCTACAGTTTCTCGTATTTTCTTACGGCGCCCTAGGGCAGTGATTTTATTTCGTGCACGAGGAAAATTCTTCAGACTTCTTTTATAGCCACAATGTTGTATCTCTTCTTTCTTGACAGTGTCACCTAGATTTTGAAAGAATTAACTTTTCTACTCAGCATTGGTTAATGAAAAGGACCAAACTTGGTTTTGTTCATTTTGCAACTGTATTCATGATGTATTACAACTGATACACTTATTCTCATCTGTGACAAATTAACTTCTAATTATTATTCATAAAAAAGCTCTTTTTTATATAGCAACTTCCTTAATGTCCACGAGAAGCTCAAATTGCAAACCCTTTTGTGTGTGTGTTCCACTGCTGCCGTGTGTTGACTAGATTTTTTATTGATACATTTAGAGTATGTTTTCAATAATATAAGGCTCATAATACTTAACCCTCCTGCCCGTACCACAAACTCTTTGAGATTCCACGCTCTGCTAGTGGCTCCTGGGGCAGTGCTTATATTACCGCATAAAACTTGTTGTTCCGGTAGCTGCAGGGGAGCACACGGCAAGGGTACACCTTCGAGGACCTGCTGAAAAGTAGTGCCTCCAAATTTTGTGTTCTGTTTTTAATATCGGTATAGGTATTAAACGTCCTGTGTATTTCTCTGTTGACTTTCCCACTTCGTGAACACTGAAGTATGACCCTGTGGCACTAGAGATCTCAGTTATACAGAACAATGTGACGGCATATGATGCAGCTGTGTCCGTGCACAAGAAATGTGTCGGAAGAGCTTCAGATCCCACTAGTTCGTCCACGTGTCGACTGACACGACAGTGCCGGACCGCACGCGAGCACCGCGACACTTGCGACTGCCCGATGCCGTAGGTTCGCCGTTATCGAGCGTCCTCCGTACGGTCCCGACTGAACTCCGTCTGATTTTTATTTGATTTCAAAAGTTAAAGAAATGCTTTGAGGACTTTACTTTGATATTCATAAAGTGGTGTGAGCAGAGGTGAGGTCGTGGCTCCGTCGACAGACTCGGACTTTCTGCAGCTACAGCATCGACAACCCGGTCTCTCGTCGGGAGAGATGCGTTCCTCGTTAGGGAGACTGTGTTGAGAACGAATAGTTAGACGTGATGAATAAAGATGTAGCTCGTTAACAAAAGTTGTTTTATTTTAAAACCTTTAAGACTTCTTACATTAAAAAATTTAGGGACGTTACTTTTCAGCACGCCCTCATGTAATTTGGTCTACAGTGAGTCCCAGGAATAAAAGTGTCAGATACGATTCACTGTAAGCGTGCATCATCGCCGTGACTCGTATTTTGAGAGGCGTCATCGGACACGAACGTGGTCAGACATTTATTTAGTAGTGTAGGGGAGGCGGGAGAACTCGCACACAGGTGAACGAGGAAGATTAAGTGCTCTGTTTGTGTACCCTGACCCGTGCCCTCGCTCTGTTGAATCGCAGTACACAGTTAGCTGAAGTAGTACAGCAAACAGTCACTTTTTGTACGCTTTGTTTTGCCGAGACACGTTTCGGGCTTTCGTCTATCTCTAGTGGACTTAATTCATTTTATGTCTTTGTCAGGAAAATGTTTTTGTTGATTGCATTTTAAATGCTGCAGGTGTCTTTGTTTCTGAAATTTGTTCCTTTCGTGCGTGTATGTGCGCAGCAAAAACACTTTTAGATTCATTGAAACGAGTGCCTTTGCCACGTGGTGAGCTCGTGTGTTTCTTTATGTTGGAAAAAGGGGCAACGAATTAAAGGACAAATGACAGAAAGTGTCTAGTCATTGTATTTCTTCAGGTTATTCATTCCACAGACATCGAGCTCAACCATCATTAACATGATAAATTTTGACATTTAAATAGGTCATTTTGATGCCAAATTTAATGCTCTTTCATTTTGGTAATTGTAAAATTTTCAACAGGGTCTATAGTTTCTGAGTAATAGGTGAAATAAAATCTTGTGCCTCATTTTTTGCTAGCAAAAAGTACCCTGTTGCTGGACTATTTGACTGTTGACTTTAATTTGATAGGTAGCAGTCCACAGTTTACATGCAGGAACTCAGTCGGACAACACGTAATTGTAATCACCATAATGCGAGCATTCAACCCCTCACGGTTCAGTTTGCAGTCACACTCTGGTCACTGCTTTTACAATACTGCACGGCGTTAACTCTGGGTGGTGTCATTATGGATTATTCCCCACAAAGATTTAGCTGAAATGTCACACAGAGTAATTATTGGTTCTCATCGTTCACCCTCGATTATCCAGCTTGACCCATTTGAGCCTCTTTAAACTTGAATAGCACCTTACTACCGACTTGTCCTCAATATTACTATTCCTCAATATTACTAGTTAATATTCTCCCTCACATAAAATCTCCCCTCTTACATATCATTTATGTTTATTTATTTATTTATTGTTCCGTAGAACCACATTAAGGAGAAGTCTCCATGGTCATGGAACGAGTCAATACATGAAATTATAACACGATTGTAGAAACAGATAAAATGAAATATAAGAAACATATTCAGGCGACACGTCATTAGTTTAAATAAAGAAAATCAAGAATGTAACACTGGAATTTGCTTAATTTTTTAGCTCTTCCAGGAGCTCCTCGACAGAATAGAAGGAGTGAGCCATGAGGAAACTCTTTAGTTTAGACTTAAAAGCGTTTGGGCTACTGCTAAGATTTTTGAGTTCTTGTGGTAGCTTATTGAAAATGGATGCAGCAGAATACTGCACTCCTTTCTGCACAAGAGTCAAGGAAGTGCATTCCACATGCAGATTTGATTTCTGCCTAGTATTAATTGAGTGAAAGCTGCTAACTCTTGGGAATAAGCTAATATTGCTAACAGCAAACGACATTAAAGAAAATATATACTGTGAGGGCAATGTCAGAATTCCCAGACTATTGAATAGGGGTCGACAAGAGGTTCTAGAACTTACACCACACATAGCTCGAACAGCCCGTTTTTGAGCCAAAAATACCCTTTTTGAATCAGAAGAATTACCCCAAAAAATAATACCATATGACATAACGGTATGAAAATATGCGAAGTAGACTACTTTTCATGTTGAAATGTCACTTATTTAGTTTCTGAACAAGATCCTGAACATGGGCTTTCCACAACAGCTTACTATCTATCTGTACGCCTAGGAACTTGAACTGTTCCGTCTCGCTTATAACATGCCCATTCTGTCTGATTAAAATATCAGTTCTCATTGAATTGCGAGTTAGAAACTGTAAAAACTGAGTCTTACTGTGATTTAGCATCAAATTATTTTCCACAAGCCACGAACTTATTTCATGAACTACATTATTTGATAATGTTTCAATATTACACACAAGATCCTTCACTACCAAGCTGGTGTCATTTGCAAACAGAAATATTTTTGAATCACCTGTAATACTAGAAGGCATATCATTTATATAAATAAGAAACAGCAGTGCCCCCAGCACCGATCCTTGGGGAACGCCCCATTTAACAGTGCCCCATTGGGACTGAACATCATTACCACTCTCAATATTGCGAAGAATTACCTTCTGCTTTCTGTTCTTAAAGTAAGAGGCGAACCAATTGTAAGCTACTCCCCTTACTCCATAATGTTCCAACCTCTGCAGTAATATTTTGTGGTCAACACAGTCGAAAGCCTTCGTTAAATCAAAGAAAACACCTAACGTTCGCAACCTTTTATTTAATCCGTCCAAAACCTCACAGAGAAAAGAGTCTGTAGCATTTTCAGTTGTTAAGCCATTTCTAAAACCAAACTGTACATTTGACAGCAAATTATGTGAATTTAAATGCTGCAGTAACCTTGTATATACAACCCTCTCGATAACTTTAGCAAACACCGATGGCATTGAAATAGGTCTAAAATTGTCAACATTATTAATGTCTTCCTTTTTATAAAGTGGCTTCACTACCGAGTACTTTAATCGGTCAGGAAACTGACCACTCCTAAAGGAAAAGTTACAGATATGGCTAAATACTGGGCTAACATACATTGAACAATACTTCAGTATTCTGCTAGATACCCCGTCACATCCATGAGAGTTCTTGGTCTTTAGTGATTTAATTATTAATTCAATCTCCCTCTTGTCAGTATCATGGAAGAGCATTTCAGGTAACAGTCTCGGAATACTTTTTTCTAAGAGCGCTATATGATTCCCTGTTGGGACTAGGTTTCTATTTAGTTCACCTGCAATATTCAGAAAGTGATTATTAAATACTGTACATATAAGCGACTTATCAGTAACACGGACATTCCCACTACGCACTGATTCTATATCCTTGACCTGTCTCTGCAGACCAGCCACTTCCTTTACGACTGACCATACGGTTTTAATTTTATCCTGAGACTTGGCTATTCTATCTGCATACCACATACTTTTTGCCTTCCTAATAACTTTTTTAAGCACCTTACAATACTGTTTGTAATGGGCTGCTGCATTTAGATTTTGACTATTTCTAACGTTTTGATATAATTGCCACTTTGTTGTACAGGATATTCTTATCCCTCTAGTCAAACCACCCAGGCTGCCTGTTTGTGCTAGTACCCTGTTTTGAACGTTCTAACGGAAAGCAACTTTCAAAGAGCACGAGAAAAGTCTTGAGAAAAGCATTATATTTATCGCCTACTGTATTGGCGCTGTAAACATCTTGCCACTCTTGTTCCTCGATAATGTTTACAAAGGTCTCTACAACAACTGGATCAGCTTTCCTAAACAGCTGATGACTATATTTAACCTGCGTTGCAGCACAAAAATCTTTTACACTTAAAATTTGTGCATCATGATCTGAAAGGCCATTCACCATTCTGCTAACAGAATGCCCTTCTAGTAATGACGAATGAACAAAAATATTGTCTACGGTTGTTCTACTGTTCCCTTGCACTCTCGTTGGAAAGAATACGGTTTGCATAAGATTATATGAATTAAGGTGGTCTACCAGCATCCTTTTCCTTGCACAATCACTTATACACTTTATATTGAAGTCACCACATATAACTAACTTTCTGTATTTCCTATAAAGTGAACCAAGAACCTCCTCTAGCTTTAGCAAAAATGTTGTGAAATCGAAGTCTGGGGATCTATAAATAAAAACAGTAAGAAGTTTAGCTCCTCTAAATTTAACCACACCTGTACAACATTCAAACACCTTTTCAGTGCAGTACTTTGAAACATCAATTGACTCAAATGGGATACCGTTTTTCACATACACGGCTACTCCCCCACACCGCAAAGAGCTCCTAGAAAAGCTGCCAGCCAACCTGTATCCTGGTAAAGGAAGCCTCTGAATTGTCTCCTTATTTAAGAAGTGTTCAGATATACCAATAATTTCAGAGTCAATATCTATAAGTAATTCACTAACTTTATCTCTAATGCCTTGTATGTTTTGATGAAATATACTAATTCCCTCATTAATTGGATACCTAAGCTTTGTCGAAAGTGGTTTCTTTGTTAGAGAGACTTCCCTTAAGCAGGAATACCTGTCAGCTGACTTCAATCTAAAAAAGGTACAGCTCTAACACCCACAACTACCGGAATTTTCCCACGAGTGATCCCACCACCCCCACCTCTGCTGTCACCTGTAAGCTTTACCAACCTCCCCTTTCCATACCTGTCGAGGTGCAGGTCGTGTCTAGTGAAACCCGTCCTGCCGATAGACTCCACCGACACCACTGAAATGTGACTCGTGCCTTCTGTCATCAGCGAACCCCCGAGTCTCACGTTATTACGCCTGACGGCTGTATTAAGATGAGGCCGATCTTGACGCTGAAACAGTTCCACGAAATGCACATTCGTGTTGCCAGTCTGAGTGGCTATCTTTTCCAGGTCACCATCTATGTTATACTCCCCAGCCCTATCAATACTATTACCAGCCCCACCCACAACCACTACCTGATCCTCTTTTGTAAAATCCCTACATAACCCCCCTATGTTAACAGTCACCCGAGCCAACCCTGCATTAGGCTTCACAATGCTGGTGACCTGGTACTCACTCCCCAGCACTTCCTGCAACTGCTGACCTACACCTCTGCCATGAGGACTACTTAACAGCAGAACCTTCTTCTTTCTCTTAGACTTTGCAACTGTCCTAGCCACCGTAACTGCTGAGGTCTGCTGCATACTTCCTACATCTACAGCTACTACAGATTCCTCTCCACTAGACTCTGACAGTTGGTCGGATCTATTACAAACACCAATAGTAAAACTATCTGAAAATCTCCTTCTCCTAGCAGATCTCTTGCCAACAGCCAGCTCCCATATGTTAACTTCACATTTCATTTAGTCAGTCTTCCACGTAATGCTGTTCCCCAAAATTGACTTGTAGAGAGGAGTGAGTACATAATAATTTGAATTGGAAACCCGTACTGTTTCTGTGCTACAACGATTTGAAAACTTGTGTGTAATGCAACCGTTTTTGCAATTAATTGATTAAGGGTGACCCAGTAGATCACTTGTTTTACAATTCCACTCATTAATAGCCAAAGAAATTGCTCCTGTACTCATCAAGGTGATGCAGTACGGCCTCTTCCGATTCGGGTACGCGGCATCTCGTCCGAGCACCACAGTTGCACCTGCCGAAAGTGAAGATACCATTTTTTAAAGCCGTCACATAATTGTAGTGAAAAGGGTATGCGGTGGAGTCAGATGTCGTGGAGAGTGATCTCGGTAAAGGCGACGCGCGGCTGCTCCACCACCTCGAGCTTCGACATTTGCGAGGATCGTGTCAGTGTATGCTGCAAACGTGTGCTCGACCTTGTTGTTCTCACACTCACAGACACGTGAATGAGTCTCGAACCGGGTCAGAGAGGTAGGATAGAGAACAGATGACATTGGCCAATCAGACACAACCGTTCCTCACCTCGATTACCGTGTTGCGTGTACCTGCCGAGCAAATATGTTTTCGAATGCTATAACACAGAAACGGTACATTTCCAGATGTGGGTTCAGAAGTTCGTAACAGGCATTTCCGGCCACCCTTTATAAATAGATGAGAATTTTTATAGGCCTGTATCATAAAGTTTTGAAGATGCGGAATCCACTTCAAAGGCGGTAAATCGTGCAGAGGCACAATTATTGCCATTTTTACTGACACTGTTATAAAGTCTAGCTCATTGAATGTACAGCCAGAGGGGGGGGGGGGGGGGGGGGGCATGAAATCCAGACCAAAACAGTCACTGTCGGCTGACAGCACACTCGGTGATGAACGAACTTGCAGATCGTTCGTATGCGTATGAAGGGCTTTGTGTAATGGTGCAGCTTCAGTGGTTACGGCACTCGATCGCTGCCTCACCGAACGAGTCACTTCAGACTTAAATTAAATGGCCTAAAATCGTGTGCTACATACTCTGAAATCAGGAGAGCTGAAAGGTAGAGCATTTCACAGATAAAAATGCACTATGATAGTGAACCATTTATTATTGGCAAAAAACTTGCAGTAGACACACTTACATCTGTATTGTCCTGCTGCTAAAACAGGAAGAAGAAGGGAACAAAAACAATACATTGTTTTTTCTCAAATAAGATGATTATACCTCCATAGGACAAACATTAATATAGTGACAGTGATCTGCAAAGATGAGTTTTCAAAAGATACGTTGACTGTTGTATAAGTACAGCTTTTTAACTATTCATTTGTTGTAGCTGTTAAAAGTCTACAAACATTTCACTCACACACAAGAGCCCATCTTCTTTGTTTTATGAAAAGGTGCAGTAAAACTACAACACTTTGTTTAAATTTTTCTGTACCAGTGGTGCAGTGAGCTATCATTGCTACTTTTGTTCAAATCTAATTAAAACTCAGTTTCTTGTGTTTTTCACAAGGATCACACTGCAAGTTGTGAGTGACCTATTGTTGTCAAAATTAGTTTTTAGTTTGTAGACAAACTATGTACATTATCTTAATAACTGTCCATATAGTGTAACAGACGGTGTGCCAACTTATGAGATGGGAAGTGAGCCACTTCTGGATCGAATCCTTTGCGTATCAAAGATTGCGGGCTGAAACCAGCCACTGTACAGTCTTCCTCGCTCATTTAAGCAAATACTGGGTTGACCCCAAAATTCTGCCCCAGAGAATACACTACAGAAACATTTAAAGTGTAGTGACACATAGAACACAGTATACACCCAGCAAATACATATTTTGATAATTGCAAACTCACTCGTCGGAGCCTGAAGGGTACTTCCTGTTGACGTAGAAGTGCTTCATTTACTGCATTTCTATATTTTCTCATTTCATCAATTAAATTCAATATTTCCTCTGTTACCCAACGATTTCTACTAGCCCTCGTCTTTTTACCTACTTGATCCTCTGCTGCCTTCACTACTTCATCCCTCAGAGCTACCCATTCTTCTTCTTCTACTGTATTTCTTTCCCCCATTCCTGTCAATTGTTCCCTTATGCTCTCCCTGAAACTCTGGACAACCTCTGGTTTAGTCAGTTTATCCAGGTCCCATCTCCTTAAATTCCCACCTTTTTGCAGATTCTTCAGTTTTAATCTACAGTTCACAACCAATAGATTGTGATCAGAGTCCACATCTGCCCCTGGAAATGTCCTACAATTTAAAACCTGGTTCCTAAATCTCTGTCTTACCATTATATAATCTATCTGAAACCTGTCAGTATCTCCAGGCTTCTTCCATGTATACAGCCTCCTTTCATGATTCTTGAACCACGTGTTAGCTATGTTTAAGTTATGCTCTGTGTAAAATTCTACCAGGTGGCTTCCTCTTTCATTTCTCAGCCCCAATCCATATTCACCTACTACGTTTCCTTCTCTCCCTTTTCCTACTACCGAATGTCACCCATGACTGTTAAATTTTCGTGTCCCTTCACTACCTGAATAATTTATTTTATTTCCTCATACATTTCTTCAATTTCTTCATCATCTGCAGAGCTAGTTGGCATATAAACTTGTACTACTGTAGTAGGCGTGGGCTTCGTGTCTATCTTGGCCACAATAATGCGTTCACTATGCTGTTTATAGTAGCTTACCCGCACTCCTATTTTTTTGTTCATTATTAAACCCACTCCTGCATTACCCCTATTTGATTTTGTATTTATAACCCTGTAATCACGTGACCAAAAGTCTTGTTCCTCCTGCCACCGAACTTCACTAATTCCCACTATAACTAACTTTAACCTATCCATTTCCCTTTTTAAATTTTCTAACCTACCTGCCCGATTAAGGGCTCTGACATTCCACGCTCCGATCCGTAGAACGCCAGTTGTCTTTCTCCTGATAACGACGTCCTCCTGAGTAGTCCCCGCCCGGAGATCCGAATGGGGGACTATTTTACCTCCGGAATATTTTACCCAAGAGGACGCCATCATCATTTAATCATGCAGTAAAGCTGCATGCCCTCGGGAAAAATTACGGTCGTAATTTCCCCTTGCTTTCAGCCGTTCACAGTACCAGCACAGCAAGGCTGTTTTGGTTAGTGTTACAAGGCCAGATTAGTCAATCATCCAGACTGTTGCTACTGCAACTACTGAAAAGGCTGCTGCCCCTCTTCAGGAACCACATGTTTGTCTGGCCTCTCAACAGATACCCTTCCGTTGTGGTTGCACCTACGGTACAGCTATCTGTATCGCTGAGGCACGCAAGCCTCCCCACCAACAGCAAGGTCCATGGTTCTTGGGGAGGGATTTACAATTAGATTGACATAATGGAATATGAATATAGGAGAACTGTCCAGAAAGAGTGGTAAGAGGAAGGGGGGGGGGTTGAATGATCAGAATGTAAAAGGTTTACTGTGATTAGTAGAGTGAAAGGTTTAATGTGATTTAAAAGAGTGGTATCATTGACCATTAGAATATACCATTCCGTGCAAGATAAGATATCACCTCCAAGAAGCAAAGATTCTTCCTGGTCACATGAGTTACTCACTACGTAATTTCTGTTCTGAGTACTCTCAGATCCACTGAGTTCAATATTCCAATAAACGTTCTTCCAAACCGTTAAGAGAATACTGCTGCTGCATAGCTGCACAAAAATAAAATTGACTAGGGGAAGGGAGGTTGGAACAAAGAAGGTGTTGCATATAGGACATAAGGTCAAGTAATGATCAAGATGGAAGTGAATAATGACAGAGTGTAACAAAACCATTAACACTCAAAAGTTAATCACTCTAAAGTATTTTAGAATGAGAAGAGCCCGATGAAGCACTATTCCTCATTTTTAAACAGTGCAAAATAATGGTCGATGTGAAACTCAGCGTGCTCATTCGATGCCTTATCAGGTTCCTTTAGGTCTCCCATAAAATCTCCAAGTCTTGTACAGGGATCACTTCAAAAGAAATGCACACTAATTTTGTAAAAATACAGTTGGTGGCGAAAAGGTTACGTGATGAAAGCGGGCACAACGATATTGAGGATTGTCCTCGCAGCGGCAGGCCTCGTACTGCACACACTCCAGACAGTGTGTAGAGAGTTAACAAATTGGTGACTGCTGACAGATGCATCACAATGAACGAATTGTCACGCTACGTTGGGATAGGGGAAGGAAGTGTTTGCAGAATACTGAAAGTGTCGGCATTAAAAATTGCACGGCTGCATGTCAGTCAAAAAACCATGGCAGCCAAAACAAAATTCGGATGGACAACACTGAAAAACCCGCCATACAGTCCTGACCTGGCTCCCGTGTCACTATCATCTCTTTGGGAAACGGAAAGACTCTCTTTGTGGAACGAGGTTTGAAGATGGTAACTCCCTTGTGCATGGTGCCAAACAGTGGCTCCAACAGGTTGGTCCAAAATTTTACCATATGGGTATACAGGCGTCGGTTCCGAGATGGCGTAAGGCAGTTGAGAGGGATGGAAATTATGTGGAGAAATGAAAATATTGGTCCTAAAGGATGTATCTACACACTGTAAAACTTTCAAACATGTAGAATAAAAGATGGATTTTTTTAAAAAAGAGAGTGCAGTTCTTTTGGAGTGACGCTCATAAAGAGTGGAGACGTAAACCCTTGCACACACGATGCAGCACCACTTTGTAGATCACTTTTGTCTCTTTAAATACTGGAAGAATGCTGTCTTATTAGCTCAGCTCTATGTTCCTTAAAGTGGTGCTTATAATATTTTTTTTTATTTAGACGTGGAGAAAGTGTAGGCTTCTATCTTTCATAAAGTGGCACAATCTGATGTCATGTTTGGGAAAGATTCCAGTGACTGTATTCAGCATAAAGTGGCCTTTTTTCGCTCTGCGATTACACGACTTAATAGACTCTGGCTAAATGACTAGGTGAAAGAGAGAGAGTTAAACATATTGCAATAAATTGCTGTTGCCAGTGGCTACAAGAAATCTGTTGTTACCCAGTTGTACAGTAAGCACATATGGGGTACAATTCCAAATGCAGATAAGGATAAAACATTTTAACTACACATTATGTGGGTCCAATGTCCTCAAAGTTAATGTAATGTTTTTCCTCGATGTAATTCACTTGTACACGATTGCCTCTGTTTTACTTTTGTATAACCTCCCTTCGATACACTACACGTCGCATTTGACAGGTCTCACAAGTCCTTCGCTATGTCTCAGAATTACAGACTAGTCTACTAATCCCAAACTTTTTATTTTGTATCTGTCCGATTTAATTCCTTTTCCCCAATGTACAAGTCAAATAAAAATGGAGTACGCTACGTGAACGACTCCGTCTCGTCCACTGCTTCTCTTTCGTTTCGTTAGATTCTTACAGCTCCAGTTTGCTTCTTGTGCAAGTTATATATGATCTTACGCACCCTGTACTTTACTACTGCTAACTTTAGAATTTCAAAGGGTGTACTCCAGTAAGCACTGTCAAAAACCTTCCCTAAATCTACAAATGCTTCACAAGAGGTCACCGGGGCAGTATTCCTGTGAACCCGAGGTGGCCTTCCCCCAGGTCATCTTCTACACATTTTCCCATTCTCCTGTAACTAACTGCCCTCAGCATTTTGCAACACTGACTTATTAAATCGACAGTTCGGTAACGGCATTGAGTAGTTTTGTCACGCCTAACTCTCCCGAGGATCTGGGTAGTTACAGAGTGTCGTCTACTCCGGTGACTTCATTTCGGCTCAGGTCTTTCGGTGCTCTGTCAGATTCGTCCTACAGTATCACATTTCCATCTACTTCCTCTCCCTTTCCTCAGTGTTACCTCGAGTCCTGCGGGCGCTTAATGGGCAAAACAGTTTTATTGTGAAGTCTGGACCCCAGAGTGTGCCCGCCTGAACTCGCGACGTCTGCGCAGAGGTGTGAGCTGTGCCCGAGCCGGGACGGTGCGCTGAAGCGGACGGACAACAATGGTTGGGCGCACGTGGTGTGCGCGCTGTACATCCCCGAAGTGCGCTTCGGGAACGTGACGACGATGGAGCCCATCATCTTGCAGCTCGTGCCCCCGGAGAGATTCAACAAGGTGAGCCTCTGTCTGTCTCGTGAAGGGTGAAAGCAGTATGCCGTCACCGGTTGCGGTACTTTATTTTTGCTTAATGTACGAGCTGTGTGTTATGTGCAATACTGGATTACTTTCACTCGTGTGATTGGAGGAGTTCTCCGATATTCGTCTCCCCTGTGGGAAAACATTAGTGTTTTAAAAGAGCACCACTTAGGCCACTGTTGACACAGTGTAGTGCAACTCAGACTCAGCCGTGTTGCCACGTGGTGACAGATATCGGAGGACACTTGTGTCTGAGGGATGAAATTAGTCAGATATATCAAATAATACCCCGCCTTTTTATCTGTATATGAAGTACAATTCTTGCTCTTTGTGCTGCAGTATATGTTGACCTCAACAAATTTTACGAAGTGCATCCTATTGTAATAATATCCAACAGAGCAACTTTTTTGTATTTTATCTGCTGTTATCAGTTTCGAGCGATGGCTCATTCTCGGGCCGTACTTAACGTACATTCCAGTCTTTATCAGTGCGTGTGTGTGTCTGTGTGTTTATTCATGCACACGCACATACATGCATAAAATAAGACATATTAAATTTTGTATTTCAGATATGATCAACTTAAGTTTTGTGATATTTGTACGTGGTTGCTACAAGTGTGATTTATGTGTCAGAGATAAGGTTTGTTGTCTCTTCGATGATAATTTATTTATATCGTATGTACAATTTAGGATTCTCTTTATGTTCTGAATTATCTACAGTTCATCTTACCACTTATGTTTCTGTTCTTCTTGGAGGCAAAAAAGGAAGACACTCCAATATCTTAGAGGAAATAGAAATTTATAGACTTACAGCAAACAATCTGAATAATGCGTAAAAGATGGAAAACGACCTTCGGAGGGGGGAAAAAAGGTGGACAACTTCGACCAAATTCTTAATGGCGTAGATAATTCAGAACAAAAGACTATCCTAAATTTTACGTATAATATAAGTCAATTAACAAACCTTATCTTTGACACACATATCGGTATTTTATCTCTTTTTCTTTCCATAAAGAAAAAGAGATCTTATTTGAAAAATAACAATTGAGAATGTATAATGTAAGCAAAAATCATAACACAACTAAAAATTGTTCATATATATCTAAAAACAAAGATGGTTATAATAGAAGGAAACATTCCACGAAGGAAAAATATATCTAAAAACAAAGATGATGTGACTTACCAAATGAAAGTGCTGGCAGGTCGACAGACACACAAACGAACACAAACATACACACAAAATTCAAGCTTTCGCAACAAACTGTTGCCTCATCAGGAAAGAGGGAAGGAGAGGGAAAGACGAAAGGATGTGGGTTTTAAGGGAGAGGGTAAGGAGTCATTCCAGTCCCGGGAGCGGAAAGACTTACCTTAGGGGGAAAAAAGGACGGGTACACACTCGCACACACACACATATCCATCCACACATATACAGACACAAGCAGACATATTTTCAGCTTGTGTCTGTATATGTGTGGATGGATATGTGTGTGTGTGCGAGTGTGTACCCGTCCTTTTTTCCCCCTAAGGTAAGTCTTTCCGCTCCCGGGACTGGAATGACTCCTTACCCTCTCCCTTAAAACCCACATCCTTTCGTCTTTCCCTCTCCTTCCCTCTTTCCTGATGAGGCAACAGTTTGTTGCGAAAGCTTGAATTTTGTGTGTATGTTTGTGTTCGTTTGTGTGTCTGTCGACCTGCCAGCACTTTCATTTGGTAAGTCACATCATCCTTGTTTTTAGATATAAAAACAAAGATGATGTGACTTACCAAACGAAAGCGCTGGCACGTCGATAGACACACAAACATCCACACAAAATTCAAGCTTTCGCAACCAATGGTTGCTTCATCAGGAAAGAAGGTAAGATGAAAGGATCTGGGTTTTAAGGGAGAGGGTAAGGAGTCATTCCAATCCCGGGAGCGGAAAGACTTACCTTGGGGGGGGGGGGGGGGGGGGGGGGGGGGAAGGACAGGTATACACTCGCACACACACACACACATATCCATCCGCGTATACATAGACACAAGCAGACATTTGTAAAGGCAAAGAGTTTGGGCAGAGATGTCAGTCGAGGCAGAAGTACAGAGGCAAAGATGTTGTCGAATGACAGGTGAGGTACGAGCGGCGGCAACTTGAAATTAGCAGAGGTTGAGGCCTGGTGGGTAACGGGAAGAGAGGATTTGCTGAAGGGCAAGTTCCCATCTCCAGAGTTCTGATAGGTTGGTGTCAGTGGGAAGTATCCAGATGACCCGGACGGTGTAACACTGTGCCGAGATGTGCTGGCTGTACACCAAGGCATGTTTAGCCACAGGGTGATCCTCATTACCGACAAACACTGTCTGATTGTGTCCGTTCATGCGAATGGACAGTTTGTTGCTGGTCATTCCCACATAGAACGCTTCACAGTGTAGGCAGGTCAGTTGGTAAATCACGTGGGTGCTTTCACACGTGGCTCTGCCTTTGATCGTGTACGCCTTCCGGGTTACAGGACTGGAGTAGGTGGTGGTGGGAGGGTCCACGGGACAGGTTTTACACCAGGAGCGGTTACAAGGGTAGGAGCCAGAGGGTAGGGAAGGTGGTTTGGGGATTTCATAGGGATGAACTAAGAGGTTACGAAGGTTAGGTGGACGGCGGAAAGACACTATTGGTGGAGTGGGGAAGATTTCGTGAAGGATGGATCTCATTTCCGGGCAGGATTTGAGGAAGTCGTATCCCTGCTGGAGAACCACATTCAGAGTCTGATCCAGTCCCAGAAAGTATCCTGTCACAAGTGGGGCACTTTTGGGGTACTTCGGTGGGAGGTTCTGGGTTTGAGGAGATGAGGAAGTGGCTCTGGGTATTTGCTTCTGTACCAGGTCGGGAGGGTAGTTACGGGATGCGAAAGCTGTTTTCAGGTTGTTGGTGTAATGGTTCAGGGATTCCGGACTGGAGCAGATTCGTTTGCCACGAAGACCTAGGCTGTAGGGAAGGGACCGTTTGATGTGGAATGGGTGGCAGCTGTCATAATGGAGGTACTGTTGCTTGTTGGTGGGTTTGATGTGGACGGACGTATGAAGCTGGCCATTGGACAGATGGAGGTCAACGTCGAGGAAAGTGGCACGGGATTTGGAGTAGGACCAGGTGAATGTGATGCAACCAAAGGAGTTGAGGTTGGAGAGGAAATTCTGGAGTTCTTCTTCACTGTGGGTCCAGATCATGAAGATGTCATCAATAAATCTGTACCAAACTTTGGGTTGGCAGGCCTGGGTAACCAAGAAGGCTTCCTCTAAGCGACCCATGAATAGGTTGGCGTACGAGGGGGCCATCCTGGTACCCGTGGCTGTTCCCTTTAATTGTTGGTATGTCTGGCCTTTGAAAGTAAAGAAGTTGTGGGTCAGGATGAAGCTGGCTAAGGTGATGAGGAAAGAGGTTTTAGGTAGGATGGCAGGTGATCGCCATGAAAGGAAGTGCTCCATCGCAGTGAGGCCCTGGACGTGCGGAATATTTGTGCATAAGGAAGTGGCATCAATGGTTACAAGGATGGTTTCCAGGGGTAACAGATTGGGTAAGGATTCCAGGCATTCGAGAAGGTGGATGGTGTCTTTGATGAAGGATGGGAGACTGCATGTAATGGGTTGAAGGTGTTGATCTACGTAGGCAGACACACGTTCTGTGGGGGCTTGGTAACCAGCTACAATGGGGTGGCCGGGATGATTGGGTTTGTGAATTTTAGGAAGAAGGTAGAAGGTAGGGGTGCAGGGTGTCGGTGGGGTCAGGAGGTTGATGGAGTCAGGTGAAAGGTTTTGTAGGGGGCCTAAGGTTCTGAGGATTCCTTGAAGCTCCACCTGGACATCAGGAATGGGATTACTTTGGCAAACTTTGTATGTAGTGTTGTCT
This sequence comes from Schistocerca cancellata, assembly GCF_023864275.1. Classification (NCBI taxonomy): domain Eukaryota; kingdom Metazoa; phylum Arthropoda; class Insecta; order Orthoptera; family Acrididae; genus Schistocerca; species Schistocerca cancellata. The sequence continues at coordinate 10,659,530 of NC_064636.1, forward strand.
GAAAGTTGACGCAGTCCCTCAGCCACATACTCCCGACGATCAAGTACAACGGTCATGGAACCCTTGTCAGCCGGAAGAATGACGATGGATTGATCAGCTTTCAGATCGCGGATAGCCTGGGCTTTAGCTGTGGTGATGTTGTGAGTCGGATTAAGGTTTTTCAAGAAGGATTGAGAGGCAAGGCTGGAAATCAGAAATTCCTGGAAGGTTTGGAGAGGGTGATTTTGAGGAAGAGGAGGTGGGTCCCGCTGTGACGGAGGACGGAACTGTTCCAGGCAGGGTTCAATTTGGATAGTGTCTTGGGGAGTTGGATCATTAGGAGTAGGATTAGGATCATTTTTCTTCGTGGCAAAGTGATATTTCCAGCAGAGAGTACAAGTGTAGGACAGTAAATCTTTGACGAGGGCTGTTTGGTTGAATCTGGGAGTGGGGCTGAAGGTGAGGCCTTTGGATAAGACAGAGGTTTCGGATTGGGAGAGAGGTTTGGAGGAAAGGTTAACTACTGAATTAGGATGTTGTGGTTCCAGATTGTGTTGATTGGAATTTTGAGGTTTTGGGGGGAGTGGAGCTGGAAGTGGGAGATTGAGTAGATGGGAGAGACTGGATCTGTGTTTGTGCAATGAGAGGAGGTTGAGGTTTGCTGGAAAGGTTGTGAAGGGTGAGTGAGTTGCCTTTCTGGAGGTGGGAAACCAGGAGATTGGATAGTTTTTTGAGGTGGAAGGTAGCATGCTGTTCTAATTTGCGGTTGGCCTGTAGGAGGATGCTCTGAACAGCTGGTGTGGATGTGGGAGAGGAAAGATTAAGGACTTTTATTAAGGATAGGAGTTGACGGGTGTGTTCATTGGCTGAGTTGATGTGTACATGAAGGATTAGGTGGGTGAGAGCAATGGATTGTTCAGTTTGGAACTGGTATAGGGACTGATGGAAAGAAGAGTTACAGCCAGAGATGGGAACTTTAAGAGTGAGGCCTTTGGGGGTAATGCCAAATGCCAGACAAGCCTGAGAAAATAAAATATGGGAGCGTAATCTGGCTAGGGCGAAGGCATGTTTGTGGAGGGAATGTAAATAAAACGTAATGGGGTCGTTGTGGGGATGTTGTGAGGGTGACATGGTATTAGAAGGTGGTACAGAAGCAAATAACCAGAGCCACTTCCTCTTCCCCTCAAACCCAGAACATCCCACCGAAGTACCCCGAAAGTGGCCCACTTGTGTCAGGATACTTTCTGGGACTGGATCAGACTCTGAATGTGGCTCTCCAGCAGGGATATGACTTCCTCAAATCCTGCCCGGAAATGAGATCCATCCTTCACGAAATCCTCCCCACTCCACCAAGAGTGTCTTTCCGCCGTCCACCTAACTTTCGTAACCCCTTAGTTCATCTCTATGAAATCCCCAAACCACCTTCCCTACCCTCTGGCTCCTACCCTTGTAACCGCTCCCGGTGTAAAACCTGTCCCGTGCACCCTCCCACCACTACCTACTCCAGTCCTGTAACCCGGAAGGTGTACACGATCAAAGGCAGAGCCAGATGTGAAAGCACCCACTTGATTTACCAACTGACCTGCTTACACTGTGAAGCTTTCTATGTGGGAATGACCAGCAACAAACTGTCCATTCGCACGAATGGACACAGGCAGACAGTGTTTGTTGGTAATGAGGATCACCCTGTGGCTAAACATGCCTCGGTGCACGGCCAGCACATCTCGGCACAGTGTCACACCGTCCGGGTCATCTGGATACTTCCCACTGACACCAACCTGTCAGAACTCCGGAGATGGGAACTTGCCCATCAGTATATCCTCTCTTCCCGTTACCCACCAGGCCTCAACCTCTGCTAATTTCAAGTTGTCGCCGCTCGTACCTCACCTGACATTCGACAACATCTTTGCCTCTGTACTTCTGCCTCGACTGACATCTCTGCCCAAACTCTTTGCCTTTACATATGTCTGCTTTTGTCTGTGTATGTGCTGATGGATATGTGTGTGTGTGTGTGTGTGTGTGTGAATGTATACCTGTCCTTTTTTCCCCCTAAGGTAAGACTTTCTGCTCCAGGGATTGGAATGACTCCTTACCCTCTCTCTTAAAACCCAGATCCTTTCGTCTTTCACTCTTTCCTGATGAAGCAACCGTTGGTTGCGAAAGCTTGAATTTTGTGTGTATGTTTGTGTTTATTTGTGTGTCTGTCACCGACTTTGAAACACTTTTCTTCTACTGAACAAGTGGTCACAGCTGTTAAGGTATACATTTTGGAGCCCACGTTTACGGGAAGTTTTTTCTTGTTTTGGTCCGTAAGACCCAAAATACGAAAATGAAAGAGGGTGCAATGAGAGACATATTTTACAGCATCAGAGATGAACAAGTGCTCACAGCTCTTAACATACGCATTTTAGAGACTTCTTTTCCCATTTTTAATCCATACTATCACCTCCAAAAGTTTGTCGGTGGAATTCCGCTTCACGATATATATACCGAGAATAGCTCAGTCGCGTGTAGTATTGCCAGAGGACGAGGCATTTCCCGAAATCCACTGTAGTTAAAGAAATATTAAAAAAACAACAGTGGCATATCTTATAGCTGTAGTACAGATGTTGTAAAACATTTTCTTTTGTTATATCGATACTCCACTTTCTTTCATTTAAAAATTTTCTAGTCGACATTCTGTAAACTACGTGCCGACTCGTTCCTCTAAATTGATTCCCGTCCAGATTTAGATTTTCCACAATATTCCCAAAACTTCCCACAGCAAATTCATCGACGATTCTGTCGAGAGTGTGTCACCGACGTCCTCCTCGGACATCCCACCGCGACCCGTGCCGGCGCCCCACTTGCGGGGTTGCTACCTCCCCCCCACCACACACCCCCCTCCCTCCCCCGCTAACGCGCGTGCGAGTGCCCCGCTGACGGCGGCCCGCGCCCCTGTCGGCAGGTGTGCTACATCTGCGAGGAGCAGGGCAAGGCGGGGGCCCGGCGGCAACGGCGGGCGCGCGACCGTGGGCGCGTGCATGCAGTGCAACCGGTCGGGCTGCAAGCAGCAGTTCCACGTTACGTGCGCGCAGGCGCTGGGGCTGCTCTGCGAGGAGGCGGGCAACTACCTGGACAACGTCAAGTACTGCGGCTACTGCCAGCACCACTACTCCAAGCTGGTGCGTACACTCGCAGCTCTGCCTTCTGTCTTGCTCCTCCTCTTTTTCCTTAGCCTTTATTCCATCTGGCAGTGGCTGTTCTGTTGCAGGTATGGAAAATTTTATTCCATTATACAGGTCTGGAGGAAAAAAACTGCACGGGATATTTTGCACGAATTGTACGGTCTGAAGGTCACAGATTCTGAAAACAGCTTCCACAATATCCCATCACGTAAACTGTCTCGAAAAATTACAACTACTTTTAATTATAAAGACTTATATACACAGACACAAGCAGACATTTGTAAAGGCCTGTTGTTCGGGCTAGTGTTTATGCGGGCTAGTGTTTATGAACCTCTACAGTGGACTCGGCATATTATATTTTCTAATAATGAAAAATTGTTTCTGATTTGTACGCAATTTCCTACTTTTTTTTTCTCGTGCAGTCTTTTCTTTGTCTCATTGGTGCTTTTATGAAATCGTTTCAGAATTCCTTCTTTGGTTTCTTAATTGAGCAGCTAGCAGTAGTCTGCTAATGTATTGATGTTACATCTTTCTCGGTACTGTCTCTCCGTATTTTGCGGACATCCCGGTGCGATCTTCCACTCTGTGCTACACTGTAGATTCCCATTTTTCTGGAAAATAGTCAGTACGGGAGTGTAAGAAATGAAATATTAGCTCACCTCACATCCTCGAGCTTCGTACACTGCCGACGTGCGTCGTACAGTGTTTTTGTAGTCGGAACCCTCGGTATTTCCCAGAAATTTGTGCTCTACATTCTCGAAAGAGCTCCACTCTTCTTTTTCCTTGTCTGCCATTGCTTTCAAAAAGAGGGGACCAAATAAGACTCCCTTGTCCTGATCTGCAAGTTTCAATTTGAAATTTGCAAAGTAAACTTTCTTGACAAACTCACTTTAAGTCTCTTTGTTGACTTTTCACTGTTTATTCACCAGAAACATAACAGTAGCATGCGGGAGAAATTATCTGGCCTTTGTGAGCCGTACTCCAGAAATAAAAACACGAGCACAGTAGCTTTCGAGTGCTGAGTATAAACTGAGTGAGGTGTTCAATGGCCAGTGACTAACTGAACATTTTTAGGTTGTTGAAACACGATCTGATATAACAGCAGGTTCTTTATGTTTATTCCTAGTACCACAGATGACATGCCGAAACACGTACTGCCCACTGTAGACAAGTTTAACCTGTTTCGACAGGATCGTGTGGCATTCCTCGTAACACAGAAATTACTTTACACGTCTCCCTCTAACACTACTCTCTTCGACCCTTAACAATTTTTTTTGCTTTAAAAAAGCCCACCATTACATGGTTAAAACGTTATTTTTTAAAATAAAAATAAATAGCTTAAAATTTAGTTATTAGGAATGTTATGCTAAATATATAAATAATTGCCTGGTGCAATTTTTTTGGTGTGTTTTTTTTTTTTTTTTTTACTAAGTTGAAATCTATGAGAAAGTGTATAAAAATCCTGTGCAGCTTTTTCCTTGCAGACCTGCGACATTTAACTCCGCGGCCAGACACCCTCCTCGTCACCACAGCTGTCGAGTGAGGGATGTAGTGTCCCAAATTACCGACGTCTTTTGTACGCCTCTGCCTCGTCAAACTTTTCCTATATTCTTCTTCCCGTGTTTATTGATTGTGTTCAGCTGTTATTAAATGATGTACTAAATACAAGACATTACAGAATTGTTTTTCGTTTATTACCTCACAGTTTAGTGTGACGACCAGCGTCTTAAAATGTGGCAGCCTCACTATTTTAACATAGGTGAGTGAGCTACACTTCAACATCTACATTTATACTCCGCAAGCCACCCAACGGTTTGTGGCGGAGGGCACTTTTACGTGCCACTGTCATTACCTCCCTTTCCTGTTCCAGTCGCGTACGGTTCGCAGGAAGAATGACTGTCTGAAAGCCTCCGTGCGCACTCGAATCTCTCTAATTTTACATTCGTGATCTCCTCGGGAGGTATAAGTAGGGGGAAGCAATATATTCAATACCTCATCCAGAAATGCACCCTCTCGAAACCTGGACAGCAAGCTACATGGTGATGCACAGCGCCTCTCTTGCAGAATCTGCCACTCGAGTTTGCTAAACACCTCCGTAACGTTATCACCCTTACCAAATAACCCAGTGACGAAACGCGCCGCTCTTCTTTGGATCTTCTCTATCTCCACCGTCAACCCGACCTGGTACGGATCCCACACTGATGAGCAATACTCGAGTATAGGTCGAACGAGTGTTTTGTAAGCCACCTCCTTTGTTGATGGACTACATTTTCTAAGGACTCTCCCAATGAATCTCAACCTGGTACCCGCCTTACCGACAATTAATTTTATATGATCATTCCACTTCAAATCATTCCGCACGCATACTCCCAGATATTTTACAGAAGTAACTGCTACCAGTGTTGGTTCCGCTATCATATAATCGTACAATAAAGGATCCTTCTTTCTATGTATTCACAATACATTACATTTGTCTATGTTAAGGGTCAGTTGCCACTCCCTGTGCCAATTGCCTATCCACTGCAGATCTTCCTGCATTTCGCTACAATTTTCTAATGCGGCAACTTCTCTGTATACTACAGCATCATCCGCAAAAAGCCGCATGGAACTTTGACGCTATCTTCTAGGTCATTTATATATATTGTGAAAAGCAGTGGTCCCATAACACTCCGCTGTGGCACGCCAGAGATTACTTTAACGTCTGTAGACTTCTCTCCATTGATAACAACATGCTGTGTTCTGTTTGCTAAAAACTCTTCAATACAGTCACACAGCTGGTCTGATATTCCGTAGGCTCTTACTTTGTTTATCAGGCGACAGTGCGGAACTGTATCGAACGCCTTCCGGAAGTCAAGGAAAATAGCATCTACCTGGGAGCCTGTATCTAATATTTTCTGAGTCTCATGAACAAATAAAGCGAGTTCGGTCTCACACGATCGCTGTTTCCGGAATCCGTGTTAATTCCTACAGAGTAGATTCTGGGTTTCCAAAAACGACATGATACGCGAACAAAAAACATGTTCTAAAATTCTACAACAGATCGACGTCAGAGATATAGGTCTATAGTTTTGCACATCTGCTCGACGACCCTTCTTGAAGACTGGGACTACCTGTGCTCTTTTCCAATCGTTGGGAACCTTCCGTCCCTCTAGAGACTTGCGGTACACGGCTGTTAGAAGGGGGGCAAGTTCTTTCGCGTACTCTGTGTAGAATCGAATTGGTATCCCGTCAGGTCTAGTGGACTTTCCTCTGTCGAGTGATTCCAGTTGCATTTCTATTCTTTGGTCACTTATTTCGATGTCAACCATTTTTTCGTTTGTGCGAGGATTTAGAGAAGGAACTGCAGTGCGGTCTTCCTCTGTGAAACAGCTTTGGAAAAAGGTGTTTAGTATTTCAGCTTTACCCGTGTCATCCTCTGTTTCAATGCCATCATCATCCCGGAGTGTCTGGATATGCTGTTTCGAGCCATTTACTGATTTAACGTAAGACCAGAACTTGCTAGGATTTTCTGTCAAGTCGGTACATACAATTTTACTTTCGAATTCACTGAACGCTTCACGCATAGCCCTCCTTACGCTAACTTTGACATCGTTTAGCTTCTGTTTGTCTGAGAGGTTTTGGCTGCGTTTACACTTGTGGAGTGGAGCTCTTTTTTTCTTTCGCAGTAGTTTCCTAACTTTGTTGTCGAACCACGGTGGTTTTTTTCCCGTCCCTCACAGTTACACTCGGCACGTACCTGTCTTAAACGCATTTTACGATTGCCTTGATCTTTTTCCATAAACATTCAACATTGTCAGTGTCGGAACAGAAATTTTCGTTTTGATCTGTTAGGTAGTCGATGAAGTTTCGAGAAGTCTACAAGTGGCAATGACCGAGAAAAAATTGTACTTTCAGATGCTTATTACTTACTCACTGTGAACTTTGCATAGTGATTGATAAATTCGGGCTCCCGATAACTGTACAGTGTTTAAGTATAACAACAATGAAAACTCCTAAACGGACAATACATAAGATAAGGGAAAGGGAGCCACTCGCCTATAGCCAACTGATGTACGGCGTATAGAAACTTGCGACAGAAAACGGTATTCGCACTAGCTTCGGAGCTCTCGCTCTTTCTCTACCAAAAGTACGCACGTTTGTACACGTGACCGCGCGGGCACCCGAAAGTGCAGACTCGTGGTGACACTGCCGATTATCGACGGCAGTAACACAGGTAGACACACTTGGGAGAGGGTAGGGAAGGACACAGGAGGCGAGGAGGGGTAGCAGGGTAGCGTGGTGGTGGTGGTCTTCAGAGAGAGAGATCGGAGGCTGCACGTCAAAACGAAAGGAGTGCAGGGGGTAGAGCACACGAGAGGTAGAGATGGGGGGGTGGTGATTGCGAGAGAACGGGATGTGCCATGGTGACTGTTCCCACCTGCACCAAAGACTTATACAGTCACTGCTGCAAACACTTTTCACCTTTTCAACTAGTTTCACAACTAGAACACCCTGTGGAGGGTTGTGCCTATTAGGTAGAACACTGTCTGGTGTTGAAACAACCTTCAGGTTGATGAGACATTTACTCACTTTCTCACTTTAACATAATAATTTTTTTTGTAAAATAGAGGAAGGCAACCACTTACCTACAGTGTTCGGAAACAAGTAACAGAAAACGGTTAGCTATAACTACGGAGCTCACGCTCTTTTTATAGTACTCACGTTCACACACGGACACAGACTCCCAAACGTACACACCCGTGCCCGTGCTAACGGTGGTCGAATATTTAGTACAGAAAGACATAATGTGGGTAGATGGAGTTGGGGATGCGGTTAGGGAAGAATGCGTGAGGTAAGGAGGGGGTAACAGGGTAGTGTGAGGCAGCTCTCGTGACACAGTAACTCGGCAGCTGCACAGGATGGTGAACATTCGGGGGATAGAGCGCATAAGAGATACAGAGAGGGTTACGGGGGAGGGAGGGGAGAAGAGGAGAGGAAGGTGGTGATGAGACGGGAGAGAGAGAGAGAGAGAGAGAGAGAGAGAGAGAGAGAGAGAGAGAGAGAGAGAGAGAAGTGATAGAAGACACCAAAAGGAAAGCTGGAATTCTAAATTTCACGTTTAAGAAATCATTTACGCAAGGGGAATGTTAGGAACGTACTGTTGTTCGACTGTCGCACGGACTCTCACATTGAGGATGTTGAAATGGGTGTCACCGGTGTGTGTGTAGGGAAGCGACCGAATGAGTTGAAAACAAGTAAGTCACCAGAGTCAGATAGAATCCCAGTTAGATTTTACAGAGAACACTCTGCAGCATCGGCCTCGTATATAACTATCATTTGTTGTGAGAGTCCCGAGTAACTGGAAAGAGGTGCAACTGACTCGTACGTATAAAGAGCGTAAAAGAAGAGACCCACAATATTACAGTCCGATATCCTTAATACTGGAGTCCTACAGAATTATCAAACATATTCTCATTTCGAATATAATATATTTCCTCGAGATAGAAAACCTTCTGTCGGCAAATTGGCACAGATTTAGAGAGCGTCGCTCGTGCAAAACACGACCCGCCCTTTTCTCATTTGATAACCTGCGAACATCGTAGGGGGGGGGAATGGGCAGATTCCGCAATCCTAAATTTCCAAAAGTGTTCCCAGATACGCGAGTGGGACGAGACTTCTTACGGAACAGAAACTGGTACGTAATCGTCAACAGTGGCTGCCGGATGACACGAGATGGCTCAAACAAAATTTCTAGTCGGTCTGACGAATGAGAGCGGGCTCTAAATGTAGAATAATGTAAGTTAATGCAGAGGAGTAGGAAAAAAGTAAAACATAATGTTCGAATATGGCACACTGCTTGACAGTCGTGTCAATTAAATATCTAAGTATAACTTTGCAGAGTGAATGGACTGTGAATGTAAGGACAGCAATAGGGAAGGTAAACGGACTGGTTCGGTTTATCCTTAGAAAATTTTGGGAAGTGTGGTACCTCTGTAAAGGAGACCACGTATAAGGCATTAGTGCAACTCCTTCTCCAGTACTGCTCCAGTGTTCGGGACACCCACTGTGTCAGTTTAAAGGCTGGTGTCGAAGTGATTTAGAAGTGGGTCGCTAAGCTCGTTATCGGTCGGTCTGATAAATGCACGAGTATTACGGAAATGCTACGTGAACTCTAGTGGGAATCCCCCGAAGGAGGACGACGTTCTTTTTGTCGGACACAGTCGAGAAAATTTAGAAAACCTACATTCGGAGTACTGCAGAACGATTCTGCCGGCAGTGACGTATATTTCGCGCGAGGACTGCAGAGGTAAGAGACTTTAGGGCTCGTACGGAGGTATTTAGACGGTCGTTTTATTTGTGAGTGGAACGGGAAAGGAAATGACTGGTAGCGGTACGAAGTATCCTCCGGAACACACTGTGCAGTGGCCTTCGGAGTACGTATGTAAACGTAGATTCGGAAGTGGACAGTGAGATCCTGGGTGACATGTGAGGCGGGGTGAGCCCCTGTTAATACGTGTATCTAAACCGAATATCAGACTAGAGTAATTTGAGGCCACTCTTATCAAATGGCTACATAAAAGTCCACTCTTCCGTGTTAAAAACATTAAGTCTGCAACAGGAAAGAAACTGACACTTTGCGTCAACACCGGTCATCGCATTAAAGTATTTGTCGAGCTGACGGCGACTACACATTGCGAGAAGAAAATTGCAAAAATCTGCCGAAACACTAGAGGAAAATGTGGACGACAACTCTTTCGCCAGCTGAGGACTGCAATTGAGCAGCTTATTAGTTTTACCCTTTCTCTTAAAGTCTAGTTATATGAATAGTATTAAAGACCAATATGATAATTCTTGTTAAATTGAGGTCAGTATGCTGTTCAGTTACTTGTGCATCTCACGTGTGTAGCTATAGTCCAAAACAAATTGTGTGAATGTAGCTTATAAACTAACTCTTTCTGCAACATAGGGACAAAAATTGTGAAAAACATGTTCGTAACGTGTAACTGAGTGACTAAACCCTTACGGTATTTTTCAGTGCTGTGCGTGTCTTTTTACAGAAGAAAGGTGGCAACGTGAAGACCATTCCCCCCTACAAGCCGATCCCGGCTGCCGGAGTGTCTCCCAGCTCGTCGCCGGAGAAGGAGCTCGTCATCGACACCTCGGCCAAAGGTCGGCACGCAACTCTCCTACCCTCGTACTGTGTGCCGCCACTTTACAATTTGTGGGCCTTTTTTCTTTGCACGAAGTCCCACTCGGGTGAGGTTCGAGTGTGCTGCAGGCGCTCTGAGAGTCTCATTTAAATGTGTTACACGTTGTCTAAAGTGCGGGCATAAAACTTTTAGATCACCACGTGTGACGTATCTCGCATCGAAAATTTTTAGGTATTTGCCGCAGTGGAACGGAGTGACTGCGACCGTGTCTAACTTCCCATCCTCCCGGCTGTGTGTCCCACCTGCCCCCTTCTCGTTTCCGTTACGGTCTGGCGTGATGTCACGTCTTCCACTCCTCGTGTCGAGTGTGCTAAATATTTGCAAAGTTACGTAACAATTGTAGTTAAACACTCGACAACAAAAAAAGACACCGGCGTGGGGTGGATTTCAGTAGAAGGGACTTACATGTACAGACAAGCAAATGATCACAATTTCAGAAAAATTGGATGATTTATTTGAAAGAAAGAGTTTCAGAAATTGAGCGGAGCAGTAACACATTGGTCCACCTCTGGCCATTAAGCGGGTAGTTATTCAGCTCGGCATTGACCAATAGAGAGTTCTCGGACGTCTTCCTGAGGTATATCGTGTGAAATTCTGTCCAGTCGGCATGTCAAACTTGTGAGCTCGTTGCAGGGCCCTCCCTGTAATACTCCAAATATTCTCGACAGGAGAGAGATCTGGTGACCTCACCGGCCGATACGGGGTTCAGCGAGCACGAAGGCTATCGGTAGAAACTCTCGCCGTGTGTGGGCGGACGTTATCTTGCCGAGATGTGAGACCGGCACGGCTTACCGTAATGAGGAACGACACGGAGTGTAGAACACTGTTAACGTGCCGTAAGGGTGCCACGGATGACGACCGAATAGTTCCTGCTACGGAAAAAAGGACACCCCAGACTGTCACCCCCAGTTGTCGGGCCGTACGCCACGTGACATTCGGGTCGGTATACTGCCACTGTCAGGATGTGTCTAGAGACACGTCGCGGCCAGATCACGGGGACCCAGTTCGAAGCGGGACTCCCCACCGAAGATAATTCTGCTCCAGTTTACGAGATTAGAGGCATCGACCGACAGAGGCATATCCGGATACGAGCTGACGACAGTCGGATACCAGTCTGTCACCCATCGTACAGTACAACAACTGGGAGTGACGGCGGTGCCGTTTCTTTTGCCGGGAGGAGCCCTCCAGTCGTCACCTGCGGCACAACTCGCGGTTGTCACGGCCTACGGTGGTGACAGATCAGTATCTCACTGCCGTCAGCTCATCTCCAGACGGGTCTTCGATGATCGGCGCCTCTAATCTCGTCGCCCGGAACAGAATTATCTTCGGTGAAGAGTCCCACTTCAAACTGAGCCCTCACGACCGTCGAAGACGTGTCCGGAGATGCCCCGGCCGGCGGTAAGATACCGGCGACTGTCACCGGGCGTACGGTCTGACAGCCGGGAGTGGGGTGCCGTTTCATTTGACGGCGGGACTGCTTCGGTGGTCATCCACGGCACTCTTAAAGCACGGCGGTGTATCGACGTTAATCTACGCCCCGCCCTCCGTGGCCAACTGCGCCGGTCTCACATTTCGACAAGATAATGTCTGTCCACCCGAGGCGAGAGTTTCTACTGCTTGTCTTCGTGTTTGTGAAACTCCGTGCTGTGTCGTGTGTGTAGTTTTTTTGTGTATATATATGCACAGATCACAAAAAGTAAAATAACGATACAAAGGATATGACCAAATCCACATTCCGTTAACATTTCTACAAAACTGAGCCGCACATAGGACATTGTCATTCGCAAGCAGTAAATTGTGGCTGAGTGTGAAGAATTATTTAAGTAAAAATTAGTTTTTAATACAACACATTTTTAAGACAGGCTAGAAAGTATAAAATTGTTTCTCCTAGCCCTATACCTAACCCCCTTAAAGTCTTGAAAATTTTTGATTGTGAATTTTTAATAAATATGAAAATACTTATCTTGATGTTGAAGCTCTTTTTTCTATGTTTTCTTTAACAATAACATACGTTTTTGAATGGGGTCCGCCTTTAGCAAAACACAATTTTGTTTTTTGTCCCAGACATGTTTCACTGCAGTTGCAGCATCATCAGTGGGTTTTTTATTATTACGGATTCTTGCAACACGGTGTGGTTTTCCTGCTGTTTTACGTTTTTACGGGGACTGTTTTTCTTTACAGTTTGTCACCTGCAAGGTTTCTTTTTTCGTCACCTTCTTCATTGTCAAGTTCTATGAATTGAGTTGTCACTGTCACACTGACTTTGCAGGTGAGAAACTGTAAAGAAAAACAGTCACTGTAAGATCGTAATACGCCAGGCAAACCACACCGTGTGGTACGAAGCGATAATAGTAAAAAACCCACTCGTGGAGCTGCAACTGCAGTGAAACGTGTGGGACAAAAAACAAAATAGTGTTTTGCTAAAGGCGGACTCCACTCAAATACGTGTGTTATGAAAATACTTTTAAGATTTAAAACAGAAAAAGATGTCGAGCATATGTAGTAGATAATAGGAAGGAGATGAACTATTTGTACATCAGTTGTGTGTTGCATGCACCAAAAATTTTCCATTTTCAGTCTTACAAGTATTTTCATAGCTATGAAATATTCACAATCACAAAATTTCAGGATTACCTTTACAGGGATTAGGAATCTGCTTGAGGCTGGGAGAAATTATTTTGTACTTTACAGTTAGATTTAGAAATGTAGTGTGTTAAAATTTGATTTTTATTTAAATAATTATCTTCTGCTTTTTAGTTTTGATTGTGTGAAATTTATTGATCAACATCAGACTTTTTGATGAAATTGCAACGGAAACATATTGTAGATTTCAGGTTTATTTCAGCATCTGTTCACCTGGGTCAACAGATCGAAATGTAACAGTAAATAGAGACGGCTTCTTACGGCTTTTCTGATCCCAGATGACACGTTACGTTTCGTCTGCTGCTCGTGAACTTTTACCTCGACTGTTTGCGTTCCCGTAGTTTCTCAGTGCTGTGGACCTACTGTGCTGTGCCACCAGCTACCACTGCAGAAGGTCGAGGGCTGCGAGAGATCGCTACAGTCGTCGAGCTACAAAATGGCGAAATTGTTTTTTAGAGAATTCTTCCGTATTTTGTTGCTCTCGCGTAACATTTATACCGGGTGTTAAAAAAAGAATGTCGAATACGTCGAGAGGTGATAGCACTTGCGAAACGAGAAAAATATGTTCGATAAATGTGGGTCCGGAGAAACGTACTTTCTCAGGTAATCACTGTTTACGGGAAGGGCTTCACTACGCTCGGCTGCAGATACTAGTGCAGATGTCGCACCGGCACTCCGTCAGATGTGTCGGCAGAGTATTACTCGCAGTACTGTTCCTACCATCAGGTGGTCTGCCGTCAGTCGTGTGGTTCGAGTCGTGTCGCGAACTACGTTATTTTTTGTCACATTTGCGTGCCTTATTGTACAGTTCTGTAAATTCTGGGTACGTGTCACGTCGTTTTACCTTATTCCGAACAAGATTTCACTTACGCGTTTACTGTTATTGCACCGTTTGTACGTAGGGACGGTGTAGTACATTTGCATTTACTCTCTTCCACCACTTGCAGTGGTGGAACCTCACTACTCGACAAGTCGAAAGGTGCACGTAGTATACTGCTACAGTTTAGCAAACTGACATAGCGTGCGAGCCCGTGACCTCTACACCAAAACGTGTCAGCGGGTGAACGGTCTACCCGACAGGAGGCCCTAGCCCCACGACATTTCTATTTCAGTGCAGAGTGCCCTTCGATAAGCTGTTCGGCAGACTTTTCCGGCATCCGAGGGACGCGGGAACCCTCACACCTCAGAACACTGACGGTAGCGGGCCCCGCACGCCCGACACGGAGGACCGCGTGCCGTGTTCGGTAGGAGAAACCCGCCGGCGTGCGGCGAGTAGCGGCGGCAGGAGGCGCGTCTCACTCTCTTATCCGGGTGCGAGTCGCCGTACCCGCGGCGCATTCGGGTCCCGAGGCCACGGGACGGTCGTGGCGGGCTGCAGTTTTGGCGGTGGCCGTCGCAGAAGTGTGCCGCAGAACCGCCGTTCCCTTACCGAGATTATGTTTACTGACGAGGCGGGGTTAACGAGATACGGTGTCGTGAATTTCCGTAACCGGCGTGTACGGGCAGATCAGAGTCCCCGAGCAATTTGGGAAAGAGGGCACCGGTACCAATTCTCGATCGGTGTAGGGGCAGGTGTACACGGCGACAGATTAATAGGGCCGTACGTGCTAGCACGGAGGTTAACTGGGACACACTACCTGGACTTTCTCACTAATGTATTGCTTCCCTTGCTGCGGGCTGTGCCGTCACGGCGACGAATATAAGTAGTAACGGTTTGTGCGTGATAGCACACCGGCACACTAATTACGAAAACCTATCGTTTGGCTGTTTCTTCTTTCTCAGTTTGTAGTAATTTTTTCTCGTGTGTCGGTTATACGTGACAGTAATGTAGTTAAAATTGACTTCTTTCATCTTTTCTAGAGGGGGACAGTACAGTGTCACCAGCAGCTCGGGCATCTATTCTTCCTACCCTTTCTCAGTTTAAGAATCGATAACATTCTTCGTGACCCCTCCCCCCCACAAAATCGTTGCCGAAAGGAGACCGGAGCTCGTGGGGCGTGCACTGCGTACGAAAAGAGGAAGAATCTGCAAATCCGCAATGTCGTGGGAACTGGTGGACGGACACGGGAGTAGAGGAAGACCCGGTGACACTCGGAAACGACCTTTTACAGAGTACCTTCAGTATGCGGGCACATACTGTTCGAGCCTGGAGGAGGTGGCGAAACGAGTCAACGTCTCCACTCTGCGGGGCTAACCCGCACTTCCGAGACAAAATTTATAAAGTTATCGGTGTCATTTCCCGAGCGTTTCCGTACGGTCACCACTTGGTCTCTGACGACTTGTTACAGAGTTAAAGATAATTGACTTCGTTAATCCGAGTTACCTCTGATTCTGTGAGGCTGCACACGTAACAGTAGAAAAGTATTTAATAAAATAATAATGAAAATCTAGAACACAAAAGTAATATCGTACGGCTGCCGCGAGTCTGGGAAGAGCTCGGTGTGGTATTGTCGTGCTGCCGTTCCGTCACACTCGGTGCAGCCACACGTGAGGTGCATCTCGGCCGACTCTTCACTGTGTGACAGCACTGTCCCCACAGTCGAATTAGCGAGAATATCTAGTGGAGGTGAAAACTAAACTCTCGCATTTGTTTTTCTGTAGCATGTCTGATTTATGAATGCAGAACAAAATCTAAGGGAAAATAGGGCTGCAGAATAGCTGTTCTAATGATGGTTGTTGCACAGACTGGAGAACAATGAAAAATACTCTCAGCTCATCGTCTGAAAATATTTGTGTAGTTTGATTCTTCGGGAGGTCCAGGTCCGAAATGTTTTAGCGAAGGTATTAATTTGTAGATAATAAAGTGTCATAGTGTATTGCCTATTTCAGTTTCTGACAATTTAACTTCTCATTTTAAAATGTACTGAAATTTGTTACAGAGTATTACTATTAAATAATTGCAGATTTTGTAATTGAAGATACTGTATTTCCTTTCCCGATTATGAAAATTGACATTTCTTTTATTTACAGTGTTTAAACTAATCGGTTCACAAAATAATACTTCACTCCGTCTTACACGAAAACGAGCCGAGAGCGACTCGTGCGAATACCGAGCGGAGACACTCGAGAAACTGAACGGGGCCATCGCAGGTTTCCAATGTCGAGCACTGGCGATTTGATTTCGCGGGGAGCCCCAGTTAATATTCTACCGAGAAAACGATGTTAGAGACGCGAACTCAATTTATCAAAATAAAATGACGTGTTGTTGAAGGTAATTTTGAAATTGTTTTCACAATAAAACAATGCAAAATGCTGAAGTATCTGTCAATTACTGATGAAAGAATTGATTGGAATTTTATACTATAATTAATTTATTAAAAATGGATTTCCAGAATATTACAGAAAATGTGAGAAAGAAAGAAATGTTGACCAGGTTTTCCAAACAACGTATCAGTCCTGAAGGCTCTCTTTTTGAATGTCAGATTTGCCGTTTTCGGAAAAATGGACGGAATCGCAGATTTTCTTAATCGAAATATACGTCGCAGTCTGCTCTAAAACAGACGCCCCTGTGCACAGATTAGTTGTAACTGGCAGGCATGTCCCTGCTGCCCAGTATTGTACAACTGACACTGCAGTCTAAGACAGAAATGAGCAGCAGCGAGGTCAAACTTCAGGGTGAAGACCGTGTGAGCGAGGCAAGTTTGTATCCAAACATACACGCAAAAAAGACACACACACACACACACACACACACACACACCACACACACACACACACAGAAATGACATTTCCGCTGTTGTGCAGTGTGACACAGATAGAAAGGTAAATGTGATGGAGACTACATTTTCGTTTTGCCAAATCACTCGGGGAAATATTCCTGAACGATCTTCAGAATTTTGTCCATTGAGTTCGAGTTGACCCAGTCTGATTTAGAGCACACTACATTGTGTTGTACCGTATTGTAGTGTATCCATTTGCAAAGCCAAACGGTTCCTCTGCACAATTAGAACCCAGTCCTTTTTGTATACAGTTAGCGACAAGTGTAGTGGGTACCTCATTTGCAGCAGACAGGGAGATGTGAGGACCCCTTTGTGGCTAGACTGCTAAAACTTCACCTGTGCACTCCCAGTGAGTACCTATTTCAGGAGGAGGCCTCTCGGCTGAAAGCTTATTTGTTCAGCAGTCTTTTTGTCGCGACTGAACGTATCCTGTATACGGTGAGTAGCAATCTGTCCTTTTCAGAACATTGTTGTTGCTCCATCCTGGGTTTTCCATTGTTAGATAATAATATTCATCATCTTAAGGTTCATCCAGGCTTTTTTGTTGAAAATACTGAATCACTTAATTGAAGTTTAACGAAATTTTTATGCCAATGATTTCTATCACCCTTTTGATTACCTGAAGGTTTGATTACAGAATCACAACATACCGTTTTTACGCAACAGAGAGCCATTTGTGTAACACTTTTTGGGGGGGGAGGGGGAAAAAAAAGACATTCTGTATGTGTAGTACAAGTTCTTACGTACCACGGCTGATTGACTCTCACTAAGAACGAAGAAGAATGAGAAGTAGCAGTAGTCTGTATGCAGGGGGGGGGGGGGGGGGAGATTGGCATAACAATTGATCTTTATCAAAGATTATGTTCTTTATAAGAAATGCTCAAGACACCAGCCGTCATTCGTCAACTGTTCCTGTTGTCAAGGGACAGTGTTGTGAACAGCAGTGCACAGCATATCAGTAGGTGCATTGAGAAGTGGCCATCAGACTTTACCTCTTAGTGTCCCTAATGAGGTCGGACGATTGCGGTAGCCTTAAGGCTTCGTGTAACCCCGCAACCAGTAATCATTCAGATTGTGATCCGGGAGGCCGAGCGTGACAAAAGTGGCAGTTTGGCACACGGTTCTCACCGAACAATGTGCGCGAGAGACGTTCTGTGTGCACAACAATATTGGGAAGAGCGCCATCCCATATAAAAGTCATATCTTCTGGCAGCTGTTTATCAGCCAGGCTGGGGATGGTGCAATTGTCTAACTTACTGACATACCGTGTACCCGTCCCACTGACAGTTTAAATAGCAGCACTCTGTATTTCCTCAAACAGGAAGGGTCCGATCACGATGGATGTGGTAAAATCACACCGCACCGACTTTCTTGTCACGCTACGATTGCTGATGTGTCTGACTCCCTCTCTCGCAACAGCTCATTTTACACGTGATTCTCGTGCGGCATCACTAATGTGTTGTTGTCCAGTGGTATGTGGGTCAGCTTTGCACTCTTTTTTTAATTTATTTCGATAAAATATTATGTCATTTCAGGCGTGTGTGTAAATTTTTACCTCTCGGCCTCTCTTATTCCGTGCATTAGTGCATATTCAAATGTTAACTGACTTTTGGATCATCCTGTATAAAGCAGTATTGTTTCCAGAATGTTCTAGAAATTTCAGTGCTTCAAATTAGTAGGTTGCACAATTTTTGATTTATGAAATTCTGACAAATGTAAGTTAAATTACATTTTTTATGACTGCAAAATTCCCTGATATATGATAGGAGCAAAGATATTCTAGAATTATGAAAAATATTCAGTTATTTCCAAAGTATGCTACATTACAAGGTTTGTTTTTATTTAACTTTTACAACATAAGTTATTTCTGTGACTTCGGAGTATAAATAATACAATGAGCAACAAAGCTTTCTTTAACATTAAGTAAAATAAGTATGGAAAGTAATGGGTCTCCATGGTATTAGTTACAAATGATATGAAAGAACAAATAAAAACCAGATTATGTTTTTCATTTTGTATCTAGGTTACTGCAGAGCACAATCCAAAGGACAGTTAATTTTCGTAGCACAGCATTATCTCACAGAAACTTACGGTACTGTTACTATGTTATGGACAAATTTAGAACAGTATAAAATTACATAAATGCACCAGTGTATCATGTAATTATGTGACAAACATTAATCTCTGACTTCGTTGACAAATGTCGGAATAAACGAAAACCAGAATAAAAATTACTGGAAAGGAGGTGGCCTCACAAACTCCATGTGACCTGTGAAGCTTTCAATTTTTTTACACACACACACACACACACACACGCACACACACACACACTTACCAAACGAAAGTGTTGGTATGTTGATAGAGACACTACCAAACACAAACACACACCCAAATTTCAAGCTTTCGCCACCCATGGTTGCTTCATAAGGAAAGAGGGAAAGAGATGCGAAGACAAAAGGATATGGGTTTAAAGGGAGGGGGTTAGGAGTCATTCCAATCCCGGGGAGCAGAAAGACTTACCTCAGGGGGAAAAAGGGACAGATATACCCTCGCGCGCACACACATACCTATCCATCCGCACATATACAGACACAGGCAGACATTTGTAAAGGCAAAGAGTTTGGGCAGAGATGTCAGTCGAGGCAGAAGTACAGAGGCATTAATGTTGTTGAATGACAGGTGAGGTATGAGTGGCGGCAACTTGAAATTAGCGGAGGTTGAGGCCTGGCGGGTAACAAGAAGAGAGGATATACTGATGGGCAAGTTCCCATCTCCGGAGTTCTGACAGGTTGGCGTTAGTGGGAAGTATCCAGATAACCCGGACGGGGTAACACTGTGCCGAGATGTGCTGGCCGTGCACAGAGGCATGTTTAGCCACAGGGTGATCCTCATTACCGACAAACACTGTCTGCCTGTGTCCGTTCGTACGAATGGACAGTTTGTTGCTGGTCATTCCCACATAGAAAGCTTCACAGTGTAGGCAGGTCAGTTGGTAAATGAAGTGGGTGCTTTCACACCTGGCTCTGCCTTTGATCGTGTACACCTTCCGGGTTACAGGACTGGAGTAGGTGGTGGTGGGAGGGTGCATGGGACAGGTTTCACACCGGGGGCAGTTACAAGGGTAGGAACCAGAGGGTAGGGAAGGTGGTTTGGGGATTTCATAGGGACGAACCAAGAGGTTACGAAGGTTAGGTAGACGGCGGTTTCCGCTCCCGGGATTGGAATGACTCCTTACCCTCTCCATTAAAATCCACATCCTTTTGTCTTTCCTTCTCCTTCACTCTTTCCTGATAAAGCAACTTTTGGTTGTGAAAGCTTGGAATTTGTGTGTGTGTTTGTGTGTTTTTTATTGTGTCTATCAACATAACAGCGCTTTCTTGTTTGGTAAGTTACAGCATCTTTGTTTTTTATTTATATGTATATAAGAGAGAGGGGTAGGGGGTGGGAGAGTGCATGTTTTTTACGTTTAGTCAGTCTCATTTACTGTGAAGGAGAATTTATAGACAATATTCGCCAAGGCAATTTTTAAACCCTAGTGCTTCTTCTCCACAGCGACCGGGACGAAGCGGAAGACGGCATCCGGCATCACTTCCGGCGGCCCGTCCTCTGGCGGAGCGGTCGGCGCGGCGGCGGCAGGCGGAGTGAAGCCCGCGGCACCCCCCACCGTGCCGGGCGGCGTGACCAAGGCAAACAGCGGGCGCGCTGCCGACGGCTCGAGCCCCCTGGCGGTGGCGGGACCCGCGGCGGAGCTGCTCGTCGTGGGAGGGGACTCGAAGGACGGGCTGAAGTACGCACCGGGGCTCGTCGCCAGTGGGTGCGTGTGCCGAGCGCGCTTTGTCGTATGTTAAAAAAAAAATTCTGTGACTGAGTTCGGGTCGTAACTTTTTGCGGTCATTGGCAGTCGGCCGAATACGTCCTCTGACTAACTCGGTGACTGCTCCTGCCCCAGCATTTGAAACTGTGTCAGTCTGACCTCCACTTGTTTCTGACTTGTAACATAAAAAAGTGTTTTTTAATTGTGCCCGACTACAACTTAATGTATCTTCTTTACAGTAAGCTGCAGACTGTCTGCTCCAACATTGTTTTTATTCCTTCATTGAGTTTCCGTTGCTTGGCCATAAAAAAATAAACATTTTGTGATTACTTCTTAAATTGTGCAAAACTTCGTTAAATACCTTTCAAGAAAGAAAGAAAAAAAAAATATGTACCTCGAAGAAATCATTGGTAAAGGATGGAGTCAGTAGACTTAATGTACGTGCACAGACAGATGAATAATTAACTTTCAGAAAAGTTGAATGAGTTACTCGAGAGAAAGACTTTCACAAATTGAGCACGTGAATAGTACACCGGCCCACCTCCGGTCCTTACGCGAGCAGTTACTCGGCTCAGCATTGACTGTCGCAGTCGTCGGGTGTCCTCCTGAGGGATATTGTGCCAAATTCTGTTCAGTCTGTATACTAGATCGTTAAAATCTGAGCTGACGGAGTATCGTGCCTGTAATGCTCCGAATGTACTCTCTCTATTGGGGAGGGATCTGGGGACCTTGCCGGCCGAGGTAGGGTTTGCCGAGCACAGAGATGAGCAGTAGAAAATTATGCTTATCCGTTATGGTTAGTTTAGAACTGGGACTGTATGTTGAATGTAAATACGTTATACAAAACTGCAACACGTCACTTTTTTGAGTAATTACGTTTTATTCCGTGAACCAGTTTTCATAGCTTCTCAGGTTCGTCTTCAGACAGTTTCGGGAAGTGTTACATCATTACTGCTAGCAAAATGCTGGGTGCTGGCTCTGACAAAACAATGGAACACACTTTAATGTATCGCCGTAATCTGTCGATACGGGTGTAAATTTCTTTCTTTACTTACTGCGTCAGTATAGGTGGCTTTTTTTGGTTAGTGTCCATCTGTCTGTCTCCATTTTGAACTCCAGTTGTTATATCACTACACACATTTCCACACAAATTATATTAATTTACACTTTGATGGCGAGACTTTTCCGGCAATGCGCTTTGCAAATGTTGCTTGTAATAAAGATCTTGACAGGAAGATAAGGCATAGGCCTAGTTTGCACAGAGATGTAATTTGGTCTTTTGGTATTAAACTCGATGTAAGGGCAAATATTTTAATCATACTAGTGATAACATGAGAGCTCAAAATAAACTAAATAAATAAATTACTACAAGAACAAACTTCAAGTGATCTGATATGTTATTTCTGTTTGTATATTACGTATAATACAGGCAGTTTACAGCTTTTTTCAAAAAAAGATAAGAAATCTTGATTGGCATTAACACGAATACCGAGGAATCAATGATACAGAGTTATCGTAACTGCAGTAAGATGCAGCTGTCTGTATGACTAGGACCTTTATATTTAAATTAATAACAAACCTTCAGCTGAAAAGAGCAGTAGAAAGTCGTCGTGTGCGGACAGGCATTATGTTGCCGAAATGAGAGCTCGGGATTGCGTGCTGTGAAGTGGAACAAAACGGGGGTAGAATATCATCGACGTACTACTGTGCCGAAAGAGTACCACAGACGACAACCGTAGGTGTCCCGCCACGTAAAGAAATACCACTCCTGGCCACCACTCCCGGCTGTCAGGCGTTACGAATGGCAACAGTCGTAGCGGTATCGCACTGCCGTCTCGGGCACCTCCAGACGTTTCTCTGTCGGTCGTCGTGTTCACTTTGAAGCTCGACTCGTCACCGGAGACTGTTCTCTTCCAGTCAGTAAGTTTTCGGGCCAAAGACATACCCGGCGATTCCCCGGACAGCGGCGAGATGCTAATGTGACCGTCACCCGCCGTACGGCCCGACATCTGGGACGCCATTTCTCTATGTAGCAGGACCCGTTTTGTTGTCATCTGCTGCTCCCTTCCAGCACAGCAGCACATTAATGACATACTACACCTCATTTTGACCTCCTTTGTGGCGAGCAAACCCGGTCGATCGTTTCGGCGAGATAGTGCCCACCTGCGTGCGGCGAGGGTTTCTGCTGCTCGTCTCTGTGTTCCGAACCCTACCTCGGCAATCGGTGCCGATTCCCGAA
Source organism: Schistocerca cancellata (assembly GCF_023864275.1). Classification (NCBI taxonomy): domain Eukaryota; kingdom Metazoa; phylum Arthropoda; class Insecta; order Orthoptera; family Acrididae; genus Schistocerca; species Schistocerca cancellata. Next base: position 10,682,281 of record NC_064636.1, read on the forward strand.
TAACTTCTTGCGTAAGAACGAGAGGTGGTCCGATGTGTTATTGACTTGCTCAGTTTGTGAAACTCTTTCTTGTGAATAAATTGTCCAATTTTTCTGAGAGTGTAATCGTCTGTCTGTACGTGTATTCACATCTGCCGATTTCCGTCCCGTTTGGGTAATTCCTTCGTGGTGCGCCGTTTCCCCCCCCACCCAGTTTTGTGACAGTCACCAAAAAGATTTACTGACCCTTTTAGTAAAACCTGCCGAGAAACTAGGAACTGGTGTCAATTATTTGCTGTAAACAAAAAATATGACAGAATATGAAGTCTTAGATAAATTTTTGTGTGAATGTAATATATTTATTCGAAAGAAAAAGGAATGTCGTAATACATTTGGGTTACGAAATCTCGGAATACGTACCTAGCTGTATGGTGAATATGTCCAAATACCAAAATAAGTTAACGGTGAACAGTGACTTTACTTTTAGACACAGCGTCACGTGTCGGCCTCTCGATCCCCGAGGTTCGTCGGCGGGCGCCTCCCACACTCGTGGTGGCGTCAGTCCCTCGCTGCGAGTACTGTGAGCGGCCATTCTGCTCTCAGCTGTCAGGAATTATTAGCGTCGAGCACCGGCTTCAATTTAGCTGGATTTTGACCATTCTGTTATGCTCTTCCGGAACCTGTGCCCAATATTTGAGCTAGCTGCGCACTAACAGAATTTCTTTTATCGTTCTCAAAACACCGTGTTACAGTCGTAAGAATTAACATCTCTGTTCGTAGGAAATAATAAGCCAGTAGATTTTCGTTTGCGTCTTCAGAGTTTGGACTCTGAGGACAGACTACAATATACTATGCTCCAAATGCAGGGTGGTTAGGATTAAATTTTCACTACTTGTCAGTTGATCGTAGGCCGTTGAAACTTGGTGAAAACTTTTGTAAGAGTAATAATGAATAAACCGTTGAAATAAACATATTTTTGCTTCAACACAGGAAAGTAACACTTGTAAATTGCGTACCGTGTTTACCTTCCGGTTACAAATGTCACTAGAGTGTGACGACCACCTCTGTATCGTTTGCACAGGTGTCGTTTCACGATTGTTCACAGCGTTTTTGGAACGGTGGACCGCAGAATGTTCAGCTGTTGTGACGAGCTCTTTAGGTCACACGGTATGTCCGTCATTCTCGGCCGTGGCTACAGTAACATCTCAAATGATTTGTGGCTCCGTTGGAAGTCGGTCTCTCCCAGGAACAATTCCCAAATCACCAGTTAATTCCAACTTCCGAAGGTAAAATAAATGTTCGAGTAAAGCCCTACTCACCCCGCCTGGGCCCACATCGACTGTCTGCGACTGTAATGCACAGTGACGTTCCCGCTTCGACCCTACGTTCCCGCAGCAGTAGCAGTGTCCGAGGGTGAGTCGTCGCACTGACACTCCTGACGACACATCCTGCAGCACACGTCTGAACGTCCTTCCTATAAAGTTGGGTACCCGTACCGTAAATAGTTTTTTGTCTGCTCTGGCTCGAGTATCGAAAGTTTAATTGTAATAGCCCTTTACTGTGTGGTCCGCAGTTATAGTGCCTCTTACTTTTCACTTATAATACAAGCACCGTTACGTCACTTCCTGCTACACGTTACAAAGTCTTCCGCGCGTGGCTCTGCAGTGACCCGAAGCCCCGGTGTGTCGCTCGGGCGTCTGTCTCTCTATGGGTCAGGTGCCGTCAGCTCCCGTCCCGGCACCGTACCGTACGTCTCTTTACCTCTTTTCTGGCAGTAAACTTGCCACCGCACACCTCCGAACTGTTTCGCCTCTGTCGCAGGTACGAGACGGACGGCCCCACGGGGAAGAAGAGGAAGACGGGCGGCCGGCGGACGCCGACTGCCGCCTCGGAGAGCCCCGCCGCGTCGACGCCGACTCCGCCCCCGGACGTAGGGGTGGGGCCGATCCTTCCCGGGGAGGCGGTGCCGGACGTGGTCGGCGGACGGAAGGTGAAGCTGGAGGTCGGCGCCAACGTGACGGTGGGCGGCGGGGGCGCGGTCCCGCCGGGGGCGCAGCCTCCGTCTGTCGTGGTGCGGTCGCCCAACGTCATCGCCACGGCGGGGGGCCCCGGTGAGTAAATGTGTGACGACACCGTACTGAGGGTGTTGCTGCCTTTTTGAATTGTTCTTCTTCGGACTAATATTGTTTTCGTCTTTGTTATATGCTGCGGAACAGAGCCAATTAATGGGGCTCTATTACTTTCGTTCAGAGGTCTCCCACTGGAGCGAGAAAAAAAATTCACAATAATTATCGTTAAAATGAAGAACGGTGTCAGTGTGGTGTCCTGGGGCTCATCCTCTAAACTTCGGTGGCCCACGTGGCGAGTGCAATGTATAGTGTCCCCCTTGGAACATTTTGCAAGTCTAATTAATTACGAGATCATTCCTGCATTTCACAATAAAGACAGATTTGAATGAATTTATACTTTTTGTGAACTAAAAACTTCTAGAAAGGTAATAGAAATAAAAGATGTTTATGTGATTATGAAAATAAAGTACTATTTTTCTGAAATATGCCAAATAGTAAGCATCACTTAATGCAAGTTTGTAAATTAATTTAATGTATAAGGCATCTGTTACAAACTGTATTATATTGATTTAATGAAGCAGAAATAAAAACAGGTCATATTTTGAACTTTGTCGTGACACTTGTAGGAAGACTAATTTTCGTAGCATAATCCGGAAGCGTGTAAAATTGTCATTATGTGTCGGATCAACTTTCAACAATACATAACTTCAGCAGAGTCCTAATGCATTGTGTAACTATAGAAAAATATGAATGACATATTTCATATCTGAAAATCGTTAGACCATTGCTGAAAATAAAGCGGTCCCGAGTTCCCCCTACCTGAGGCCGTTGCCTTACGTCTCAGTTTGTTGTATACGGTAGCCGGTGCTGGACGCAGCAGACGACCTGAGCCGGCTTCGGTGCTCACTCGCAAAAAACAAAAGTTAAAAAATATCGAACTGCAATCACAGAAGAATCAATTGTATTAATTAATAGTGCTTATTTGCACTATTACGCATTGTCTGTCAACCTTACTGTATAAAATGGAGATAATGCTGCACTTCGGTACCGTCAGTGGTGGACTCCTCCGACAACCAACATTGGCTGAAGACATCTGGTGTTTTCAAGTCGGTACATCAGTATGTGCGGAGTCTCAGTGCGACCGGTCTCCGTGTTCAAAAGTACAGACTTCGGACAGTGGTCAGCGGAATTAAAATCAGATTTCTTCTTTTTCTTCTTCCTCGCCTTCTTCTTTCTTTCTTTTCTTCCCCCGTCCCCCACCCCCCACCCCAAATGAAATCCTAGAGATTTCCACATGTGAAATGTGGATCTTGAGAAATTTTAAAGTTTAGTACAGGAAAGGAAAAGTTTATGGCATCCCGACGATGAGGAACGTAATGACACAGACGTCTCTCCCAGTCTGCCATCTGAGATCACTACTCTATTGGGAAATGTAAGCACGTTCTGTGGCTGTGAAGCTATTCCAGCCTCATATCTTTACTTGAAGCAGCATGTCATCTGCAGTTTGGCAAAATTTGTATCCAAACTTTTAGGCCTAGTTTATAAGCTCAAAAACTTGTGTGTTCAAGCTAGAAGGGTGGCGTATGTCTATTTTGATGCTTAATGTTACTGTTGTGGATCTTTTTTGGGTGACGGTAGGCAGACATTAGCTGTCTACAAATTATTATTAGTGCTTACTGGTGCTCTTGAGCCAGTACCGTGGTGATTCTGTGTTACGAGTCGGTTTTCAAATGTGGCGTATGTGTTCAGTGCTTTAGGTGTTTTGATTATCATACTCTAAAATTTATATTCGTCTTTAGCACATAAGCTGAATGACAGTCATTGAAGGTTCATTAAGATATGTGTTTTTTGTTGAATTTGTGTAAAGCTGGACAAAAAGTTCGTAATCTCAGTTTCATTGTGACTCCTATTCATCTCGAGTATGCAGTAGAATATTTCTCCCTCTTTCTCGTACACTCGTATTACTTATGTGGTTATTCCAGTAACCGAGGAAAGTATGTACAGTACACGTCACATTCTGTGGGAACCAGATATCGGTCGGAATAGGAACAGAAGAGCTTCTCACCACTCCGATCACACCACAGACTGACAGAGGAGGTCGGACACTGCGAGCGAACTGTCGGCCGACATCACGGAGCGAACTTCTGGAGACCTATTGTCGGTGCCACTGTGACTGCAGTCCAAGTATAACAATACCTGTGTTTACTACGTCGGTAGGAATGTAAACATTTGTGTCGAAATCGTTTACCATTCTGTTTTCGCATTGAGATGTACGCTATGAAAAGTGACGGTGAAGAATTAATGATACTTGATGAAATGAACAGATGAAGAAAATAGTGTAGTGGACAAAAAATTGCTGTAGAAGATGCGGTGCGAATGACGTGACGTTAGAGCAGAGTTTGAGAGACCGTTACGTTTTTTGTAACTTCACGAGGATGTCGCCGTCAGATTTTGAAATTCTAATGGATATTACAGGGCCAGTTGATTCAAAGAAAGACAAATTTCAGTAAATAAATTCTGTAAAGCAAAGACTTGCTGTTATTCTAAATTATTATTATTATTGTTATTATTATTATTATTATTATTATTATTATTACTTTTTTTTGACAACCGGAGATCCCCATCAAAGCCTCGCGTATTTATTCCGCATTTCAAAGCTGACCTTATTTCCTACAGTTTCTGAAACTTTCTTTGAAGGATTGAAGGGTTATGTAAGCTATAATCCAATTATGTTAATCACTGAAACAATTACTTAATTGAATTTATATTTATTTTTATTTTCACATTAAAATTAACCCAAATTGTCATTTTCGGCTTCAGCGGCACTCACATTTGCAGTGAATGGGGCAGTGGATCTGCTGTTGACGGTTCTCCTGCCACTCCCACATTTACTGCCAACAGCTGTCTTCTGGGTATGTCCGTTTGTGCCTCGGAGAAAGCGTCGCACACTTTTTTCGTCACTGCCATTTCCTATGGCGGCAGCCCACATAACTTACCGGTGGCAGATTTTTTTCAAACTCTTATAACGAATCCCGTCGTTGCTGAAGCATTGAGAAATGAGAAAGTTAATTTCTCTATCTGTATCACTACTTTGGGGCCGAGCAGTGCAGCAGTTCTTTGTAGGGAGTTGTGCTTATGTTTAATATTCTTTGACTTCGAACATTCCAGGGCACTACTCTGCCTTCCAGAGTGCGACCAGTTTGTAAATCTCATTTCTCGTGCCCTCCATTTTGTAAAAGGATGCACAGAAAGACGATACGGGACACTACAGACAGAGCAGAAACAGACACTAGGGCTGCATAACGGCGTTCGGTGGTCTCAGCCGGGAACAGTCTTCCTTTGACCCGAACCTACACTGCCGTTAAACACCGGTTTCGTGTTGCTGATACGTTCTGAACGTCGGTTGTCCGGAACTGGCCGTGAGAAGTGTCGCGGGACGTGTTATGAACTCGGCACGTTCGTGCGTATACAGTGTGTGCCCTTACCAAACGGAAGCGTTGGTATGTTGACACACACACACACACACAAAATTAAAGCTTTTGCAACCAACGGTTGCTTCGTCAGGAAAGAGGGAAGGAGAGGGAAAGACGAAAGGATGTGGGTTTTAAGGGAGAGGGTAAGGAGTCATTCCAATCCCAGGAGCGGAAAGACTTACCTTAGGGGGAAAAAAGGACAGGTATACACTCGCGTGCACACACACACACACACACACACACACACACACACACACACACACACACCCATCCGCAACCCACAACCTTTCGTCTTTCCCTCTGCTTCCCTCTTTCCTGATGAAGCAACTGTGGGTTGCAAAAGCTTGAAATATGTGTGTCTGTTTGTTATTGTCTCTATCAACATACCAACGCTTTCGTTTGGTAAGTTACAGCATCTTTGTTTTTAGATATATTTTTCCCACGTGGAACGTTTCCCTCTATTATATATAAGATATTCGAACCAACGCTGTAAGTGTGCCGGGCTGTCGAGCAGTATTCTACATTTGATCGAACAGATATATTGTGAGCCAGCAAACGGGAGTGTCAGTCACTATTCAATTACCGTGCCGCATGTGGAATTGCCGTGCAGACGTACGGCGCGTGGCGGTGCTCGGCTTTCGGGGTTGTGGGGCCGTGCACTACCGTCGTCGCCTCGCTTTCTCGCGAGCGTAAATGTGACGGCACTCCCACCGTCCGGCTCGCCGTGCTAGGTAGTACTCGTGTGCTGTGGTGGCTGAAATCTCAGTCCGCGTATTTGTTCTTTAACGAGTCACCCCAGTGACGAGGACATTTCTTGCGCCGAGAGACCGGTTCATCGGTACCGTCTCGCGACCTCACCTCTGCCGGCACCACTCTGACACTACCGAAGTGAAGTTCGTGAAGGTGTTCTTAGAGTTTTGGAATCATTTTGCAACGAAACGATGAACCCGGCTTTCACCACCTGTCACAGTGTTGCCGAGGAAACTGTCAGCCTCTCACTCGTAACTCCTCCATTTCGTGTCGGGAATGAGCCTCGGCGAGGCACCCCCCGTGTGGCCAGGTGTCTGTACTGCTGTGCTGCCGTGGGGGCTGTACGTTCCCTCACACTCGCCTGGGAGCCGTTTCTGGGTCGGACAGTTTTCTCTGACGAGTTCACCGACCCGATTCTGACGAGTCCTGTCCGTCTCCGTAAGCAGTTGCCGACTCTGATCGCTGTCACACGTGTCGAGGTTAGTGTCGTCCTCTGCTTCGTTACGAGCATGGACGACCCGTTGTTGCACGTTACCGGTGTCGATATAATATCACTGTACGTGACTTCCGTCGTTCTGTGCATTTCACTTGTAGGGACATTTTTGGCAGTTAGATACTCGATTACGGCACGCTGTTTCACGCGGGCAGATAGAGTTTCGATACACACCGAAATGTTAGTCACTATAATTTGGAGTCGTCTAGTTTGCAACTCGGGTCAGAGAAGGGGGAAACTTGAAAAAGTAATATGTGTGACGTGTAATACCTTAAACAATATTGAGAACAGTGTAAAGAATTTGGAGGCATTATGTTTCAGCGTAACCTGGTTTTCCGGTTTGTTATAGTCGTAGCACTTTTTCTCTAGTTTGAAAACTGTGTTCCTGTTATCGAGTAATCATTTTCCGTTGTGCAGCTGTGGTGGAAGATATCCCAGAAAATAGTAATAGTAATAGCAATACTTGTACAAACAATGTCCACATGTCAGTGTGTGTGAGATTCAACTTGCACGTACCCAGTGTCAGTGACAGCACGTGTATCGAATCCCCCTTCCCGTCGTTACGGCACAATTTCTGTGCTGACGTGTGCCCCCAGCTGTACGATGGTGACATCGTGTCGGACGAGCAGTAACTGCTTTCGAGATTCCAAAGTAAAGGAGCAATCCTTTTTAATCCTCTCGACCACTAATTGCGTTAGACTTCTCTATCTCTGTCGCTATCTCTCCCCTATTCGTATTACATTACGACCACATATTCCAAATCAGTTTTCACTTCTCTGCAGTTGCTTCTGTGCCGACCCTTCACACCTGATAAAACATTAGTACTTACTTGTAACATTCCTCTACTTTAACAGAATAAATTGTCTGACATACACCCGAGACAACCAGTCCGTCTCAGTCTGGTAACTCCTATTACAAGAAAACACTGAAGTACCGTACATTCGGCGGCCTCTCTCGACAGTCGGCAGATGCACCCCACCCCACCGCTCGCCACTCGTCACAGTCGGGCGTCACACACGCAGAAATGTGGCACATTGCGACTCTGTGGAGACTATAAAAATTACTGATAAACTGTTGTCTAAAATTAAGTTTTTAGAATCGATACGGCAGTCGGCCTACTACATTTTTTGGATCGGTGTCGAGTGCACGCACGACCCCCGCACCTTTTAGACCGCATTCCGAGAGATTATAGGAACGACCTCCGGCGTACTCGAGTTGCAGGTGGTGTGTCGAGCCCCCACCAGGGCATCGTGGTGTCGGTGCCGCTGTCGGCCGCCAGTGCGGCCGTGCCCGCGGCCGCCCCCGTCTCCGCGGCCTCCACCGCACCCGCACCTCCGCCCGTGGCGGACGCCGCGGCGACGTCGTCGAACCCGACGCCTCCGCCGCAGGGTCCGCCCGCGCCGCAGCCGACGCTGTTCCAGCAGCTGCAGCAGTCGATGGCGCACTCTGCGCACCACATCCAACCGCCGCAGCCGTCGCCACCGCCTCCGCGCCACACGCCGTCGCCGCAGCAGACGTCAACGCTCGTCATGGTGGAAGAGCCGCAGCCGGCCCACCACCACCCGGCCAAGAGGCAGAGGTGGGTGGGGCACTCCTCCGCAAAATTTCTCGGCCACCCTCGGCAGTGTCGGTTAGAGGTGTACGTTTGGGTGTTCGGGCAACACGTCTCCACCTGAAATATATACTCGCCGAGTATTCTACGTAAGCGACTCTGCTCACTTTGTAGACCGTCTCGGTCTACTGTGGCTCTGAGATACAGGAGTTACGGTCTGCTTTATTGTGTTCTCCCATTTTACTAGTTGCGGAAACATTAGACATTTGTTCGACCGAACTCTTTGCAGAAAGCAATTTTACACTTTATTTTCCGAATGCGTGACAGAGAACAAATGTTCCGTAGTTTAGAAAATAAAAAAACTCTCACAAATGAATGTAAACAATTGTTTTGACAAAAGTTTACAAAATTAGATTGGGAAATACTCGATCAAAGTTTGACACAATTCTTCTCGCACAAAGTCAGAATCGTCACGGGAACTGTCAGTGTCCCATTTCACACTGTCGTCACGAACTAAATCTGGCTCTTATTTGTGCAAAATTTCGTCAGCCGTGTCTGTCGTTTCTGTACCTACCGAACAGACAGTTTCTGTCCTCTGGCAGCTCGGTTTTGCACAACGTACTCGATCTACCAGTCAGTTTAGAAGCTACGTACATTTCAGAAATCTTATCAGCCGGCACTCGCAACACGACAGAGAGTGACTGTGCCCGTCAATTTACACGATTCCCTGTTACAAATTGTGAGAAATCGCTTCCCGTCGAGTGACGGGACTGGCAGCTATCGACATCGTCACGTCCCGACAGGTGGCGAGATTGTCAGTCAGAGTGTTAAACTTTCCGGAATGCACCAGATTGTGAAATACATTGTGGGCATTTTTTACAGCGTAATAAACATTTCAGGTCTAGATACAATAATGTCGAGTGTCCCAAATTATCGAATGTTCCAAACTTTGTTCTATAAACATTCTCGGGGTTGTGTACACGAGAGTAATTTCCGACCACAACCACCCACGTGCACTGAGCGAGGTGGCACATTGGTGTCGCGTACATGTTACAGGTGACACGCGGAACGTACTACGTGCGTACAGAGCCACTTTACACGTATCCGAAACCGGTTAGTGGAACCCATCTACGTTACGTCGAGTCGAGTTTCTGACGTGCAGATATTCGTTCGGAGTCGTGGCTGCGTACATTTTAAGATTATTACAGGTTGCTGCCAAATAATTGTAATACACACGTTAACTTGGTACCAACTATGTCTTGTCCGTGTAACAAAGTATATCCTCCGACTGACTGCGTTGTTCATAAATTTGGTGCTCGCCTCCGATTGATAGAAGCATTGTTCTGCACTTCTACTTACAGATAAGCATAATAGTAAAAAGCAGAATGAATTATTATGTTTTTAATATTAACCTGAAAGAGCCAAAATTAGTGAAAATAAAAGTATAATTAGGAAATAAGTAAGTCTGTTTAACTGTGCTTTGGATAAAGAAAAAATTGAGAAAATTATAAAAACTTCGTGTAAAAATGTTCTGCTTCTGCGGGGATCACAGGGTTCATAGTTGTTTATTTATAAAGTGATATAGCTCAGTGAAAAGCACTCATTCTTCTCTTCTCAGTAAATGAGTGAAATTTTTTAAATTGAATGATAAGTAAAATAACAAGTTCTAATGAAAGTAGACATTTTTGGAATCAGAAAAATAATGGTTACAGAACTGTGGCACTTACTTTTGGTAGTAACCGTTATTTAAGATTAGAAGGTTCTGGAACACAAGAATGTTGATTACAATAATTTTTGAAATAGGACATTGGTACGCCTGCTAAAGCCACTGGGCAGAACAAGTGATTAGGATTGTGGAAAGGGCCAAATAAGGTTGGGGTCAGTTTCTCCTTAAAATTGTAATTTACTGTAATTTAACAACACATTTACAACCAAAGCGCACTTAGTCGGCTACGAGTTTCAAAATGCAATTCTTTCATGGCTCAAGGCCTCCAAACAAGAAATCTAAAAAAATCAACAAGATAAAAATGCAGTTAAAATTGAATATAAAATCATTAAAATGTATGGGGTTGAAAGCTTCAAGGCAATGGTGGTTAGACAAACATAAACAAGATGGCTGAAGGCCCACAAAAAAATTTTCAAGATTTTAAAATAAATTACCATAACCTTTCAAAGGCAGAAGCTCGCAATGTTTATTCTTGAAAGGTAATTTTAAGAATAAGGTCATAAGCCACAATGTTTAATCTTGGAAGGTAATTTTAAGAATAAGGTTCCAAGTTTGAAGGACCACAATTAGTTTTACAAAATTTTTATAAAAATTTTAACCATAAACCTTAAGTTTTTAGTAGATGAAACCGGACTAAAAGAAAGACAACACAATGGCAATAACCTTTTAGCAAATATCTACGTGTCGGAATTCAAACTTACATCCATAAAACACAGTACAACCAAGAATTTTTCTTTTATCATTAGCTCTGATAGATTGTAAACAGACAATTAAACACCGCTGAGAAAGACAGTAGAGACAACAGCACTCGGAAGCCTCCAGGGGGTCGGTCTGCCCTCGTTCACGTCGGTGATCCATCGGAACACGACCGAGTGACAGCCACGGACCGGCCGACAGACGAGTGACTTGCCACCAATCGGTACGTGAGAATTCAAATGCAAAATGATATGGGCACTATTATCCACAATCAAATATGTATACGTATTAAGCTGTCGAACTACCCACAGTGTCGGACAACGACATCAGGTGAGGAAAGGACACTGCCTGAAATTATGTTAGTGACCGGGGCAGGTAACTGGAACACTAACGGCCACAAGGTGGAAAATTCTGCCGGTGCACTTGAATTGTAGTCAGCCGATATAGTTAGTTCCACCACATGGCGACTAAATTCCAGCAATACAAACACTCAGTGTCGCTCACAGGGAAACCTCCCCAATAACGAACCACGTAACGCAAATGGACGTGGCTCGGGTACATGAAACCACTACTCGACTTTGACATCCCGAGTCAGAGCACCACGAAGCTCGTAGCGACCGGACAGCTCCACACACGCTCCGACACTGCACAGGGACTGCCTGCCTGCAGACTCAGCCGACTGCACCGCGCGGAGATAGCTTCCACGGTCCACAGCAACCGACCGACTCACTCGGAATGCCGACAACACCTAAAATGGTCGTCATTGGAATCTGACAAACACTTGCACGAAGACCTGAACGATACCCGACAGTAGCTAAGCACGCACGAAGACAATAAGGGAGTCGATGTGCACACACACACACACACACACACACACACACACACACAGCCGACTCGTGAACGATCGGTGAGCCAAAACGCGTCGTCCGGTAGGGCGACTGACCAAAGACCCGTCGAGACCGTGACCCGGCTCGAGTGACGGGTGGCAGGAACGGTCGGTTGAGCCGTGTCGACGCAGACCTCATTGCTGCTCCGACCCGACTGCACTGGTGCCGCATTGCGTCTCCCCGACTGGCAGGTCCAGACTGTGCACCAGACGCATTCCATCTGACTGGCAGACCCGAACTCCTTACGGCAGACAACAACCGGGAAGTAATAGCAGTCGAGCAAAGATACTACGAGAGGGGATATATCGATAGACGCTGCTAACGCCGCTCACGGTCGGGCAAAGCAGCAACCCATTGACAGTAGTAAGTTAAATTAATGTAGTGAGGTGGAAGTACGTTAAAAACAGGGTGTAAAATACATGATGGCGGGAACATGAGCCACGCGTGGGGCTCAGACATTTTTGTAAAAAGTAGGATATTTACTGAGAAGAGAAGAATGAGTGCTTTTCACTGAGCTACATCACTTTATAAACAAACAACTGTTTGCTCACTAAAATTTTAACTACATGTCTTCTTTACAAAATATAAATTCTTGGTATCTCTTTATAAAAATTATTTCAAGATAAACAAATTAGACTATTGTAATCAGGAAATTACAATGTTAACAATCATATTTTATGAATTCCTGCTCAAATGGAAAGTAGCTAATGTGTGAAACTGTTATGTATGTGCCATTTGTAAAACGAGATCAAATAAAGAAAGAAAAACAAATTAGAATAATATCGACAATCGGATGAGGACAGATACGATGGTACCAACTTGCTCTGGTGCGAGACTGCTACAGTAAAATTTTAAAAATTACACCGTGATAGCATCTCTCACGACAATATATCATTCAATATTGTATTATTAAGTTTGAGGTCACATCAAGAATAGCCACTGTGGCCTATTTGAAATTATGTAAACTGTATTGCTGCGCAATTGTCTCGCATATAATCCCTCCGATACTTAGGGACAGAAAAATTTCATGAAAAAGATAATGCGAAATTGATAGTTTTTAGTGAAATATCACGAAATAAGTGATTTTTACGCAATATCGTTAAATATGTCATTTTTCCCATACAAAAATGTTATAAAACTGATGATGACAATTAAACAATATTCGTAACCGGTAGTTATTGAACACTAAAGGTGCATTTTCTCTTCTTGTTCCTCTCAAGGCTGAGGTTCGTGTATAATCTTAAAATGACAGTTCATTGCCCGCCTAACGAAGTATGATGATGTGACATCTGAAGTAACAGCCCCCCCCCCCCAAAAAAAAAAAAAGGTGGCAATGAAACTGAGAAAAAAATCACCAAAATTGACAAAATTAACCGACCTTGGTCATAAAACACATTAAATCTGGCAAGAAGTAACACCAAATTCAACAAAAAATAACACAAAATTTGGCATAGAATAATGCTGAGTTAGGGAAAAAGTAGCACTGAATTAGAAAAAAAAAAGGCATCAAATTTGACACATTAAAGAAAGTCAGAATTTGGCAAAAAATAACTCATAATTCGGCAAACAATGACACGGAAATCTGCAAAAAAAATGACACTGAAATTGGAAAAAAGCACTAAAACCGGAGAAAAATAACACGGAAAAGGAAAAAGTATCTCAGAAATAGACCAAACAAAACAACTGAGAATTTGGCAAAAAAATGGAGGTTAATGTGACAAAAAATAGCACCAAACTCTGCAATAATTAACACCCAATTTCGCAAAAATTTATACCAAATTTGGTAAAAGCTAACACTGAACTTGAACTTGCCCATCAAATAAACCTATTTTTTCCTGTCCCTATCGATACCTCGTCACAGTAGAGCACGTGTAACGAAGTACGTGCCTCCCGTGCAGGTCGCAGTCGACGGAGAAGCCGGGGACGTCCGCCTCGACCCCGCCGGTCGACACGAAGTCGGCGGCACCGGTCGCCGTAAATCGCAGCGGGAAACCGCGCCGCGGGATGGGCGGGAGCAGCAGTCTCCCGTCCGCCCCCACGGTGGCCCCCGTCACCAAGAGCCGGCGCGGGGGCGGCGATCCCACCCCTCCCCCTCTGCCCGTCAAGGAGTCCCCGCCGAGCAGCCCCGGGTCGGAAAGCGCGCAGTCGGCGCCCGCCGCCTCGTCGTCGTCGCGCAGGTCCTGCACCGTCGGCAGTGCCGCCGCCGCCGCCGCCGCTGCCGCCAAGGCGGCCCTTCCCGTCGCCGGCATCGGTCGTGCCCGCCGGGAGAAGGACGAGCGGGACGTCAAGCCGTGAGTAGGACACTGCTGCTGCCTGCGGGAGGGGAGGAGCCGCTGCCTCCGGAGTGCGGGGCGTGCGGTTATTTCTGCCTTTTTACGGTACTCGGTCTAAAGAGTGATTCCGTGCACTCTCCCATCTAAAGTATTCTTTGAGTGTTTCTTCAGCTCTGCACAACTACTCAGACCTAAGTCCACTCGTACCCAGTCGAGGCTCGGTCTCTCCCTTAGAATTGTCACTCCCCACGAGACTGAATTTCGTTGCCAAATTGACCGTTGTTCATTGCCCAACCCCTTCTTTTAGTGATGTTGTGCTGTAAATTTTTTTCTTAGCTTTATTGAGTTGTTCTGTAGTCCTCATTTCAAATGGTTTTATTCTGTTATTGTTTCAACTGCTTACAGTCCGTATTTCAGTTATGTACAACACTATATTCCACACCGATTCCTTCAAAAAGAGACTTCCTAACTCTCAAATGTATATTTAACAGTAACAGATTACCTTCTCGAGAAGAGCTTTCCTCGCTAATGGTAGTATGCGTTTTGTACCTGTCACATCTTATTTAGCTGCCGAGTTGTAAAATTATTCTACTTCTAGTGTCTCATTTTCTAATCTACTTCTTAGATTCAATTTGAGTACATTTCTGTTATTGTCTGAATGAGTGTGGGATGTACACAACACCTCGTTCAGTTTGCACTGACACCCACACTTATTCTTTGTTAAGTTTGATTGTTAACAATGGTGACCAGCTTGTCAACTATGAAAATACCTTAGCACACAAAAACAGACTGGCATTTACAATTACAGTGGTGAAGTTATTTGTTCCATTGTGGCACAAAACAAAGCTCATATTTACATAAAAATACCACAGTTCACATTTATGATATTGCGTTACACATCAGTAATTCATTTAATTTGACCATTAGGAGAAACACTGTGTCCGGCAATCACTAATTCTGACAACAGTAGCATTCCGCACTTCCTATTGATCACACACAGTTCAATTGAATTATTGCAGTTGCTCGAAAGTTATTAAATGTCAGTATTAAAAAGCTACACAGTTGTCCGTTAGTGTATTTTACTTAAAGAATGTGTACGACCGTGTGCACTCAGAGTGCGCCGGATGCAGGCCTTACTTGTAATCTTTCAGATTGCAAACTCCCAATTTTGAGTGATATCCGTGTGCTTACGGGCAGGCTTGAGAAATCTTATTTCGTAAAGTAGATTATGCTTTAAAAATAAGAGAGCTTGGATGTTAATATTTTAGATGAACTACAAAAGCTAGTGTTGTTTTGACTGATATAACATGTAGATGATGAGAAATTTAGAAAAATATGTGGACACTAACATTTTTACAGGATGTGAATCTCGTCATTTATATGTATTGCAAATTAGGTTAAATTATGCGAAATTATTAGTTAGTTAACGAATTTGTACTGTATGTGATATTGACTGAAAAATTAAGGTAACAAAGGTAAGTAGTTCAGATTTGCACTGTAACATTGGTTACGACATAATCTGTACCAGAAAATTAGGCTTCGTACAAACTTAAAAGTTTAATTATTTTAAAGGTAACTAGTTTTAGGTAATTTAAAATGCATTTAAGGGACGGTGGAACTGTTAGTTTTCAAATAGTGTGACACTATACAGGATTAAGGTGATTGTGTCACAAAGTTTTGCACATATTGAACTAAAGTGCTAACTTCATTTAGCTGTAACTTTTAGTTAAAGCGATTTATAGCAAAAATAGCTACTAGCAATACTCTTAGAATTGGCATACGTAAAATGAATATCTGAACAATAAATGTAAATGGCGGGAAAGCTGAATCGTATTTTTGGAATATCAGAATGTGCGCCACATATTACTTGCATAACAGTATTGAAAATATGACAAAAAATTAGAGAAAGGGAATAAAAATATTATTAGCCGAAGTCAAAACCCGACAGGCGGGGAGGAATCGCCGTGCCGAACGGACGAGGTAGCTCGGAAAATTACTACCCGAATGTGTGGAACCTGTACCGAGTAGGACCGTCGGGGGATGTCGAACTTATTCGGAGGGGGACGACACGAACGGTGCCGAGTGCATCTGGCACTTGAGAGAGGGCTTCACCCGAATCGGAGGACATTCAGTGATACGTGCAGACTGTCCCGCAGAAGCCGGCTTAAGAAGTTTCAAAGCTGAAGGGAAATTAGAAATGTACTTTAGCTCTGGGTGTATCACTTCCAAAGAGATTGCGAACGTGAGATGAGATTCGTTACGGCGAACGTTAGGCAGTCCTCCTTCCTGTGAATAGATTGGAAGGAAACCTCAATAAGTTGTGCAGTGGCAACCGACCCCTTCCGTGCTCTTTGTAGTGGTCTGTAGAATAGGCCCCCGGACTAGACAACATTCCATTACAACTACTGACAGCCTTGGGAGAGCCAGTCCTGACAAAACTACCATCTGGTGAGCAAGATGTATGAGACAGGTGAAATACTTCAAGAAGAATATAATTATTCCAATCCCAAAGAAGGCAGGTGTTGACATATGTGAAAATTACCGAACAATCAGTTTAATAAGTCAATGCTGCAAAATACTAACATGAATACTTTACAGACGAGTGGAAAAACTGGTAGAAGCCGAACTCGGGGAAGATCAGTTTGGATTCCGCAGAAATTTTATAACACGCGAGGCAGTACTGACCCTACGACTTATCTTAGAAAATAGATTAAGGAAAGGCAAACCTACGTTTCTAGCATTTATAGACTTAGAGAAAGCTTTTCACAATGTTAACTAGAATACTCTCTCTTTCAAATTCTAAAGGTGGCAGGGGTAAAATACAGGGAGCGAAAGGCATTTTACAATTTGTACAGAAACCAGATAGCAGTTATAAGAGTCGAGGGGCATGAAAGGGAAGCAGTGGTTGGGAAAGGAGTGAGACAGGGCTGTAGCCTGTCCCCGATGTTATTCAATCTGTATATTGAGCAAGCAGTAAAGGAAACAAAAGAAAAATTCGGAGTAGGAACTAAAATCCATGGAGAAGAAATAAAAACTTTGAGGTTCGCCAATGACTTTGTAATTCTGTCAGAGCCAGGAAAGGACTAGGAAGAGCAGTTGAATGGAATGGACAGTGTCTTGGAAGGGGGATATATGATGAACATCAACAAAAGCAAAATGAGGATAATGGAATGTAGTCAAAATAAGTTGGGTGAAGTGTTTCTGAAGAAGAGAAATGTGTTAACATAGAGTATAGATTTAAGTGTCAGCAAGTCATTTCTGAAAGTATTTGTATGGAGTGCAGCCATGTATGGAAGTGAAACATGAACAATAAATAATTTAGACTAGAAGAGAATAGAAGCTTTTGAAATGTGGTGCTACAGAAGAATGGTGAAGATTAGATGGGTAGATCACGTAACTAATGAGGAGGTATTGAATAGAATTGGGGAGAAGAGGAGTTTGTGGCACAACTTGACTAGAAGGGATTGGTTGGTAGGACATGTTCTGAGGCATCAAGGGATCACCAATTTAGCATTGGAGGGCAGCGTGGTGGGTAAAATCGTAGAGGGAGACCAAGAGAGGAATACACTAAGCAGATTCAGAAGGACGTAGGTTGCAGTAGGTACTGGGAGGTGAAGAAGCTTGCACAGGATAGAATAGCATGGAGAGCTGCATCAAACCAGTCTCTGGACTGAAGACAACAACAACAACATAGAATATACAGGCGGTTTAAAAGAGACTTTTCACCTATTCTTAAAGGAGGTAGTATTAGTCTACAACGATATGTCTGCAAACTCATACATGTCGAGATATGTGCCGTTATGTCCTCTCGTTCCCACCGGTCTTACACAGGAGGAGGCAGGAGGCGCTACAGGCAGTACCGCACGTCCACTGGCCCTCGCTTTCCGTGAATCGCGAACTCTTCGGAATACGTCCGAGTCTGTTCAGATCGCACCGGTCACACACTCCCGTAAGGTATCTGTCGACGGGTCGTGCGTACACTGGTGCCTTTAAACGTCCCCGTATCCAGAAATCTGACAGATTCGAGTCTGGCAAATGGGAAGGCCGTGCTACCGGATCACCTCGATCGATCCGTCACTCGTGGAACGGAGCGGTGAGATATTCCCTCACAGATGGGGTGACACACTGTCGTGCGTGATCCGCTGTCGTCCTCCTGCGAGAGTGATTTTCCCCGGTAGCGGTGGTAATTTGTTGTGCAGAAATTGGTGCCTGTCGATCTGTTCGGTGAAGTACTTCGCTGACATTTCGTCCCCTACGTCGATACCGAAGCTTTTGCGACGTCTCGACTGCGATTGACAGCACGAGGATTTATGTCTGCCCACACGTGCGTATAGTGGTAATTTACTGTGCCGTCTCGTGGAAATCCTGCCTCGTCTGCAAATAAAATTCGGGCTGTGTATTGCACATCCTCAATTGCCCGTATCTCAGTCGATATACTTTTCCAGACGTATAATTACAGGAACTTTTCTTCTCGTTTTGACCTGTATGCCTCCTGTAGGAATATGTGACCTTTTGCCATTAAACATTGTAAACGAAATAATTGCGTTCGCTCTATCTCAGTCAAAAGTCGCACATAAACTCGATGTGACAGGGTTGTCACGAGACTCGACATCTGTATTGTGTGAACCGCAGTTGAGAGTACGTCCTGTTGTATATCCTGTTGCATTACGTATTAAAATTTAATTTAATTAAAATTAATAAAAATTAAAATTTCCTTTGGATTTAGAGTTTGGTAAGAATGACTGGTTAAATCCTCTGTCTGTCCTGTAATGAAACTCTTTCTGTGTATTTAATTGTTACTGTAGCAATACGAAGGGGTTCGGCACATACTGGTCTTCGAAACTTTGTAATACCTGGCTTACTGGTACCTAGCGTTTTGCTAGAGTGTGAAACGAGTAATGTGTCACAGTGGCAGTAACTTATATTTGATGCAAAGTTAAGCGACTTCTGAACAAACCTGCCACCACTTAACGTGAGAGGCAGGAAGGAGAATGTTCCTCGGGACCTGTATGGTGCAGCTGCAGAAGATAGATAACAATTCAATTATTCCCACTAACGATACAGTGTGCATACACAAGTCTCAAAGGCCTTCTGTGATCTGTCTTCTAATTTACACTCGTACAACTGACGATTGTGCCCTGCTTACTTGAATGGCTTTTCTGTGTCTTAGGAGGGCTTATTTATTCTTCTTTTGTGGTCACGTCATTTGTACCTCTGCTATAAAGAATAAACATACGTTTCTGTAATACACTGGAAACTAAAAGTTTTAAACATTTGACAAATTGTATTACCTGACTATAGTTTGCTCCTCTGTGTAATCGACACTCCTGTGGGTACAGTTGAAGAGTGGAAATAGAAAGGGTTCTGAGTGCTAAATCTCGAATAAAAAAAAAAAAAAACACCGTGAATATCTGTCCAAAAAGTGAGAAACTATTCTGATACCCCAGAATTCCGAGTCTGTCGCCCACCTCGTCACTGCAAAAATAATGAGACAAATGAGAGAATAAATAATTCGTTAAGAACATTCTAAGTGCCGCACTAGAGAACTGACTGGTTCTAAACGTCAATAAGAATGCCATTAACGCAGAGGCTTTACATTAATTTTACTAATACAAGTACAGAAATAAAGCAGCAATATTTTAATTACAAGGTGCATCAGAAGAGTCTAGTTAGAGGTCTCAGAAAATAAAGGAATCGAGAGGTACAAACAAAATACTTCGCTGTCAAAAGTAACCACCATTAGCTACAACATGCTCCCAATATCGGTTGCGAAGCTGTCGGAACTTTTCAGGAAATGCTCCCCACAGAATCCCTAGAAGCACTGCAGTCACGTGTGGTGGCAGTTTGAGGCAGGAAACAAAAAGGGGTCTGCCGCCACCAAATGTGGAGAATAAGGAAGTTGTCAAAGAGTGGCGACCTCGCACTGACTGCGAAAGTCGAGCGTGCGGTCCTCGCGGATATCCTACGGCACGGGATCTCGGTGTTCACAGCGATTCTGTGAGAAACATTTTCTGACAACTTTACAACTGATTTTGGGAATTTGTTGTGAGTAGTGATTTCTTTGAAGACTAGGAAACGTATTTTGTTTTCTGCTCTTATTTCACTTACTTCGTGAGACCATTTGAAATGCACCTTCTAGTACAACTGTAATGAACAAAAAGCACACCTCATTTCTTTTAAACTTTTTGCAAGAGAATAACATAAGTAAATTGAACAAAAAAGTCTCACTATTGACCTCTGTTTCGTACACAACTCCACTATTGGTATCGTATGTTGCAAAGTTTACTGTAAAGCTACCTGTGCCGTTTAAGTAGAAATGGCAGCACCATCGACGGGTCTTCTCGTTTTATAACTGACAAACGCAACCGGTCCCCAGATGAGACACGGCGCGGTAGACGTCTGCCGTGTCTGTTCCTGTGTCGAATATGTTGACATTTTTCCGTCCTCGTGTTTCAGAGTACAGCTTTTTATTTAGCTACTTCAGATATGAGTACGAGTCAATTTGATCGTACTGCATTTGCAGATCTTGTGCACCTACATTGACAGCAATGTTTCAGCAGCAACTTTCATAGGTCTGTTGTAGGCACTGGTATTACACACTTCCAGTTTACAGCTGTATCTGGGCAAACAATCTCGTGTAAATCTCACAGACGAGAGGCCTCACTTACGTTTCTCTACGATCGCAAAATCTCTGTCGAAGCGGAAAAAACTGGGCCCACCGGCGAACACTCAAGTTTCACCTCCCGGGCTAAAAGCGGGAGATCTCGATGTGCGGCACTCGGAATTCCTTCGGGAAGCACTGCTCCGTGTAGACACCACGCACCGTCTAGTGGTGAATGTTCGAAACACTTTCTCCCCGATTTGACACTCGGAACGGGCCCAGGGGCGCGCTGTGGAGTACCGAGAAATGGCAGCGGAACGTTTTCCATTTCCACTCTCGAACCGGAGATTCGCCAAATGTACAGCCGAGTCTCGCATTTCGGCTCATCGTGACACCGAGGTTTCGAGTAGACGTCTGACCCTGACGACTCGTACCGGTAACAGTTTCCAGAACGGCGTGTCGGCGCCGCACATGCTGGGCAACCAGCTGAACCCCGCTTCGACGATGGCGCAGAAGATGTCGGACACGCTGTCGGCGGAGCTGGAGGCGCACGGCAACGCGTACGCGCCGGCCGACTCGAGCAACTCGTCGCTGGTGGGGCCGCCACTGCACTCGAGGGTCATCGCTTCGGTGAGTACTCGCCCCGCCCCGCCCCGCCTTTTTCTGTCGGTGGCCGCGTGCCGGTCATTCTGCGGAAATAGACGGCGGCCAGAGGTGCTCTAAAATGCTAGTAGAAAGTTAACACTGTACGAATGAAAATACCTGCATCGGGTTCTGCGTTCAAGTAGACTATTTACTTAGTGTGTCACAGTTCGAATTTCAGAAGGGTTACTCAACTGAGAATGGTATTTGTGCATTCGCTTGCCAAATATTACATCGCAATAATGTACTGCCAGTTAATATTTTCTGTGATCCTTTAAAGCCTTTTGGTTTCATAGATTGTGTTACTCTCTTGTAAATACTTAAGTATATTGTGAAATTGATGTCTTCAAGTGGGCATCCGTCGAAATCGGTGTGAAACGTTGAAAATTAGTGCCACACCGTAATTCAAACCTGGGTCTCCTGCTTAAAAGGCAGATGCTCTGGCCACACAGCTGTCGTCGCAACTACACGTACTACTCTAGTACACCTCCTGTCACATCCAAATTCTCGACTTATCCGCTCGCTACTAAAGTAGTACCCCTTGCCCATTATATTTATTACCCACGGCATTTCGCCGATCCTCGCAAGAGTTTAAGCCCGGTGTGCGTCTGCACTGAAGAGATCGTTGGCAGTCTCGTCTTAATTATGCATATATAAGGTGTCTGTTCTTTCGGACACGTCCAAAAGGGCAGACACTGTTTCAGTTGAGAATTTGGGTCTGACGGGAGGCGTGCTAGCGTAGTCCGTGCAATTGCGATGACCACCGATTCTGTACGGCGTTCAGGTAAGGGCGTCCGCCCAAAAAGCGGGAGGCCCGGGTTCGAATTGTTCTCCGACACAAATTTTCAGCTTTACCCGTCGATTCCAATCGGTGCCCACGTGCAGCCGATATCTGTAATTTCTTTGTATCTCTTAATTTGTAATGACTGCCGGATCAGAATGGTGTTTGCTGTTTTGGACATGTCCAAAAGAAGACACTACATACTATTATTATTAATTTGGTTTATCTCATGATTTTACATTTTTATATAAACTCTTATTAAATATGTAGTACAGAAGCAAACATATTATAAAAACCACACAGTCGTATATTTTACAACTGAATATCTAGGTGTTTTAACTAGTCCCCTGATCTTGTTCACTAAACGCAGCCCGTCGAGTCCACCAGGAAATTTTCATAATAATCTCTCCTCGGTCTAGTGCTCTGTAGTTTGCACAATGACCCGGTAGTCGCACGATGGGACGTTCTCGGACCCCCGACGGTTTCCTCGGAAGACTGAAACTGTTTACCCATTTCGTAGTATCGGTAATAAGGCGAGAATTTTCTGGGGGAAGTTTCTGCCAAAGCTCTCTCTGTTTACAACTCCTACCGTACAGAGGAGGCACGTCTCTTGTTGGCGAGGGTGGTTTCTCGGGTTTAAGTCTGCTGTCGGGTACGTTCTGTAGCTAGCTCTGCAAAAGAGAGTTGTGGCTAGTACCACACATTCGGAACTCTCTTACAGATGCCGCTTCTCGTTGAATTGACGATTGAGCAGTATTACACGGTACTGCCAGTCACGGGGCTGGTGTCAATTTGGTGGTGCCACTAAAGGGCTTCTATCAGACAGTACATCACTGCAGATAACTGCATCGTCTGCAAAAAGTCTGATTTCAGTATTAATATTGTCTGCGAGGCCATTAATATACGACATTTACAGCGAGGGTCCCGACACACCTCCCCAGGGCACGCCCAAAGTTACCCCTACATCTGACGACGACTGGACTCGGTCGTATTACACGATAAGTCTTCAAGCCACTCGCGTAACTGTAAGTAGGCATTTCACCGACACACGCGCGTGAGGTCTCGGTACGGCAATTCCGAAGTCGGTCGTGTACTACTACGTGACCTCCGAGGACGCGAGATGGGCGGGAAATAGAATTTGCGAACCGATCCCCTCGACGTGTGCACGGAGTTCGACGACGAGAATGACGGCGGCACTACGTCTGTCCGACGCAGGCGCGGTCGTCGGCGGCGGCGGCGGCGAACGGGCAGCCGGGAGGCGGCGGCGGCGGGGCGTCGTCGTCGGCAGCTCCGGGCACGGTGCCGCAGAGCCTGGACCAGCTGCTGGAGCGGCAGTGGGAGCAGGGCAGCCAGTTCCTCATGGAGCAGGCCCAGCACTTCGACAGTGAGTAGTTGACCACTCGTCGTGAATGTAATACAGGTCGATAAGATTTCAGATTAAAAATCAGTAGACGTTGCAGTTGTATTTTGCATTAAAAATTAAATGTTAATTTTAGTTTACCTCCCTGTTATAGAACTCTTCTACCTCATAAATGCATCTGGCCCCTTATGTAGCACCCGAAGCAATTGTACAGCACGTCTTTCACTGATAGAAACAGTTCATTGTAGAGCTTTATGCGAGTTTATTTCGACCTATTTTGGAACTTACTTAGTCTAATATATTCTAAATATATATTATTTATATTCTTTGTTCCATAATCATTGTTAGAATCTCTGAAAATTAATGTCTTTGACTATTTTTTCATCGAGTGGAACCAATTAATATTTTTAATTCTTCGGAATGTGGCCAGTGTAACATTTTTTCAGATAAACACTGTTTTCACACTCGAAGAGTTGCATCGTGATATATTTCTGTAAGTTAAGTAGAGTGGAAGAAAGCTTAATTTGAAGAGTGAAATTGTTTCTTACCGACACAGAATAGTCAATTTGTGTAGCGAGTAAATCACTCGTGATGGTGCTCTGTGTGTGCATCCCGTATCAGCTGCGAGTTCAGACTCGTTTACCTTTTGATTTAGTTTCTGGAGATAGAAGTATATAGTTTATTTTTGTGTAACTATTGTGCAGCATATGGACTGCTTCTCACTTCGTCTGTATTCGAATCTGTCATTACGAGGGTCACTGTCGAACAATCTTTTTTGAAAGAGAAAGAAAGAGCGGGATTTTAAAACACGGGGAAACTGTATTACAATATCTACTCGACTACGTGCGGTCGAAAATGTAACGTAGTAACTCGTCAAAGTACGACCGAGTAGGCAGAACGGTCACTCGTCGTGTGAGTGTACCCGTGCTCCTCTCGGTGGAACTGAAGAACACGGTTGGCTGCACAGTAGTGTGAGCTCGGTGCCTTGCAAATCGCAGTTATACGGGATCAAAATATTCGGGGTTTACAACTGACTGTGGGAAAAGCCTGTCACAGATTGTAATATAGGTTGTGGCACTTAAATGAAGTATTTCTCGGTTTTCATTTTAAATAGTGCAGATACGAAGTAGGACACACAGATCGACATCTGGATATCTGTTATTAAGTTCCTGAGGGAAGCAGTTTTGATACACTTCAAGAGCTTGAAATGTTTTCCTAATTTTAAAAAACACTGACAACAGTTGTCAAATGAACAAAACCTTTTCCACAGGAAAGCCTTACCGAGTCATACGTTACTGTGTCTCTTCCCTTTTTGCATTGTACGGGCCGCACTCTTTGCAGGTTTGCCCTTACCCTATAGCAGGTCGGGTGTTTCGTGTCGTCTGCACGTACGACTACCGGTCACCGGTTTGCTACTCTCGGATCGCGCTCGTAGGCAGGTGTCTTGTAATTGGCGTCTGTATACAGTGAAAACTCGCTTTTACGCTATTCTAGGGACGTCAGAAAAATGGTGTTATATGGCAGAGAATGTAAAATGTGGGCTTTTTGAGCAGTAAAGGTTCCTTATATTATCCCCTCTTGCAATTTCATAGTTTACGTATGATGTGTGTATAGAATAGGCATCAAAATATTCGTCAGCATATTGTTTGTAATCCCATAACGACTATCTGAATTTCTAATACGTTTACAAGCTGATGTAACTGGAACACAAAACTGTCTGTGAAGTAGAATTGTTTTATTTAATTTTATTAATCATAATCGATGTTTTCAGGAAGCCTGCTGTTGGGTCAGTCTCTATTTAACAATGATAGCTCTCTACCAGTCACATATTTTTTCCTGCTCAGCATGGTGCTTCTCGAGAATTTATTCTCGTTGTGGAGTGCAAATATTAACGTCAGTCTTACGTGTAATGCGTGCGTACGTGCTGTTCTTCAATATTTTTGTAAGCGTGAAGAGATATGTAACTGTTGCAGTATTTCATTATTTAACACTGAAACACTGGGGCAGACAAAATGTACGAAGGCTGCTCGCCTTCCCACTTGCCAAAGCCCAGACCGGCCATCGAGGTCGCCGGGTCTCTCCCCGTTCGAGAATGTCTGACGCATCGAGGGCAGCATTCTCCGACTGGCTGAGAGTTTTGATGTTCTAAAATGCCAGTTGAACAGCATTTGTCACGATAACCCCCAGGAGGACATCTGGCTTCTCAGTTAATTAATGCCAAACCGTATATCTGCTTGCATAAGGACCAGGCTGAATGCATTATTGACTAGCTCAATTTGCGAAGTTCTTTCTCTTCAGTAAATCGTCCAGTGTTTCTGAAACTGTATCACGTATTCGTCTACACGTGTACATCACATATACCGATTTCCGTCCGATTCAGACAATTCCTTCGCGGCACATCTTTTTTAGTGTATTCCGTTCCTTAAAGGACGGCACCGTGAGGACTGCGACTGACAGTTCAGTAAAAATAAAACAGTTTTCTGAAGCAGTCACTTATTTAGTGAAGCATTTTTACAGTTCACACTGTGGACTTCATTCGGGTGCAGAATCACACAGGTACATGCCTCGTACTGGTGAGGAGCGCAGGTGTCTCTTCAAAGTAGAAGTTACGAGACAAAACAGTTGGCCAGTATGTACTGACAGGAGGTAAAATCTCTAGTACCGGCACTAAATGCACATTAAAAGACTGGAAACTGTCCTAGCTTTGCGAACGGTCAGCTCGTTATTCGGGAAGGAAACGGGGACAGTTTTCCTCCCTGTCCTTCCCTGTCATCCCCTAGTGTCTCTAACTTACCACTTCGAATCCCTCCCTCCAAACTGAGGAACGAACTCGGAGTTCCTTTCGTGTGCTTCTGTAGGCAGTATTAAGGAGGACCGGTCAGCTATTCCGTCGCACGTATTTATAGTTTCTCGGTTTTGTCCATTTCGTTTTTTAAATCTGCTATTGCAGTTTGTCATTTCGTCGTATCCCCTTCATTTTACATTATTCTACCTTGCAAAATGGTAAGGTAGTTTCAGATACGAGAACTGGTTTAGTGTAAAGAAAAGGACACGAATAACACGTAACTGTAAAAGAATAAAGTGGGTCGGGCCGTACCGTTTCTTCAGCGACGGCACGAAATTCTGTGCGACGTAACCTCCGGCACCCGATTACATGGAGATGTGACGGGGAGTGTTGTGGGGTGTTGCAGTCGCCAGCCTGCTGTCGTGTCTGCACCAGCTGCGCGCCGAGAACCTGCGCCTGGAGGAGCACGTGAGCTCGCTGCTGCAGCGCCGCGACCACCTGCTGGCCGTCAACGCCCGCCTCGCCATCCCGCTCGCCTCGCAGCCGCCGGCGCAGGGTGAGGACACACGCTACTCGCGGTCGCAGAGCTGGCAGACTCGTCGATTTCCACCGTATCCGACTGCGGACTATTGTCCGAACTACGTACCCCCAGACGGGTATAACATCGAGAGCTCTCACGTCGAGAATGCTAGTTTCATTTTCCCGGTGACAACATCCTCTCGAGTAGTCCCCGTCCGGAGGTCCGACAGGGGGCCCGTCAGACTTCGGAAATATTATAGCCTCGAGGATACCGTCATCAGTAATCTGTACGGCAGAGCTCCACGTCCTCGGAAAAAGTGACGGCTGCAGTTTCCTCTCAGTTTCGGCAGTCCACAGTCACGGCGTACTGAGACCGTGTCGACGGGCCGCGTCGGTCGACCGCAGGGACTGTCGTCACTGCGACTACCGGGTCGGTGGTGTCCACAGTTTGGGGCTGGGTGGGGACTGTCGGTACACTCTTGGAAAAAGCGTCACTGTCACTCGCACTTGTCTGTGGATTCAATTTTTTTTCTGCACCTGGGACACATTTCGAGATACTGAAATATTTCACAGGAAAAGTTTTTAGAAAAATAGCGAGCAAAACAGCCGAAAGAAGCTGCTCGTTTGCTCTTTTGTCCAAACGGTACGGCGGCACGTCGAGTGAATGCTGTCTGGGAATTCCTTCGAAAAAAATGATTGTCGAGTGGTTTCTCGTGTTCCTCGTATAGTCCACCTGGTGTGTAGCAACTTCCGGCTCCTCCTGCTGGCAGGACCGAAGTTTGCGGCAGTACGTCCTCGAGTTGTGCCACTGTCTCGTTGGCAGTCTTCCGGTGGCGAAAATGGGTTCGTAACTAAAGGCACGTTTGTAGCAACTGCAGAATTGTGGCACCAATACTGTATAAAGTGTGTTTGACGGCACCGAGAAATGACACTAGTTTCGAATAATTTGTAAAAAAGAAAAAAAGACGGTACCTTAGAACCTGAACGGATCTCGTAGTGAGCTGAAATAGGAGGGGACGGACAGATGTACAGAAGGAGTCACACCCGCAGTGACATATGAGGACATTGCGCCAGTCGTAGAGGTGGCAGAATATCTCTGCGGATGAGGGTGTGGAGTGTACTCTTCACTTTGGAAAGTCGGTTAGAGATAGTCGGAGCTCTGACACGGTACGCGACACAGTCACGGGCGATTGCGATTGACGGTGGGGGTGTACATCGTACCCTAGTCGGCACTCGACAGAGGAGCAGCGAGTCTGTATGCGGAGGAGTAGGGGAGTTTGATCCGGTATCAAGAGGCAGACGAGTCGGAAAAAGGTGACAGCTGGTAACCCGGGGAGACTTTTACCTAGCCGGGCGGAGTGAGGCCTCAAGCATTAGCAGTAGAGAACATTTTGACGGTTGCGGAACTTCTCGTACATTTAATAGCTGCCATACACGTGTGACGGTGCCGACGAGCTTCTCTCCCAAACAGACCAGGCGTGACGGTATCGGCCACTGGGCGTGCTCCCGACAGTGAATGTGGGGTTTAGGTTACAGCTCGGGTAGATCTGGGAAAGGTACTGTCCATTTCTGAACTAGACTAGATCTGGTGGAAGCACCGGTTATATATATCTTAAATTTGTGCCGAAATATGTGGTACGTGCGAGTGTACAGATCACGTATACGTGGAAACTGGTGAACGACTCGGGATCGGAATGACAGCCAGCCGACACTGCTCATTAAGAACGTCGGTGCCCAGGTTTTGCACCCTTACGAGGTATATACGTGCAGACGTTTAGCATCCGTGTTAACCCGCACTTTATTTAACTACCCTTTCATTTGTCGCCGTGCCCTCCCACCACGTACCGGCTCCCCCGGACTCCGAAGACGTGACTCGCCCTCTTCGACTCAAACGTTACTCCACCCGAAAACTTCGCCGAGCCACTTCGGGTCGGCTTATAATTTTTCAAACTGCTCGGGAACTCGGCTGGGTCCGTAGAACACTATCCTCCTTTTTGTAATTTTCTCTCTAATTTTTTGCACGCAATTGTATACTTCTGTATTACTTCTGTTACCTAATATCTACAGATATTCTTTCCTTTCATTTTCTTTTTATACATTTTTTATTTATTATTTCTCAATTGTATTTTTACTTCCACCTCCCTTTCTTGTAGTTTTTAACTGCACTATTCCCTTCCTGTAACCTACTTGTACTTTTCAGCCTGCCCTCATCTCCTCCGGGTGGAAGCAGGCTCAGTGCTTACCAGTGTACTACGAAGGCACGCTCAAAAGAAATGCCTCCGAAATTTTTTTCTGTCGTCGGTATCGGTCGTGCCGCATATTATTCGGTCGACTCTCCCACCCCACTGACACGAGTTGCGAACCCGTAACACCGGTCGGGTCCGATTTGTGGTGTGTGGTGTGATGTCTCCGACTGCAGTAAACTTCGTCCTCACACGGAGCACTCTCTCCTTCGGTACGACAGTGCCGGGCCGCACACAGACTCTGCACGGATCCGACACCTCGGGGTCACTGTCGTCTAACGTCCTGTCGTCTGTCTGCAAAACTTAAAGAACTCCTCCGGGGACTCCACTTCGGTAGCAACGAAGTCGTGCGAGCCGAGGTGAGATTGCGTCTCCTTCGACAGAGAGAAACGTCGTACGGCGACAGACTGGTCTCTCACTGTTAGGAAATGAGTTCGTCGTCGGTGTGACTGTGTCGAGAAATAAATATGTAGACGTGAAGAATGGAGATACGGAATGTTAATAAAGATAGTTGTATTATTTAAATACCGTTAAGAGTTTTCGCAAGAGAGTTTGGAGGCATTACTTTTCGGCACACACTCGTAAATTTTACCCCGTGCACCCTCATCCTCTCCTCTCGTCCTCAGCTTTGAGGGTCCTGCCCTTCCTTTTTAATCTGCTCTGACCTACCCCTCTCTGGTCCCACTCGAGAGGAGTGGGCCCGTATCGTGAAGTGTTATTCGCTCGAATAACTTACGGGAATGCGGCCGTGTGACTGTCGACAAATCCCGATATTTCGACAGATATGCACCCTGTAATTTTTTAGGCGAAACTGCAGCGAGTAAGTGTTCCGTACAGAATTTAGACAGAATCCTCCATCTCTGTTTACTGGTTTACTTGCTAATTTAATCTCTACTGCATTCTTAGATACACTATCTCGTTAGCTCGAAGTGCGTGCCAGAGTCTCCGTGTCGTTCTTTTCTGTAGGATGACAGTTTGCCGAGAGAGTGATCTCCGACAGTCCGTCTGCTCGGCTGTCGTGGGTGTACGTGACACTTAGGCTCGGTACGCCGGTCCTCCCCGTTCCCGATAGTCCGGCCGGTACGTGACGTGTCGCGACTGCGAGGGATACGGTAGACACCCGCCTTACACGAATCTAGATTGTCTTCGGAGGAATCTAAAAGGTGTAGGTCGGAAAAACATTTCTCATTGTATTTCTGCAAAATTTGACTCCTCTCGTCAGAGATGCTTCCTCCGTAAGGCAAAAAGTCTGTAGAATTCGTCACCGACTCGGTATCCCCGTCACTCTCCCGGTACGCGATCGGTCGACAGTGCGACGCGCGTCAGATCTGTCGTCGACTGTATCCATTCTGGCCGGAGGTGAACTCGAGTCGGACCAAGACGGCTGACAAACTCCCAAGCTCCGAAATTAACTGGCTCTCGCGTACCGAAGTACGTAGTACCACTCGACGTCTATCCGGACGGTGACGGCTATCGGCCCGTAGATAAGGGTCGGTTCGAGTAGGGTCCCTATGAACGGTCCGTCCCGGCGGGGCTCTAAATTCGCTCGCACGGTCCGTACTCTTTACAATTGTGCCTCGAAAATGACAGGGTGTGCCCCTCTCGAATTATCGGCTGTCGTCGACTACCTCCCCCGGCCGCATCCCCGGAAGTTACTAGAGCACCGTAAACGCGAGGATAAATGCGAGTCGCGCAGTACTGGGCGCGTTTACGGAAGTACCCAGTTTACCGTCTCCCGGAGGCGGCAGTCGCGCTCCGCGACGTGGCGGCTCGCGCTGTACCGCCGCTCTCTCTGTCCGCAGTGAACAACGTGCACCCGCAGCACGGCGGGGCGGTGGGGGCGACGCCCGCGGTGGCGCCTCGCCACAACAACAGCTACCTGGCGCCGCAGCACTCGCACCACCACCAGCACGCGCACGCCGGGCCGTCGCCCGCCCCCGGTCCCTCGCCGGGGCCGCCGCCTGCGCACCCGGGCATCGTGGAGAACGGTCTGCCGCCGGAGCCGTACCCGCAGCCGCAGCCCCAGCCGCACCGGAACCCCTCGCCCAGCGTCAGGTAGGCTCTCTGTTGCTTTTGTGTCCCTGTTTAATAAGGGCGTATTGTCACCAAAGCTGACCCTAAAAATGTCACAAAAAGCTCATGTTACTAACCGTGTGAAGGTGTGTGGGTGTCTGTGTAATAAAAATATCAGGTAACGGTGTCTGTCCACGAGTTGCACAGCTGACAGTGTATATCATCGTGTTCCTAGTCTTATGAATCTGTGGGGTCCTACCAATGGAAATACTGAAAAATCTGTTACCGACTGTCTGCTTTGACCTGTCACTTCACCGAGATGACGGACACGGGCATATCTCCTATATCCGATACGATAGCTGTAACATCACAAATTCGACAAAAAAATGTTAATCCCAACGATTTGGAGAAGTGCAACTAAAGGGTTGCACATGAGAATTAGGGCTTTTGGTTGGGAAGAAAGAAAACAATTAATTTTCCTAGCTTCATACAATACCCAAACAAAAAGA
Source organism: Schistocerca cancellata (assembly GCF_023864275.1). Classification (NCBI taxonomy): domain Eukaryota; kingdom Metazoa; phylum Arthropoda; class Insecta; order Orthoptera; family Acrididae; genus Schistocerca; species Schistocerca cancellata. Next base: position 10,713,632 of record NC_064636.1, read on the forward strand.
TATGCAAAAATCGTTACATAAAGGCCACGAAAATAACAATGAGATGCAATATTGTCACCTTCGATTTACTTATTAGGTTAACTCAACCGTACTGTACTAACAGATGGTTGACCTACAACAATGCTGTTACAAAAGTCACTAACCTAGAAAACCAAATCTCACTGACAAATTTTGTTATCAGAAACTTCAGCTGACCCCCATTACTAGAAGAAAATCTATGGTGCTAGGAAGCTGTAACTCATTGCAAAAACTGGTCCCGAAAACATCACTTCACCTGTGTCAGTAGAGCAAACTCCACAATAACTGACAAGTGTAAATAAACATTCTTAGCTACCAAACTGAAAAAAGCAATCCACAAATCCGTATGCAGTTTCATTAACATTAATTTTCATATACAACTAAATTACAAGCCACTACACAAAATAAACACACATGACATACTTTTTGAAACAAACAAAAAATTAAAAATGTACTTACCCCTCCCAAAAAAAATCAACCTTCATACAGAAAAATCTGCACTAGAAAGGGATGTGATCTTCAGTCCTGAGACTAGTTTGATGCAGCTCTCCATGCTACTCTATCCTGTGCAAGCTTCTTCATCTCCCAGTACCTACTGCAACCTACATCCTTCTGAATCTGCTAAGTGTGTTCATCTCTTGGTCTCCCTCTACGATTTTTACCCTCCACGCTGCCTTCCAATACTAAATTTGTGACACCTTGATGCCTCAGAACATGTCGTACCAACCGATCCCTTCTTCTAGTCAAGTTGTGCCACAAGCTTCTCTTCTCCCCAATCCTGTTCAATACCTCCTCATTAGTTATGTGATCTACTCATCTAATCTTCAGCATTCTTCTGGAGCACCACATTTCAAAAGCTTCTATTCTCTTCTTGTCCAAACTATGTATCGTCCATGTTTCACTTCCATACATGGCTACACTCCATACAAATACTTTCAGAAATGACTTCCTGACACTTAAAGCTATACTCGATGTTAACAAATTTCTCTTCTTCAGAAACGCTTTCCTTGCCATTGCCAGTCTACATGTTATATCTTCTCTACATCTTGGCACAGTGTTACACCGTCCGGGTTATCTGGATACTTCCCACTAACACCAACCTGTCAGAACTCCGGAGATGGGAACTTGCCCTTCAGTATACCCTCGTTATCCGCCAGGCGTCAACCTCCGCTAATTTCAAGTTGCCACCGCTCATACCTCACCTGTCTTTCAACAACATCTTTGCCTCTGTACTTCCGCCTCGACTGACATCTCTGCCCAAACTCTTTGCCTTTACAAATGTCTGCTTGTGTCTGTGTATGTGCGGATGGATATGTGTGTGTGTGTGTGCGAGTGTATACCTGTCCTTTTTTCCCCCTAAGGTAAGTCTTTCCGCTCCCAGGATTGGAATGACTCCTTACCCTCTCCCTTAAAACCCAAATCCTTTCGTCTTTCCCTCTCCTTCCCTCTTTCCTGACGAAGCAACCGTTGGTTGCGAAAGCTTGAATTTTGTGTGTATGTTTGTGTTTGTTTGTGTGTCTATCGACGTGCCAGCACTTGCGTTTGGTAAGTCACATCATCTTTGTTTTTAGATATATTTTTCCCACGTGGAATGTTTCCCTTTATTATATAGTTCAAGTCAATCATGTTCCTTTCATGAGTATCAAGCAATATAAATAAATGTTTTACTTAATAAATAAATAAATCTTCTTAGTTTTTGTCAGATAATTGCTGCTGCGTTCCATGCTGTATATCCTCTCTATACCCACCTTGTGGTACCTGTAAAATTCTATTTATAAATAAATATGTGTGCATGTGTCTCCATACTGTCAGATAATCACAGATTATATAATGTCAAATATTTCATCAACATGTATAATATTTAATTATTTTTTTTAAAAAAAAGGGAGAGATGAGAGTGTGAGCCGCAACAGAGGACTGACATTTTGTTTTCTCCTTATTCTCCTTTCTATTTAACGGTGCATTTGTTCAGTACAGTAGATGAGCTTTAATTATGCCATGAGCTGACTGCTAAATATGTTCTCTTAAATAATTCTTCCAATCTGAAGTGTCAAGCCTACATAACTCCAAAAATTTCATTACAAGTTTCCATTAGATTAGTGTTTAAGTGTTATAGATTTAAATCTTCGGGTATATTTTCAACAGTGGCTGCTGTAAATAATTCTTTCCATATATATCTATACTTTCACCTGTAGTTACAAGAATATATAAGACATCACATAAGTTATTATCTCAGGCATACCAATCTTTCAGTAAATAGTTCTGCTTCCACTACTTTCATTCTGTATTCCTTGAATACATGTGATATAACGTTCAAATCTAGTTTCTCTCCTCTCCACATATTCTCAATTACTCATAACATTCTCATATATATATATATATATATATATGGTTATAATAGAAGGAAACATTCCACGAAGGAATGGTCTGTCGACCTGCCAGCACTTTCATTTGGTAAGTCACATATCCATCCGCATATACACAGACACAAGCAGACATTTGTCTGCTTGTGTCTGTGTATATGCGGATGGATATGTGTGTGTGTGCGAGTGTATACCTGTCCTTTTTCCCCCTAAGGTACGTCTTTCCGCTCCCGGGATTGGAATGACTCCTTACCCTCTCCCTTAAAACCCATATCCTTTTGTCTTTCCTTCTCCTTCCCTCTTTCCTGACGAGGCAACCGTTGGTTGTTGGTTGCGAAAGCTAGAATTTTGTGTGTATGTTTGTGTTTGTTTGTGTGTCTATCGACCTGCCAGCGCTTTTGTTTGGTAAGTCTCATCATTTTTTATATATATATATATATATATATATATATATATATATATATATATATATATATATATATATATATATATATATAAAATTCACAAACCCAATCATCCCGGCCGCCCCATTGTAGCTGGTTACCAAGCCCCCACAGAACGTATCTCTGCCTACGTAGACCAACACCTTCAACCCATTACATGCAGTCTCCCATCCTTCATCAAAGACACCAACCACTTTCTGGAACGCCTGGAATCCTTACCCAATCCGTTACCCTCAGAAACCATCCTTGTAACCATTGATGCCACTTCCTTATACACAAATATCCCGCACGTCCAGGGCCTCGCTGCGATGGAGCACTTCCTTTCACGCCGATCACCTGCCACCCTACCTAAAACCTCTTTCCTCATCACCTTAGCCAGCTTCATCCTGACCCACAACTTCTTCACTTTTGAAAACCAGACATACCAACAATTAAAGGGAACAGCCATGGGTACCAGGATGGCCCCCTCGTACGCCAACCTATTCATGGGTCGCTTAGAGGAAGCCTTCTTGGTTACCCAGGCCTGCCAACCCAAAGTTTGGTACAGATTTATTGATGACATCTTCATGATCTGGACTCACAGTGAAGAAGAACTCCAGAATTTCCTCTCCAACCTCAACTCCTTTGGTTCCATCAGATTCACCTGGTCCTACTCCAAATCCCATGCCACTTTCCTTGATGTTGACCTTCACCTGTCCAATGGCCAGCTTCACACGTCCGTCCACATCAAACCCACCAACAAGCAACAGTACCTCCATTACGACAGCTGCCACCCATTCCACATCAAACGGTCCCTTCCCTACAGCCTAGGTCTTCGTGGCAAACGAATCTGCTCCAGTCCGGAATCCCTGAAGCATTACACCAACAACCTGACAACAGCTTTCGCATCCCGCAACTACCCTCCCGACCTGGTACAGAAGCAAATAACCAGAGCCACTTCCTCATCCTCTCAAACCCATAACCTCCCACAGAAGAACCACAAAAGTGCCCCACTTGTGACAGGATACTTTCCGGGACTGGATCAGATTCTGAATGTGGCTCTCCAGCAGGGATACGACTTCCTCAAATCCTGCCCTGAAATGAGATCCATCCTTCATGAAATCCTCCCCACTCCACCAAGAGTGTCTTTCCGCCGTCCACCTAACCTTCGTAACCTCTTAGTTCATCCCTATGAAATCCCCAAACCACCTTCCCTACCCTCTGGCTCCTACCCTTGTAACCGCCCCCGGTGTAAAACCTGTCCCATGCACCCTCCCACCACCACCTACTCCAGTCCTGTAACCCGGAAGGTGTACACAATCAAAGGCAGAGCCACGTGTGAAAGCACCCACGTGATCTACCAACTGACCTGCCTGCACTGTGATGCGTTCTATGTGGGAATGACCAGCAACAAACTGTCCATTCGCATGAATGGACACAGGCAGACAGTGTTTGTTGGTAATGAGGATCACCCTGTGGCTAAACATGCCTTGGTGCACGACCAGCACATCTTGGCGCAGTGTTACACCGTCCGGGTTATCTGGATACTTCCTACTAACACCAACCTATCCGAACTCCGGAGATGGGAACTTGCTCTTCAATATATCCTCTCTTCCCGTTATCCACCAGGCCTCAATCTCCGCTAATTTCAAGTTGCCGCCACTCATACCTCACCTGTCATTCAACAACGTCTTTGCCTCAGCACTTCTGCCTCGACTGACATCTCTGCCCAAACTCTTTGTCTTTAAATATGTCTGCTTGTGTCTGTATATGTGTGGATGGATATGTGTGTGTGTGCGAGTGTATACCCGTCCTTTTTTCCCCCTAAGGTAAGTCTTTCCGCTCCCGGGACTGGAATGACTCCTTACCCTCTCCCTTAAAACCCACATCCTTTCGTCTTTCCCTCTCCTTCCCTCTTTCCTGATGAGGCAACAGTTTGTTGCGAAAGCTTGAATTTTGTGTGTATGTTTGTGTTCGTATGTGTGTCTGTCGACCTGCCAGCACTTTCATTTGGTAAGTCACATCTACTTTGTTTTTAGATATATTTTTCCTTCGTGGAATGTTTCCTTCTATTATAACTATATATATATATATATAGACACACAAAATTCTAGCTTTTCGCAACCAACGGTTGCCTCGTCAGGAAAGAGGGGAGGAGAAGGAAAGACAAAAGGATATGGGTTTTAAGGGAGAGGGTAAGGAGTCATTCCAATCCCGGGAGCGGAAAGACTTACCTTAGGGGGAAAAAAGGACAGGTATACACTCGCACACACACACACACATATCCATCCGCGTATACACAGACACAAGCAGACATTTGTAAAGGCAAAGAGTTTGGGCAGAGATGTCAGTCGGGACGGAAGTACAGAGGCAAAGATGATGTTGAAAGACAGGTGAGGTATGAGCGGCGGCAGATTGAAATTAGAAATTAGCGGAGATTGAGGCCTGGCGGATAGCGAGAAGAGACGATATGCTGAAGGGCAAGTTCCCATCTCCGGAGTTCTGACAGGTTGGTGTTAGTGGGAAGTATCCAGATAACCCGGACGGTGTAACACTGTGCCAAGATGTGCTGGCCGTGCATCAAGGCATGTTTAGCCACAGGGTGATCCTCATTACCAACAAACACTGTCTGCCTGTGTCCATTCATGCGAATGGACAGTTTGTTGCTGGTCATTCCCACATAGAACGCTTCACAGTGTAGGCAGGTCAGTTGGTAAATCACGTGGGTGCTTTCACACGTGGCTCTGCCTTTGATCCTTCCACAGAAGAACCCCAAAAGTGCCCCACTTGTGACAGGATACTTTCCGGGACTGGATCAGATTCTGAATGTGGCTCTCCAGCAGGGATATGACTTCCTCAAATCCTGCCCTGAAATGAGATCCATCCTTCATGAAATCCTCCCCAGTCCACCAAGAGTGTCTTTCCGCCGTCCACCTAACCTTCGTAACCTCTTAGTTCATCCCTATGAAATCCCCAAACCACCTTCCCTACCCTCTGGCTCCTACCCCTGTAACCGCCCCCGGTGTAAAACCTGTCCCATGCACCCTCCCACCACCACCTATTCCAGTCCTGTAACCCGGAAGGTGTACACGATCAAAGGCAGAGCCACGTGTGAAAGCACCCACGTGATTTACCAACTGACCTGCCTACACTGTGAAGCGTTCTATGTGGGAATGACAAGCAACAAACTGTCCATTCGCATGAATGGACACAGGCAGACAGTATTTGTTGGTAATGAGGATCACCCTGTGGCTAAACATGCCTTGGTGCACGGCCAGCACATCTTGGCACAGTGTTACACCGTCCGGGTTATCTGGATACTTCCCATTAACACCAACCTGTCAGAACTCCGGAGATGGGAACTTGCCCTTCAGCATATCCTCTCTTCTCGCTATTCGCCAGGCCTCAATCTCCGCTAATTTCTAATTTCAATCTGCCGCCGCTCATACCTCACCTGTCTTTCAACATCATCTTTGCCTCTGTACTTCCGTCCCGACTGACATCTCTGCCCAAACTCTTTGCCTTTACAAATGTCTGCTTGTGTCTGTGTATATGCGGATGGATATATGTGTGTGTGTGTGTGTGTGTGTGTGTGTGTGTGTGTGTGTGTGTGTGTGTGTGTGTGTGCGAGTGTATACCTGTCCTTTTTTCCCCCTAAGGTAAGTCTTTCCGCTCCAGGGATTGGAATGACTCCTTACCCTCTCCCTTAAAACCCATATCCTTTTGTCTTTCCTTCTCCTTCCCTCTTTCCTGACGAGGCAACCATTTGTTGCGAAAGCTAGAATTTTGTGTGTATGTTTGTGTGTATCGACCTGCCAGCGCTTTTGTTTGGTAAGTCTCATCATCTTTCTTTTTATTTATATATATATATATATATATATATATATATATATATATATATATATATATATATATACCTAAAAACAAAGATGATGTGACTTACCAAATGAAAGTGCTGGCAGGTCGACAGACACACAAACGAACACAAACATACACACAAAATTCAAGCTTTCGCAACAAACTGTTGCCTCATCAGGAAAGAGGGAAGGAGAGGGAAAGACGAAAGGATGTGGGTTTTAAGGGAGAGGGTAAGGAGTCATTCCAGTCCCGGGAGCGGAAAGACTTACCTTAGGGGGAAAAAAGGACGGGTACACACTCGCACACACACACATATCCATCCACACATATACAGACACAAGCTGAAAATATGTCTGCTTGTGTCTGTATATGTGTGGATGGATATGTGTGTGTGTGCAAGTGTGTACCCGTCCTTTTTTCCCCCTAAGGTAAGTCTTTCCGCTCCCGGGACTGGAATGACTCCTTACCCTCTCCCTTAAAACCCACATCCTTTCGTCTTTCCCTCTCCTTCCCTCTTTCCTGATGAGGCAACAGTTTGTTGCGAAAGCTTGAATTTTGTGTGTATGTTTGTGTTCGTTTGTGTGTCTGTCGACCTGCCAGCACTTTCATTTGGTAAGTCACATCATCTTTGTTTTTAGGTATATTTTTCCTTCGTGGAATGTTTCCTTCTATTATAACTATATATATATATATATATATATATATATATATATTTTCCTCTTATTCATCAGCACTTACTTTTTTACTTCAACAATAATAATAATAATAGTAATACCCCCGCCTCCCTCCATGAACCATGGACCTTGCCGTTAATGGGGAGGCTTGCGTGCATCAGGGGCATCTGTTGAGAGGCCAGACAAACGTGTGGTTCCTGAAGAGGGGCAGCAGCCTTTTCAGTAGTTGCAGGGGCAACAGTCTGGATGATTGACTGATTTGGCTTTGTAACACTAACCAAAACGGGCTTGCTGTGTTGGTACTGCGAACGGCTGAAAGCAAGGGGAAACTATGGCCGTAATTTTTCCCGAGGGCATGCAGTTTTACTGTATGGTTAAATGATGATGGCGTCCTCTTGGGTAAAATATTCCGGAGGTAAAATAGTCCCCCATTCGGATCTCCGGGCGGGGACTACTCGAGAGGATGTCATTATCAGGAGAAAGAAAACTGGCGTTCCACGGATCGGAGCGTGGAATGTCAGATCCCTTAATCAGGCAGGTAGGTTAGAAAATTTAAAAGGGAAATGGATGGATTAAAGTTAGATATAGTGGGAATTCGTGAAGTTCAGTGGAAGGAGGAACAAGACTTCTGGTCAGGTGACTACAGGGTTATAAACACAAAATCAAATAGGGGTAATGCAGGAGTAGGTTTAATAATGAATAGGAAAATAGGAATGCGGGTAAACTACTACAAACAGCATAGTGAATGCATTATTGTGGCCAAGATAGATATGAAGCCCACGCCTACTACAGTAGTACAAGTTTATATGCCAACTAGCTCTGCAGATGATGAAGCAATTGAAGAAATGTATGATGAAATAAAAGAAATTATTCAGATTGTGAAGGGAGACGAAAATTTAATAGTCATGAGTGACTGGAAAAGGGAGAGAAGGAAACGTAGTAGGTGAATATGGATTGGGGGTAAGAAATGAAAAAGGAAGCCGCCTGGTAGAATTTTGCACAGAGCACAACTTAATCATAGCTAACACTTGGTTCAAGAATCATGATAGAAGGTTGTATACATGGAAGAAGCCTGGAGATACTGAAAGGTTTCAGATAGATTATATAATGGTAAGACAGAGTTTTAGGAACCAGGTTTTAAATTGTAAGACATTTCCAGGGGCAGATGTGGATTCTGACAATTTATTGGTTATGACCTGTAGATTAAAATTGAAGAAACTGCAAAAAGGTGGGAATATAAGGAGGTGGGACCTGGATAAACTGACTAAACCAGAGGTTGTACAGAGTTTCAGGGAGAGCATAAGGGAGCAATTAACAGGAATGGGGGAAAGAAATACAGTAGAAGAAGAATGGGTAACTTTGAAGGATGAAGTAGTGAAGGCAGCAGAGGATAAAATAGGTAAAAAGACGAGGGCTAGTAGAAATCCTTGGGTGGCAGAAGAAACTGAATTTAATTGATGAAAGGAGAAAATATAAAAATGCAGTAAATGAAGCAGGCAAAAAGAAATACAAACGTCTCAAAAATGAGATCGACAGGAAGTGCAAAACAGCTAAGCAGGCATGGTTAGAGGACAAATGTAAGAATGTAGAGGCTTATCTCACGAGGGGTAAGATAGATACAGCCTACAGGCAAATTAAAGAGACTTTTGGAGAAAAGAGAACCACTTGTATAAATATCAAAAGCTCAGATGGAAACCCAGTTCTAAGCAAAGGAGGGAAAGCAGAAAGGTGGAAGGGAGTATATAGAGGGTTTATACAAGGGCGATGTACTTGAGGACAACATTATGGAAATGGAAGAGGATGTATATGAAGATGAAATGGGAGATATAATAGTGTGTGGAGAGTTTGGCAGAGCACTGAAAGACCTGAGTCGAAACAAGGCCCCGGGAGTAGATAACATTCCATTAAAACTACTGACAGCCTTGGGAGAGCCAGTCCTGACAAAACTCTACCATCTGGTGAGCAAGATGCATGAAACAGGCAAAATACCCTCAGACTTCAAGAAGAATATAATAATTCCAATCCCAAAGAAAGCAGGTGTTGACAAATGTGAAAATTACCGAACTATCAGTTTAATAAGTCACGGCTGCAAAATACTAACGCGGATTCTTTACAGACGAATGGAAAAACTGGTAGAACCCGACCTCGGGGAAGATCAGTTTGGATTCCGTAGAAATATTGGAACAGGTGAGGCAATACTGACTCTACGACTTATCTTAGAAGCTAGATTAAGGAAAGGCAAACCTACATTTCTAGCATTTGTAGACTTGGAGAAAGCTTTTGACAATGTTGACTGGAATACGTTCTTTCAAATTCTGAAGGTGGCAGGGTTTAAATACAGGGAGCGAAAGGTTATTTACAATTTGTACAGAAACCAGATGGCAGTTATAAGAGTCGAGGGACACGAAAGGGAAGCAGTGGTTGGGAAGGGAGTGAGACAGGATTGTAGCCTATCCCCGAAGTTATTCAATCTGTATATTGAACAAGCAGTGAAGGAAACAAGAAAAAAATTCAAAGTAGGTATTAAAATCCATGGAGAAGAAATAAAAACTTTGAGGTACACCAATGAATTTGTAATTCTGTCAGAGACAGCAAAGGACTTGGAAGAGCAGTTGAATGGAATGGATAGTGTCTTGAAAGGAGGATATAAGATGAACATCAACAAAAGCAAAATGAGGATAATGGAATGTAGTCGAATTAAATCGGGTGATGCTGAGGGAATTAGATTAGGAAATGAGACACTTAAAGTAGTAAAGGAGTTTTGCTATTTGTGGAGCAAAATAACTGATGATGGTCGAAGCAGAGAGGATATAAAATGTAGACTGGCAATGGCAAGGAAAGTGTTTCTGAAGAAGAGAAATTTGTTAATATGGAGTATTGATTTAAGTGTCAGGAAGTCGTTTCTGAAAGTATTTGTATGGAGTGTAGCCATGTATGGAAGTGAAACGTGGACAATAAATAGTTTGGACAGGAAGAGAATAGAAGCTTTTGAAATGTGGTGCTACAAAAGAATGCTGAAGATTAGATGGGTAAATCACATAAGTAATGAGGAGGTATTGAATAGGATTGGGGAGAAGAGGAGTTTGTGGCACAACTTGACTAGAAGAAGGGATCGGTTGGTAGAACATGTTCTGAGGCGTCAAGGGATCACCAATTTAGTGCTGGAGGGCAGCGTGGATGGTAAAAGTCGTAGAGGGAGAACAAGAGATGAATACACTAAGCAGATTCAGAAGGATGTAGGTTGCAGTAGGTACTGGGAGATGAAGAAGCTTGCACAGGATAGAGTAGCATGGAGAGTTGCATCAAACCAGTCTCAGGACTGAAGACCACAACAACAACCCTTTTCTCATCTTATATTCCATTTACCTCTGTCCATATTGCTATTTATCCTCTTATTAAACTAAAATTACATTCACTCATCTCATTCAGTCACTCACATCACTCGTATCAACATTACTATAATCACATGCCTCCTAAAGAAAATAATTCTGTTCAGTTCTCTGCCCCCTCTAATGTGTATATGCCTCAATAGCAACTCCTCTTATAACCAAATATCTTATTAGCTATTGGATGGTTCACATTGCTTTCTAGACTTACTGCATTCGTTAGATTGTAAGTATATGTATAACTTAAATGTAGGCTCATCATAACTGTATATCATATTAATTATCTTCTTCTCATTAGCTAACATTTTACTGTATGTATTTTTTTCAAATGTCTGTGTGGATGTAGACCTCTGGGTTTATGTGTTAATGGATATTCTAATGAATAACAGCCAGGGTGTGGAATATTTGCAATTCGGTATGGTCCAGAGAATAAGATCTGCCATTTCCTGTTTAAATGTTTCAGTTTTGTGGGTTTAGGGTGTGTTCTTAGTAAAACTAACTCATCAACTTGAAATATTTGTGCTTTCCTGACACCTCTGTCATATTTCTGCTTTCTATCCTTAGCTTTGTTACATAATGCTGTGTAAGTTTGTCTTACCTTTTCCTCTAAACTAACAGGATTTGTTCTTGTTGTAAATTTAGGTGGAGAGTCTGCCCATTCATTTCTTTCTGTTTTATCCATAATTAATTCGGTTGGTGTGTATCCAGTAGAAATGTGAGGTAAATTATTCACTATTTGTTCAAATGGTGCTAGGTATTCTACCCATTTTGTGTGCTTTTCTGGTGTGTGTGTGTTCTCGTAAACTGTCCAAATTCTCGAAATGTTCTTTCTACCGGGTTACCTGCTGCGTGAAATCTTGAAATTAAAATATGTTTAACATTCTGTTCTTCAATAAATGTCTTCCATTTTAAACTGGTAAAATATGCTGCTTTATCCGTGATCATAACTTCAGGTTTTCCTATTCTTACAAAATAATCTGTTAATAGACGTCTGGTAATAGCAGTGGTAGAAACTGAACGTAAAGCATATAATTTTAAATACTTTGTGAAAACATCTAACACAGCAAGGATGTATTTCATTCTTCCACGTGCTTGTGGATAGGGTCTCGCAATATCTAAAGAAATTAGCTGTAATGGCCTCTTAGGTATGATTGGATGCAATTCATTCATGCTTGTGCGATTAGAATAGTTAGCTTTCTGACATATGATGCATTTCCTAATATTCCTCAATACTCTTCGCCTTAAATTTGGAAAATAGCAATATTGTATAATCTTATCTGTACATTTAGTTACACCATAGTGTCCCCAAGATCTGTGTGTAAATAAAATAAAATCATCAACATGAGCTTCAGGTAAGCAAACACACCAATGCTGTGATTCAGGGTTTCGTCGGTAAAATAATACTTCTTTGTGTAATGTGCAATATTTTTCAAGATGTGGGTCTGTTCCTGCACGTAATTTATTCTTTATCTGGAGCCACCTGGGATCATTGTTCTGCAATATGGCTAACTTCCTGCACATGTTTTTGTGGTAAGGTGCAAATGTTCCGTCATACATGAGTAAAATTTTGAAATCTGATGTTTGTTCTGTCACATCTGAAAATTCTTTTAGGCCTTGTGGCAAACTAGATAGAGCATCGGCTATAATGTTGGATTCTCCTTTTATGTATATGATATCAAAATCATATTCTTGTAGTGATGCACACCAGCGTGCAAGACGTGAATGTAATAACTTGCTCGATAGCAGGAAAGAAAGAGCTTGATGATCAGTATAAAGCTTAGTACGTTTTCCCCATAGAAAGTAGCGAAACTTGCGAAATGCCCATACTATGGCAAGTGTTTCGCGCTCGGTCACTGAATATGAATTCTCGCATTCAGTGAGCGTGCGGCTAGCAAAACTTATAGGTTTGATGACTGTTTGTTCATTTTCTACATGAATTTGGAATAAAAATGCTCCGAGCCCATAGGAACTTGCGTCTGTTACTAGGCAAAAGTCTGACGTCATGTCAGGATGACATAACAACTCTGCATTTACTAAAGCATTCTTAATCGCATCAAAATCTGTCTGACAGAACTCTGTCCATTTCCAAATATTATTTCTTTTGAGTAAAGATAGAAGATGTGGACTGTTAAGAAGGTGGTAGGGTACAAATTTCCTGAAGAATGAAGATAGACCAAGAAAGGCTTTGAGTTGTTTACGATTCTGTGGGGATGGAAAATTCTTTATTGCATCAATTTTTCTTGAGTCTGGATAAATGCCTTCAGTTGATATGATGTGACCAAGGAATTTGATTTCTCTCCTCCCTAATTTCGTCTTTGATAAATTGATAGTGACACCTGCGTCAGAAAATTTAGTCAGAAGTTGCTTCAAAAGATTAACATGTTCTTCCCAAGTAGTTGTGGCAATGACAATGTCGTCAACATAAACTGTGATTTGTGATAACAATTGTGCTCCAAGAACAGCATCTAAGGCTTCAATAAATACTCCAGCACTCACTCTTAGACCAAAGGGGAGAACACAGAATTGATAACTACTTCCCTCACATAGAAATGCAGTGTATTTACAGCTGTTTTTATGGAGGTTCACCTGCTAAAACAATGAGCGGAGGTCAATTTTGGTTAAATACTGTACATTATGAAATTTTAAAAGTTGTTCTTCCAAATTTATAGGTCGTGTGTTGATTGGGATTATAGCTTTGTTAATTTCTCGTGCATCCAGCACTAACCTTACACTACCATTCTCTTTATTAACTGCTAGGATCGGACTGCAATATGGTGAATGTGACCTTTCAATGATACTCCAAGCTTGCATTCCTTCAGTCTCTTTCAAAACTGCGGGTTTCTTTGACCAAGGAATATTGTAATATGTTCTACAGTATGTTTTGTGTGGTTTAACATCCATCTCATAAGTATAGCCTCTAATAATTCCAGGTTTCTCCACAAATACCTCAGCAAATTGCTGCAAAACTTCAAGTAATTCAAGTTGTTCCTTCGTCAGATATTCAGATTCTGTGCATTTCTCTTATAAATCATTAGGTTTAATTCCCTGAGATACAGCTTCATTAAAAGTTAAATCACATATGTTTGTTGCTGGTGGATACACAAAATGTGACTGTTCAAACTTACCTTGTTTACTGTTTAGGTTTTTACCCTGTGTTAACTCTATTGTCAGTTGTTGTTGGTTTACGGTTAAATGACATTTCCCTTTTCCTAAATCTATGATTGCTTGATATTCATTCAAAAAGTCAATTCCTAATATGCAATGCATAACTAATTTGTCTACTGCCAGAAAACTGTAATTGAGTGGTATATTTGAAAATGTGAAGTTAATTAGTGCTTGAAATTTCACATTCTTTGATTTGTTACCGGTGGCACTTATAATGTGACAATTCTGTACTGGCAATGTTTGTATGTTCATTATTTGTTTGAGTTCATTATATAAGGACATTGAAATGACACTTGCTGCTGCTCCTGTATCTAACATTACTTCCACTTCATAACTACCAATCATAACTCGTGTTATAGCCTGAATAATCTTCTTTGTTTTACTGGTACTATTACAATCTACATCCTTATATAATTCTTTTTCTATTTTCTTACTGTCATCGTATCGGAGAAAACAAATCGTCGGTTCCGTTGCGCTCTGCTCCCTATCGACCGTAACTCGAGCGCTTAGGTCGGTCGTCGTTCGTTTTCCGGCAAATTCGGTTGTTGCTGCGGGTTGGGGTCATTGCTCAACTCAATAATATTTACATTTCTGTCGCGTGTAACCCAAGTGTCAGCTGTTTGGTTGGTGACATTAACTCGCGTCGCATTGGGAGTTCTGTTAGGTAGGAATTGAGGGTTGCTGTATTGCATGTGTCGTGGCGGTGGTCCATTGTGATTTCCCCATACTTTATTTCATCCATGACTGTAACTGGTATTGTCATTACTGTTATTCCTGCAATACATGTTTGGATGTTGTTGTATGTTATTTCACTGAAAATATCCTGGATGGTACCTGTTATCCTCTCTTCTTTGATCTCTATGATTTCGGTTCCTTCTTCTTTTGTTGTTATTTTGAATATAACTGTTATTGTTCTTATTGTAATTACTGTTCGGATAACCATTATAGTAATAATTACCGCTTCCTTGCCAATGCTGCGAATTGTTTCTCCTAATATTGAATGGATTTGTCCCAGTGTAGTGCGAATTGTTTCTTTGAGTGTTTTGTTGTGGTATCGGAGGCGGATTCCAATAGCCTCTATCATTTCTGTTGTTGTGCGTACGCGAATTGCTTGGATGGATCGGATACAATTGATTGAAATTCCTGATCTCATCTCTGTAAACAACATCTATCTCATCAACATAACTGAAAAAATTCTTTATGTTGTCCTCGGACACTCGTATTAATTTATCACGGTAAGGAAATGGTAAGTGGCTTTTAAGTGTTCTAATTACGTCTGGTAAATCTGCTGGTTTTGTCCAATATAATGTTTTGTCTAGGTAGCGTTCAAAGTATTGACGTAAAGTCTGTTTTCTGCTCCAATGTTACATCATTTAATCTGTCTGAAAGGTCTGTAATCGTCAGGTCTAAGAGTTCTTGGTTTGTTTTTACTGAATTGTGTGACTGTCGTAATTCGTCAACTTGGGTACTGGTTTTCTGTTGTTCAAAAACTACTGTTAACAATTTCTCATTACATCGTTGTAAGTCAGTTTTTGTCTCGTCACTGAATTCCACAAATACCTTTTCTTGTCTCATAACCTTGTCTGATAAGTCAGTAAATTTCCTTCCAAGACTACTGGTGGTTTCTGTCAAGTCGGCAATTTGTCTCGATTGTTTTTCAAAATTTTACTTTATGTCCCGTGTCAGTTCATCGAATTTAGTGTCAGATTTCCCAATGTCATTTTTTAAATTGTTATTTTACTTGTCTAAAGTGTCAAATCTTTTGTCTAAAGTGTCAAATCTTTTGTCTAAAGTGTCAAATCTTTTGTCTAAAGTGTCAAATCTTTTGTCTACAGTGTCAAATCTTTTGTCTACAGTGTCAAATCTTTTGTCTACAGTGTCAAATTTTCTGTTTTGGTCACCAAGTGACTTCAGAATCTGGTTGAGCATGTCAGAGTCCTGTGTCTTAGTTTCGTCATTTTTTCGTGTCTGATTGATGTCTGGTTCTGAAGTTGACGTTGTCAATGTCGCGTTTTGTCGCGTAGTACTCACTCTCCATTCGCCTGTATATCTGTTTAAATATAGGGGTTGTTGTCTTAATCAATCTGGTAAAGTTATGTCTTGAACATCCTCACAATTAAGTTCAATATTCATTTGACTGTCGGACATGTTTTGCAATGTGTCACTTTCACTAAGCTCATCTGCGGAAACAATTTCTATGCATCTAGTGTCCATCTTGCAATTTTCGTAATTAATTGCAAATAAAATTTTCTAATGGCAAAAAAAAAAAAAATTTAAATATGATATGTTGAAATCTGTAATTTCTCTTATGGAAATGGATATTTCTGTATGATTTCTAATTAGAAATTGAATTATTAAACTGGTACTGAAATTTCCCTCTCACAAATAAATGACTGTGAATATGCTGTTCACTTACCATTTGCAATAATAGTAAATCAATTTTAACTACAATTTGGAAAAATAATTTCGAAATAAATGGATTGGAATAAAGGAATTACAGATAGCTGCTTGAAAGTGGAAAAAATGTAAATTTCTGTACTTATCTTTTTTTTCCAGTCTTATAGTGCAAATTTAGCATCATATATACAGTTTTCAATCCAAATTTTTTCTTTCGCGTCCGTGCAAATTATTTTAACAAATTAATTTCCTCAGCATGAAAATGAAAATTAACACAAATTAATAACAGGGCAAACAATATTGTTGTAAATTTCATGCACGTAACAGTGCAATTGAAATGAATGAGAATTGGTCCAAATTCATTTTCTGATTTTATTAAGTGATTAAAATTAGATAAAATGACCAAAATTTATAATAAATGCGCTTATATCAAATCCGGAGATTGTAAGTCCTGTCACGGTCACCAGTTGTAGTGTTTCCTTTCCTCGGGGTTCTGCCGTGAAAATATAAAATAGAAAATGTGATTGGGTTTTGAATTTTGATGGAATAAGTTATGGATAAGGCGGACTTCGTATTATTGATTGAGATAGTGCTGTAATTTGACCGTGCATGGCAGAACGGGTCGGCAACACTACAAAAAGTGACTGTAAGGAAATAGCATCAGAAATTAGTTGAAATTTACCTTATAAGTCTGTTAGAAACGTAGTATTAATTATAATATAGTCTTCGTGGGTGTCTTTTTAAATTTTTGTAGTATAACCTGTTTTCATTGTTCTCTGTCTGTTGAAAATTTCTTTTAGTTGTCACTGTCAGGATTAATTTATAAATTTGACTATAACCATTTCGAATCACTATTGAAATAACTTCGTTTCGTAATCTAGTTTTAATTTCCACTTAAAAGCATATTTAACACAGCGCCGAAAAATACACGTCTTTCGTATGAAGACAAAAGAAAGAGAGTAATTAATTAGTTGTTAAAAACAAACACCTACACAAAAGTAAAAAAAAAAAAAAAGATGAAAATTATTTGTAGAAATCGGTCGCTGGCACAGCACTCTTCTGGATGCGCGATCGTAAATCATATCGTTGTATTGGCGGAGGCGCGATAGTCAAAGTACTGTTACAACTCGAACTTTCTAGGCTGGAACTCGTGCGTGTTCTCTTAGGTCGTGTGATCGGCACCACGAACTCTGTTTCTGCTGGGTTAGCTGAGTGAGTTAAGGACGAAAGTTCTTTTACTTGCTTTCATTATGTTGTTGTACTCCATCTTGTAGGAGTGCAATTTGTTTTCCAAGTTGGAAATTATAAGTAGAATTTTGGTATAAATTTCCTCTGACGTCTCCCAAATAAATGAAAAGATCTTCTGTGCTGGAAAATACTCCATTATTTACTATCTCTCTATATCCGGATCCCGCTCCAGCTACTGCCGGGTCTGGGTGCTGACGAGTCCTCCCCGTCTGGCTCAGTCCTCCCACCACTTTTCTTCCTCCACTTGCTGCCAGGTCACACCTCTCCTTCCCACAGATATTCTCACTCCCATTTTCCACTGTGTTCTTGTGCATCCTCTAGGTCTATATTTACTGGTAGGTTACTAGCCATCCAGTGAATACATTGCAAATGTTTCACTAGTATTGCACATAAATTTAATGATGTTATATCAGTGCTTAGTTACGGAAATGTTTTTACGATTTCATTTGTTAACAGTACGTGTAACTTGACTAGAGAGTGAAATTTTGAACAAGCTCGACAGCATTACGATTTCACGATACTGCAGTACCTGTGTTGTTCGTAAGTATAACGCAGTGTCCTTCAGATGTGCACACGTGTTGAAGGAGCTGGCACTGTGGCAGCTACAGCCGTAACGAGATACACGGAACGTATTCACAATTCCGAATACGGACAACTGTCAGCTGGATTTACGACAATCAAAATTTGTGCCAGATCCGGACGCGGTTTGGATTTCCCACTTATCACGAGAGGTTACTTTACCGTTCGGCCGCCTGGGCACGCTCCACAGCCAGACTTCAAACTTCCACCTGTTGTCGACTGTGTGTGTCTCCGGTGTGCAGTCGTACATCCGTTGTGTATATTTCCATACAGGGGAAACATTTTAACTGAAAGTCCCTCGTCCGGTGTCGGCGGAATAAATACGATATTGCAGTGGCCGTGTCTTTCAGAAATACGATGCGACGTTCCTTCACAAGTGACACAGTGCCCGTTCCTTCGGACGTGTACGCATTCCGTTACGCAGCTGACGGTTGCCCGTACTTGCAGATGTGAATACCTTTTGTGTATTTTGATTTTAATCTTGTTTTCTTAAAGTTGTGATTTTTTCAGTGGTGTTAAATGACTTGAAATAAAAACGTACCTGAAGTTTTGGTGTTAACATCGAGATGAATCAGTTGTTTTGAAGATGTTATTTACTGAGCAAGTTATTTCTTACTTATTTCAGACAACCGTCAATCCAGCAACTTTGATGGAAAGTGAAAGTTGTTCTGGATTATCTGTTACCTGAGTTTTCCAGTGACACATTAATTTTACAATACAAAATGTTATCTCGAATTTCAATGTCGCTTCTGTGTTTTTGTATCTCTGGACGTTATTTACGATTTGTGGTCAATAATAGATTTTATTGAGATTCGATGAACATTAAATTGCTCTGCTATTTATTAGCATCATTGTATTAGGTAGATCACCTAGATTCAGGTAGTTTAGGTAGATTCAGTCGCGATAGGAATTTTAGCTCGTATTTGAACAGTGCTAATTTTGTTACATCAGTAAGTACGTCTCAGTACCGTCAATATTTCGATTACATATGTTAATCTTAACTCTCTACATAAGAGATATCGATACCCGGGCCGTCGAGCTTCTAGTGCTCGGCCACCGACCCGACTGTAATGTGGCACTCGGGGTCTCGGCAATTGTTTATTGGGCACGGAGTCGGCGACCCCGGGGTTCCAGAGCTGGGGACTGGTAAGTGCCACCAGTCCTCGGTGACTGTAAACTCCGGGTACACTTCGTGGTGCGGTACCGGTACGTCATATTTCACAGAGAACGGGAATCGCGGTTTGACCGCCCGGATCGCGGGGACGGTAAAAACCTCAATAAAATGCCGCTCGATCTCGCGGTGTGCCGCGCACTGACGAGGCGCGTGGCTGTCGAGGCGGAGCGGTCGCCAGCGAGCGACACTCGCCGCACCTCAGTTGTCCGAGGCTTACCTGGTCGAGTGGTGCTCTGTCGAGGTGGACTCTAGTTTCCCTACTGGCTCGTGGCACCGGGATGCGAGCTTCAAAATTATCTCTCCCTCCTCGTAACGAAAAGGGTGGGCCACCGATCGAACGAGCGGGCTAGTGTTGCCCTCCTTTAGGCTTGGGGAATGCACAGAGTCCTTCAGTCTCTAGGAACAAAACGTGTGCCGGTTGCCACGTGTTTCTTACAGTTGAACAAAAAAAGGCAGTTTTAAGAAAGTTTATCTTTTCTACTTACATAAAGGTTTAGAGGGCATCACCAGTGCATTAAAATCTGTCACGTGTTCTGTCCTGTGTTTGAAAACGTATCTAGTCGCTACAAATCCGTGACAAATGGAGAACGTCCAGAAAGTGCTAAATGCCTCGAGGAGTACGCAATCGAAAGTGAACTGCACGACACCTCGAACTGTAGCAAAGATTTCCAGGATAGGATTTTCACTCTGCAGCGGAGTGTGCACCAATATGAAACTTCCCGGCAGATTAAAACTGTGTGCCGGACCGAGACTCGAACTCGGGACCTTTGTCTTTTGCGGGCAAGTGCTCTACCGTCTGAGCTACCCGAGCGCGACTCGCGACTCGTCCTCACAGCTTTACTTCTGCCAGTACCTCGTCTCCTACCTTCCAAACTTTACAGAAGCTCTCCTGCAAACCTCGCAGTACTGGCACTCCTGAAAGAAAGGATATTGCGGAGACACGGCTTAGTCACAGCCTGGAGGATGTTTCCAGAATGAGATTTTCACTCTGCAGTGGAGTGATACGAAACTTCCTGGCAGATTAAAAATGTATCCCGGACCGAGACTAGAACTCGGGACCTTTGCTATCCCGAATACGAGCAGTCCTATTCACTTCTCAGCTGCTACTCTCTCTTCCCCAGCCGTAGACCTCTTTCTGCCCTCCCGTTCTCGCAGACTCGGCCCGATAGGAAGCGGCTCACGACCTACATTCTAGTGACCACTTCCCACTGTGGATCCACCTACTGCGAGGTGGATCGCTCAAACGGGAACCACCGAATCGGACAGTCGGCAGGGCTGACCGTACGCCGTTCGGCCAGCTGGCTCTGTTCGAACACTGGGACCGCGTCCGGGAACGGGTGGACCACGTAACGGACGCGATCTGTAGTGCTGCCGACTTACCCCTCACGAAGTCTCGGGATCGTGTCAGGTGGTGGCCCGTACCTCGGTAGACTGACGAGTGCCGTACTGCAGTACGGGCGGGAGTGCAGCTCTCGGACAGTTTAAATGCCACTCGACAGCGAATAACCTCGCAGCCTTTAGAGCTGCGGGGACCGACGCTCGACGTACAACTGAAGAGAGCGGGAGAAGGTTGTGGTGAGCTTTCCCGGACTCCGTCAACTGTTCCACTTATCGTACGAAAGTGTCGGAAGCTTTGCGGAGAATTTCCGGTAGACGCATTCGTTTACAAAAAGCGGCAGTTCTGAAACGAGGGTGTCTTTAGACAGTGTCCGGAGTCGTCGCTCGGACGAAGGCAGTGCATTTTGCTACGACTGCCGGCAATGTTGTACTGGATCCGACTTTGCCCGCTACCGTGCGACTGTAGAGAGGGCGTGTTAAACTTTAGATCCGACAGTTTTGACTCCTACAACTATCCTCTCTCCTGTGGGAGCTGGAATCAACATTGTCGGAGACTCGTACGCTGCTTCCAGTCACGACCGAATCCGATACTGCGTCCTTCGACATTTGCCTCCGTCGACACGGTGTAGTGGTTAATAAAAAAGAAAAAGAAAAGAAAAGAAAACGTTGTAAATGTGGGAACAAATGGTGAATAAAAAGGGGGTTTTAAAATCGTTAATGACCGTGAAAAAAGGGAAAGAACGAATAGCAAAAGTCTGCTGTCGCCGAGCACTGTATCGCAAAATAAACGCGGAATAATGTTTGAGAAAACTAAAGTCTCATCCCGTGGTTACGTGTGCTCTCATTCTGTTATTAAAGATGCAGAATAAATTACAAGGTACGAGAACAACTGTTACGTCAGTGGCGTGCGGTAGTGAGCTCTCGATACTGAGGAGACTCGCAGAGGTGCACTGAGTTGTTTACGTGACACCACGGGGACAGAAGTGGTCACAGTGTTCGGGTTATACTGTACAGTGCAGTACTGAGAAAATTGTGAGAGTAACTGTTTTATCTGTCGGTTTCGGCTTTAAAAGGTGTCGCAGCAAATAAATTGTCACGCGTGACCGAAGAGTACCTAGTGTAAAGTGTCAGAATTAAAGCGGCCGGTGATTTACTTTGACAGAATGTGGATTAGGCCACAGTACGCTTTGAATAAATGTCGTATAACTGAGGGTACAAAAGTGCAGTCAGCGTCGCACTGCCGTTCCGTGCACGGCACCGCCGTACGGAGGCCAGCTGCGTGACACCACTCGGCTGCCGAGACAGCGCGAGTGTCCGTCGCCTCGTAGGCGGTTCGAGACACTCTCTCTACCGCAGCGAGCAGTTATTTGCGACCCCACCGTTCTTAAAATATTTTCCGTATTGAAATTTCCTCCTATGAAAACCTATTATTTTGATTTCAAATATGTGTTCCAAGTGTCTAAACATCACGAGAGCTGAAGTTTAGTGCTCTCGTGAGCAGTAGATTGGGAGTTATTAACATTTCATTAATGTTTGATAGGGATTGAAATTATCTGTAGGTCAAACCTACGAACACAAACTTTGTTACGGGGGTTTATATATTATTTTTATTTTTTAGTCTAGCTCCATAGCACCAAATTGAGGAGCCAACCTTCACATTCATGTTACGAATCGGTACGAGAAATTACACAACAAAAATTAATAATGGATACATTTCCAGAAAAAAAATGCGACACTCTCGAGGACAAAAAATGGCTCTGAGCACTATGGGACTTAACATCTGTGGTCATCAGTCCCCTAGAACTTAGAACTACTTAAGCCTAACTAACCTAAGGACATCACACGACACCCAGTCATCACGAGGCAGAGAAAATCCCTGACCCCGCCGGGAATCGAACCCGGGAACCTGGGCGTAGGAAGCGAGAACGCTACCGAACGGCTACGAGCTGCGGACACTCTCGAGGACGAGGCAATTTTATTGACGAGGGATGTGATAGACAGTTCGTCACCGAAGCGTTATACGATAAATTCAGTCCGAATTAAACACACGTCACAGTAAATAGTGCTCAAACAGTTGCGTCGGTTTGCAGTTTAGCCCCCTCCAGTGGCAACGTGGGCACTTACTCTCAAATGCGAACGACGGTAAAGGTGCCGAAGGGTATCCGGCAATAGACCGCCACGAACACAGTGCCCCATTCTGTCCCAGTTCGGCAACGGGTCTCACGGGCCCCGGAAGACGAGTCAGTTCCCGCTCCGTCCCGCCCCGTACGTTTTCGGTCGACGACAGACCCGGAGAGTAGCGAGTCGTGTCGCAGCAGCCGTATGTCGGCGTGCACCGTCCTGCTGGAAAAGTACACCACCTTCCTGCCAAAGAAATGGCCGCCGCACGGGGATAGTGTGCAGTGCGATACAGCGCGCACCACTACTTCACTCTGCAGAAACACCGAGTGTGACCGCGAGTCGTAACTGACGGGACGGTGCCCGCGTGTCGCGGGCGAACGGACACCGAAATAGGCAACTCGCCGGGTGCGATCTGTACGAGGGAACCTACTCCCGTCACCGAAGACGACGGAGTGCCGTTCCGATCGACGGTCGACACTTTCGCGACTCCGGAACGGTCGTGCTCGGTGGTAGCTCGGTCGGAAGCGTAAACGATTTCGGTCCCGCTGCGAGCGGACCGTTCGCGGCGGACCCCGGTGACACTGCAGGTGCGGCACGTGCCCCGGTCTCGTGCCCGCTCGCACGTCTCGACGTGCCTCCGTGCTGCGCGGATGTACGTAATCTGGTTTACGGGCGTGGAAATATTCCACAGAAAACTAACAAAAGCTGTGGCACACTGCCAAT
Organism: Schistocerca cancellata; assembly: GCF_023864275.1. Taxonomy (NCBI): domain Eukaryota; kingdom Metazoa; phylum Arthropoda; class Insecta; order Orthoptera; family Acrididae; genus Schistocerca; species Schistocerca cancellata. Next base: position 10,737,098 of record NC_064636.1, read on the forward strand.
AAATTGTGCCCGACGCTTGCGGTAGTCTGTCAGTACGCCTGTCCGACTTAAAGCGGGCCCACAGTGTGACCTCATTTGAACGGCCGAAATTGTACGACAGGAGTACGTAGTCGTCGTCAGGGTACGATTGTGCCGTAGAGTGAATGCTGCAAACAGTGTTCACCTCCAAACTCTGCACAGTTACTGCCTGCAGTGTCAAAACAGACGGCGCACAGACTGCTCTCTCTAGTGCCGTACGGTCGCCGTCACTGACACTGCGGCCCCTCTGTGAGCCTATATTATACCCCGGTGCCACTGAACGCAGTACTTAGTGTCATATTTCTTTTCCCGCCAGTGTAAAATTTACACAAGTCCTATGCAGACGACAAGCTATTGAGAATATATTAGCACAGTTGACAATAGGGAGTGCGTCAAAAAGAATCGACTAGTTGTAAAAAAAATTGTAACTATTATGTCAATTGAGATATGTGCGTGAACGTTGTACTGTCTGAGAGAGAAAACTCTCGAGTTTTCCACGGTTCCGGCTAGGCAGCACCCACTTCAGTTCCAGTAAAAATGGTGTCAGGACGACAGGAGGCATTTTGTGTTCTACATTTTGTGCAGTGCAGGTCAGTAATAACTGTTCGGCGTGCCTTTTGTACTAGATACGCTGTGCATTCTCACAGAGCATTAGACAGTGGCACGAACAGTTCCGAGATACGAGTTGTTCGTGTAAAGACAAATCTCTGGGCCGTCCCCGAGTGTCCGACACAGACGTCGAACGCGTCTGCCGTAGTTTCGCGAGCGGCCCGCAGAAATCCGCTCGCTGAGGGGGAACGGCAGTTCACTGCAGACTGGAGCTGAAGTGCGAAGCGTTCCGAGCAATTCTGATCGGTAGGTCGTAGGCCCGAGGCGAGGGGTCGGGTTGCTATGTACACTGTATGTGTTCATTTTGTAGAATGCCTTCATCCTTTCGGTCCGACTAGGGAAATACGTTTAATGCTGCATCCTCTACGTAAATTTTCTGCCTAATTTGCTTGCCCCTATTCTGTCACTCAGGAGTGTGTGAAAATAAATGAAAGTTCTCGATATCCCTATATAGTTGTCATTTGTGTCATTTTATGCTGGAGAGCTGTGTTTAAATATCGACATGTACTAATTTTGCAACCTTTGTGTGTGTATTGCCGTAAGATTAATAAATAATACTGGCTCGGCACAGCATTATTTTTCCAAACGTATATATAGAATGCTGTCACGCATTGACGGTAAGATATTGCAGTGCCCGTGTTGTCGAGATGTCGATACGTTGTACTTCTAAACGATTCAGGTTCTGCAGTATCGTACTTGCCCACGGATGCTGGGCGAGTGACTTTCAGTTAAAATGTCTCGCTTGTACGTAAATATATTTAACGGATGTACTAGTGCAGGTAGCTGAGACACTGTCGACGACATATGGAAGTTTGAGCCCAGCTGTGTGTCGTCCTCGGATATCCCGACAGTGAGGTGACCTATCAAATCGACTGCCGCTCCGGCACAAATTTTCATTGTCGTCATTCGATTATACGGCTGACTGTTGTCTTTACTCACAACTGTGAAAACGTGCATTGACATTTCGTGTATTGACAAAGTTTTTGTAGATTAGGGAACACAATAGCTCCCGATTTTTTGCTATTAAAAGATTTCATCAAAGTCTTGTAAGATTGTTGCAGTTACTGATAGTATTGCTTTGCTAACTGGTGATACTCCACAATTGCCACACAGCAACTTGCAGCAGTCTCTGTGACTCAGATTGGTTATTAAAATGAATTAAACTATTCTCGTTCCGATAACTTAGGGAGTGCAGCCGGGTGACATTATCGACAACTGCCGATATTTCGGCAGGAGCACACACTGCCATTTTCGAGGCAAAAGTAAGTTTACAGTATGTGAGAGAAGTTTAACCTTTCCAGAGTTTCTCTGAAAACGGTGGATTTAAATTCCCTCGCACTACTCGGTACAGGTTCGCCTCTCGTCGAAATATCGGCAGTTGTCAAAGCTGCATTGCAGTAAGTTATTTGAACACAGCGTATGCTAGGGGAAACTCTAGTTTTAACTTATTCTTTTAATTTTTAACTGTTTTTTTTTTTTTTTTCTATCCTTATCGGGAACTGATAATTGACGTCGTGCTTTCAGTAGTGCACAGCTCGTAGATCTCCGTATCTCGCTACGTGTGAAAATGTTTTTTTGTGTCCACCGGACGTCCTAACGTCAGAAAACTGGAGATTACTTTAGAGAAACATTTTGTCACCTTATTTGGGCTGCAATTTCATCTCTGACCTCTTAATTACTTCAGGATTGTTCTTTCCACTGCTGCAGTTGAATTATTTTTTAAATAAAAATTTTCAGCTAATGGTTCATCACGTAATAACAGATTAATTTTCAACAGTTCTCAAAGATTTATTGTAGTTCAGTGTACACACTGCTGCCACATATTACATTAATTCACAAAGGTGTGAAACCAAACACGGCTAAACACGAACAGGTGTGAAGCATTTACAGTGTTGCCCGTATTTTTTCAATTTACCTTTTTACGACAGTCGGCAACGGCGTCTCGACACGACCGGACGAGATCGCTCGCGGGGAACGGCTATCGGATCGGCAGTAAGTCGGTCCGGCGTCTGCGAGCCGCACCGGAAGGCCTCTCCGCCGGTGCAAAAACACCAAAGTCGTGTAATATTAAGCAAAACTTACTTACCGTGGTGACACTATTTATCGTCGGTCGAAGTAAGAGGCCGTACTCGGTGTACCACATTCCGTGACGGCGACATCGCTCGCAGTGCAGCAGATCCGGCGTGCTCACGTGTGCGTTCTGTCGGCAGGGCGAGCGTCCACCAGGCGGCGCCCCCGCAGTACGCGGCCTACCAGCCGGCGCCGCCCCCGCCGCCCACCTCCAGCCCCGCCTCTGCCGCCTCCCAGGTGAGCACCGTTACAGGACCTCTCATTTTTTGGGACAGTACAGGTGACGACTTCTGAACGGTGCGAGTCTTCAGTGTCTCCCGGCACGTACTGCGAACGTGTAGTACTCCGGCACACGACGGACACGGAGCGGCGCACCGGTGGGACTGGTGCCGCGACGCTGCAGCGGGCAGTCGCTCTGCCCCGCGTCCACACTCGAGTGCGGCTATCGGCTTACTGGTGCATTGTTGTGACAGGTGCACGTGCTCCACTGCCCTGAGTCTTGTTATTTTGTTGTGTATTTTACTGGAGTGTATATAATGACTCATTCCAATGTTACACTACATCTTAAATGATAAAATTATTCTTCCTGTTACTTTTGAATTCCCGAATGTTTTTTCGTTAATAAGCTGAAGATATAAATAGGATTCTATTATTAGAACAACCTGTGACGCGAAAGTTAGCAGCTATTAAAACTGAAAAATTTCCTAATTATATCAGTTACCACAGAAATTATGTAATCTCTGAGCTCGCACCGACTTTATCGACGGAATCAATTTGTGAAATGTTACTTAACAATTTATAACTGCTTCTGTTTCTGGCTGTAGTTCAGCAGTTGCTGAATGTGTCGACAGAGAAAAAAGTGTGTCGTCAGCTGGCAGTTCTCCGTTCGCGACTCGTCACGCGTATCGTGTCGCTCTGTGTAGCGGAGGACGCTACTGTCCGATTCTTATTTTGGTGTCGGCTTACCGGTGATTGGAGCTTATTTCACTTCTGGAGGTGAAGTTCGAACTGTCGAAACCGGTAAAGCGCTGCTGACGACTCACTTCTTATCTGTGTCACAATTTTTGACTGCATCAAATTTTAGTAACTAATTTTATCCTGGCATACGTTAGGTTGAAAACTGTAATCAGTTGATGCAGTTTTATTTGTAAACAACTGATGTAGTTTTATTCATTAATTCAGATTCGTAACTGGAATTAAATCATTCAAACGGTTCGATTAGATGTCACGTCAAAGACGCTCGTGTACTTCTGCCAGCTATTTGTGATAGCCGACTCTTCTCAAACTGGCATCCGGTACATTACAGTGGGTTACATTTTTATATTTATTGCCATTACAGTTACAGAGAATGTACAACTCGCTTATGCAATTTCAAAATTAGGAATTCGGAGATTCGGGACAGTGAATGGTGGCATCTGCTCGGAACCACCGGAGGCTTGCCGACACTGAGGAGGAAAAACATTACGACCGTCAATCGTGAGCTTTTGCGGTCGATATTTGCGTTATTGCCGACATTTGTTTCGCGGGTGTAATGCCGCGATCCGAGGCCTACTTCTCTGCCTGACCTTTCGTTTTCTGTCACCGGAGGCGTCGTCGGAGGCTTTAACGACTCGAAAAGCGCTTACAGTCCCGAACGAGCTCTGCGAGACGAACTGACCGTACGGGGTGTCCCGAGAGGAATGCTCCGTATTTGCGGGTATGAGAGGAACGAGCATTCTGAGCAAAAAGGTCTACTAAACGAAGCTGAGAGAATGCGCCCGTTAAAGAGCTACCGGCACACTTGATATTGTGAAACAAATCAGTTCTGCTGCACGCTCTTCGCTTTCTGTGTATTGGGAAAGGGTATTATGCGCCAAAACAAGAGAAAAAAGTTCAATGAACGTGAGCTCTAAAGCCTCTAAAGCACATACCTTTAAGAGCTCTGCGGACTTGGCCATCTCGCTACTGTGAAACACACATCTTCTGATGAACAAAGACTCAAAGCTCCTGAAGTGTGCTTCCAAAATACGGGAAGCAAAGATTTTGCAGTAGAAGAGTTTTGTTTAAAAAAGTATCAAAAATGAAGTCGTGCTTGTATCTCTTACGGTGTGCGTTATAAAGCTCACGGACTTTTCAACTCCGAAATGATCATTTTATGTCCCTGAATATTGACCATTTCTTCCGGGACACCCCGTATGTCCGTAAGTCCTCTTTTACACCTCAACCTCATAACCCTCTGAATACTGCGGACGAGTTAACTCTCCGTCTTCCACCACTCTGCAGATGCCGAGGATCGTGGCCCCCGTGGTTTCCTGAGGTGCTGCTGACTCATTTGTGTGTCACGTTCCACCAGCTTCTCACTGCCATAGACAACTTACACCGATATCTTGGTGGATAAAAAAGTTAAGAGTATTTATCGTGCAATGCGTGTGCATCTTTCTGTGCTGTCGTTTGCAAGAAATTGTGTTTTGGTATCTTCGACCGTTTACTAAGTATGACGATTGTTATGACCGTACGATTTGCAATTCTTAGTGAATGATATCTTATTCACATTTCGTACACTGCATTACACAAACTAAAATCGACTACAGGCAAAGTTTACAAGTGCATTTTTACATGTGCAAAATCTTTAAAAATTCGCGCAATGTTTTCTTAATTTTGGTGCAGCACAGTAATTCTGGTGTACGACAAAAAGAGATTCAGTCTCGTATCGAGCAAAAATATGGACTGTAAGAAGTGAAAAAAATCAAATTTTTCCACCTAATAGTTTTTCTTAAACAAGTTAGATAATAAGTATTTTGTAGCAGCCACAATGGCACCTCCCAGCTCAAGTAGCTGTATTTGGTGAGCAACAGGGAATGCAGAGAGTGCGCCGGTACCAGCGAAAGGGTTAAGGACTGTTTCCTGAAGTCTTTCCCTGTTTAGCAAAGTTACCCCGTGTAGGTACACGTGCACGCAGTCAGCATTTGTTTTAGAGAGTGACAGGTCTGGCAACTCTTACGTAAATACCGTGTACTGCAGCTAAATACACCGAAACGACTGATGTCATTTGTAGACACCGGAAACCGAACGATCGGAAATGCAGAGCAAACGTGGGCACCGCACATATTTAGGACACGCAGGCGATGTGAGTTTTTAACACTTCGGCTTAAACTGGTTTCAGTTTTTTATCGAATCTGGTCAGTTACATTCTTGTGCAAATTCGTTTAGCATTAACTGCACATTTAGCACCGGGCTTCCCCGTGTCGTAGACACCGTTCTCGTCTGTGCCGTTCGACTCGAAGAGTATCACTTACGGGTACAATTCTCGCGCGACAAAGAAGTAATCTCGAATCTCGGAAAATAATGTGAAGGTCCATTTATTTACTGAGGAAATGGCATACACCTGCACAATTTGAGAAAGAGAACGGTGACACCCGTTATCGGATTTCCCGCACGGACCTCGGTCGGCAGTTGCGAGTTGGCCACACGTCCCGTGTCGACCGTGCGGTCTCTCGGGGCTAAATCTGCGAGCGAAAGTCTGCCGAAGGACAAAACGGGAGCGGCGGCCGGGCCGCCACACTTGCGGAGCTGGCACTGGGAGCGTGGCTGCCACACGTACTAGTCTGATAGTGAGTGGGGCGTGTAGCTCGAACGGATGAGATTGCTGATACGGGCTCCTAACTTTCAAGATTATGTCCCAAAAGAATATGACAACTTTACAATTTCGTAAATTGGATACCACCTCGGTAAAGTTCGTGACTTCGAGCACCCTGCCATTTATCGCACCAAATAGAAATTCTGCCCGAGTCGTCCCGTATCCTCGGACAGTGACTCGACGACTGCACTGTCGGTACACTACACGCGGTGTCACTGGAGAACGGTTGCAGATTGCCGCTCGCACGTCCGTCAGGTTATTTGTGTGTGTAGAGAACGGGAGTGGTCGTATCGCACTTCCCCGGAGCAGCACTGACGGTACCCTGGTCTCTGACCGGCACTCGCTGTTGTCGTCGACGGTAGAGTTTTCGACGGTAGAGTTTTCTCATTTTCTTTTGAGTGTTTTAGAGCGGATAAAAAAAGTATATTATTGTGTCCCGCTACTACAGAATAATACTGCAGCATTAAAACACGAAAGAGAGAAAAAACGAAAATAAAACTTAAATTGCAAAGGAAATGAGCCATATAAAATAACACAGTGCTCGTACGAGTGTCTGCCGACAGCAAAATGTGTCGAAGGCTTTCGGAAGACTGTGCGATACTTCGTAACAACCAATTGCCTCCGATGAGGGTGACGTCACAACTGTTTGCATTAGACTCGTTTAATCGGTTACGAGCGGGCTTTTGCACACACACACAGTAGACTCACGTACGAGTAGTACCTCCTACCACTTCTGGCTACAGAAATATGGCTGTTGGCTGTGTAAGCGGCAGTAGTAGCAACCGGCCACACGGTACCCTGAAAAATTTTACCGGCACACCCGAGCTGCCAGATTCACGTGTGCGCAGCAGGCCCGGACCTAGTGGGGGGTGAGAGCAAACCGGGGTATCTGAACCGGGCAGCAGTTTCAGGGGGAGGGGGCAAATTCATATTCGTGAGGGGAAAAAACCTCGTTTCACAAAGCACCTAGCATCCGGCGCAAGTCGATCTATCGATTATTCGTACGGTTTTGAAACGCACCCCTGCTGGATTTTGAACACATTCTAAATTGGTTTCTGAATGAATTATAAGTTGATTTTTGAATGCGTGCAGAGTGTATGTGATGTCCGTGCTAGGGAATCCTTGGCACAGCTAGACAAAAACTTTCCTACAGACAAAACGGGACGAGGCTATACGAGCTGTGCTGAGCGGAATAAAGCCAAAGTGGTGAATGCCACCTGCTGCTTGTTTATGTGGTGGATTCGGTTTGCAAATGTTTGGCGTTGTTATAATTACTGGCGAAATCTGTAGATTCGGACTAACAGAGTGGAAATAAATGACTAACAGGTAAGAAAGATTACGTATTATCTTGTCGGTGTATCCGAGAAAGTGAAATTTTGACAGAAAATTTTTGGCCAGATCGCTACACTAGACAGGGCCAGTTGTAGGCCCCGGCTAGCTCCATTCTGGGAGTAGTGCGGAAAACGCATTGTACGAACACGTAATAACACCTAACCGGAGAATAATTGCTGAATAATTAAACCGGTGATTATGGCAGGGTTAGTAAAGTTAACTGGAGAATGAGTTTTGACAGTGGTAGGGATAGTTACAGAATTAGTGATGACGGGACTGTTTGTTACAACGAGGAAGGAGAAGTAATGGGGGTATTACACAAATTACGGAAGAATATAGCTCTTTGCTTGTAGTAAGCCAGATAGGTATTTCGTATTGGTACTTCGTGAATTATATTCTGTTGGATTATAAAAATGATTATTATTGCCAAAACAGTCTCGCTTATTTGGTGTGTGTTACAATTGCTGCAATGTTAGAAAGGCCTATTTTGTTTTGTTCGGCACACAGTGACAAAATAGACTTAATCAGATCGAGAAACCACACCAGTCTTGGGTACTATTTGTATTAACAGCTTTTTCAGTATTAGACAATGACATTTCTATTTTTCGCGTAGCAAAACGTTTGACGAACTTCGATAAGGTAATAGTTCTTTCACAGAAAGGAAAGCACGCCATGTAAAACTGTAGCAAGATTAGAGAGAAAAATCGCTAGGGCCTATGGATTGAAGAAGTGTGTATTGTCTTCTTGCCTGTCTCTTGTCTTTACTGGTTTTAGGTATCCTATATTTAATTTTGTGTCACTCACAAGAACAAGTTATTAGCTAATAGGCAATAAAGACTCCAGATTTTCTGAAGAGTTCTTGTTCTTCTCCTCCTCCTCCTCCTCCTCCTCCTCCTCGTCACCATCATCATCATCATCATCATCATCATCATCATTTAAGACTGATTATGTCTTTCAGCATTCAGTCTGGAGCATAGTCCCCCTTATAAAATTCCTCCATGATCCCCTATTCAGTGCTAACATTGCTGCCTCTTCTGATGTTAAGCCTATTACTTCAAAATCATTCTTAACCGAATCCAGGTACCTTCTCCTCGGTCTGCCCTGACTCCTCCTACCCTCTACCACTGAACCCATGAGTCTCTCGGGTAACCTTGCTTCTCCCATGCGTGTAACATGAGCCCACCATCTAAGCCTGTTTGCCCTGACTGCTACATCTATAGAGTTCATTCCCAGTTTTTCTTTGATTTCCTCATTGTGAACACCCTCCTGCCATTGTTCCCATCTACTAGTACCTACAATCATCCTCGCTACTTTCATATCCGTAACCTCAACCTTATTGATAAGGTAACTTAGTCTTGGTACTGACTTCCTTCTTGCAGAAGAGAGTAGATCGTAGCAGAGCGCTCACTGCATTAGCTTTGCTACACCTCGCTTTCAGTTCTTTCACTATGTTGCCATCCTGTGAGAATATGCATCCTAAGTACTTGAAACCGTCCACCTGTTCTAACTTTGTTCCGCCTATTTGGCACTCAATCCGTTTATATCTCTTTCCCACTGACATTACTTTCGTTTTGGAGATGCTAATCTTCATACCATAGTCCTTACATTTCTGATCTACCTCTGAAATATTACTTTGCAAACTTTCAATCGAATCTGCCATCACAACTAAGTCATCCGCATATGCAAGACTGCTTATTTTGTGTTCACATATCTTAATCTCACCCAGCCAGTCTATTGTTTTCAACGTATGATCCATAAATAATATGAACAACAGTAGAGACAGGTTGCAGCCTTGTCTTACCCCTGAAACTACTGTGAACCATGAACTCAATTTACCGTCAACTCTAACTGCTGCCTGACTATATATGTAAAGACCTTTAATTTCTTGCAGAAGTTTGCCTCCTATTCCATAATCTCGTAGAACAGACAATAACTTCCTCCTAGGAACCCGGTCATATGCCTTTTCTAGATCTATAAAGCATAGATACAGTTACCTGTTCCACTCGTAACACTTCTCCATTATTTGCCGTAAGCTAAAGATCTGGTCCTGACAACCTCTAAGAGGCCTAAACCCACACTGATTTTCATCCAGTTTCCCCTCAACTAATACTCGCACTTTCCTTTCAACAATACCTGAGAAAATTTTACCCACAACGCTGATTAAAGAGATACCTCTGTAGTTGTTACAAGCTTTTCTGTTTCCATGTTTAAAGATTGGTGTGATTACTGCTTTTGTCCAGTCTGATGGAACCTGTCCCGACTCCCAGGCCATTTCAATTATCCTGTGTAGCCATTTAAGACCTGACATTCCGCTGTATTTGACGAGTTCCGACTTAATTTCATCCACCCCAGCTGGTTTATTGCACTGCAATCTATTGACCATTTTCTCCACTTCCTCAAATGTGATCCTATTTCCATCATCATTCCTATCCCATTCTACCTCGAAATCTGAAACATTACTGATCGCATTTTCACCTACATTGTGCAACTCTTCAAAATATTCCCTCCATCTGCCCAGGGCATCCACAGGATTCACCAGCAGTTTTCCTGACCTGTCCAAAATACTTGTCATTTCCTTCTTACCTCCCTTTCGAAGACTGATAATTACACTCCAGAATGGTTTTCCAGCAGCTTGACCCATAGTCTCCAACCTGTTTCCAAAGTCTTCCCACGATTTCCTTCTTGGATGCTGCAATTATCTGTTTGGCTTTGTTTCTTTCTTCAACATAACTTTCTCTACCTGAGTTCTAGTATGTAGCCATTTTTGATACGCCTTCTTTTTCCTTTTACAGGCTACCTTGACTGTGTCATTCCACCAAGCTTTGCTTCATCCTACCTTTACAGACTACTGTTCAAAGACATTCTTTAGCCACTTCTAGTACTGTGTCCCTGTACCTTGTCCATTGCTTTTCCAATGACTGTAATTGACTACATTCAACTAACTGGTACCTTTCTGAGATCTTGTTCTCCTGGTTATAAATAATCCTATCCAGTATTAATTGCGAGGGGTCAAACCGTATGACTGGGAGCAGGAGAGGCACTACAGAACATTTTAATTTCCACTGTCCTGAAATAGTTTGATGGCATCCATCACAAAATACACACGTTTGAGTTCCACAGAGCAAAATAATACGACAACGTGCGGTATAAGATAGTTGTTTGAAGAGACATGGCACTGCACTGCACACTTAGGACCAAATAACGCGTCTTACATTTCCTCGAAGATATATGTTTTATGTATCAGACCCTTCAGAGAGATGTGCGCTACAAAATGAACTTATTTTTGAACAGTTTTTGATGTTCTGGTGCACATAGCAGTTTGAGTTATAGTCGGGAAGTGGGTAGTCTGCACGTGACCCGTGTTTACATTTAGTGATTTTTCTGTTTCCTCTTTGTTTACTTCTCTCACGTCAAATGAAAACAAGATGGATTTCTGTGGCTGGGAGCTATCAAGTGAATTAAAATACATTCATATAATTACGGTAGGTTAAAATGTGTTACTCATTTCAGATTTTGGTTTATTTCCACCTTTCTCACAGTAAAGCATTAATTGCCTTGCAGAACAATGAAGTTATTTTCGTTGGTTTGCTAAAGAAATTTTGCTTTTATTAAGCTTTCCTGCTGAGGCAGTCAATTTATTTGAAACGAAGTGTTTAATTCCACACTATTGGCTACTTTCAACTATTCGCTGCATTTCAAGTGCACGTTTTCATCATCTAGCATGTACGACATTATGCCATAATGAAGAACCAATATGAGCTAATACAGTACTGGTACTCCAAGAAAATTTACGTCCCGAAAACCAAACCAAAAAGCTTAATATCAGGTCGAGGCCTACGTCATTGGCAGTCTGGACATACGAATGTGCGCTTTAAGGCGAACTATGCATTTTAGTATGATTCACGAAATTCCAACACTCTTGGAGTATCCTCTGATGTCTTGTTTCTTTTCTGACGTAGTTTAAGATCTTTTAATGTTTTACACGTAGCTGCGCAAGCACGGTGACACCTCTTATCTGGCGCTCTCTGGCAACTGCTGAAATTAATCTATTTCTAACAGGTCGCGGGAAAATAATGCGAATTGTTGTTCGAAAAGCTTCATTTTCAAAGTAAATTTCCTTTTACGCAAGATGAACTACGTGTGAGAATGCAGGATGAATCTCTTAAATTGCAGAGCATTTATTCTTGTTTAAAAATCAACTCTTTGATTTACGTCGGAATTAAAAATTTTACTGGCGTATTTGTGTGATGTATCTTAAATTGTAACATGCGCTTAACACATCAGCATTGTATGTGAAACCTAGCTTCTCTTGTAGCTTATTAATCTTTGAGACAAATATTATATGCGAAAGTTTTACTTCTCTTGTAGCAACACTATGTACATTTATTTAAACCATTGACTTTTCCTGTTGGTGGAATCAGAATTTATACTTTCGTAATACAAAAATATGCAGTGTACCTGTTGCTGCATGTCAAAGATCTTTCCAAAACGTGTTTTTTCCCCGAGTTCCATTTTCTAAAGTGCCGGGACATTCTATGCTGCTGTATAAAACCGTATCCATTCAAAGGATAAGTTTTACAGTTCCAAGGGAAAGTGTACTGTCACACAGAAAAAGTGTATTTTCACCCGGGAGAAAATGTATTTTTAACCTGAAGATCCGGGAATTTTTTGCCCCCCCTTGTCCGCATATACATCCTGTAAACAGAAATGCACTCCGTGCGGCACCTGCCGTGGCATCAGGATTTCAGCCGACCTACCCCGTCTGCCTCGTGTCACCCGAGGCATATCTCTGACAGGATAGTAAAACACATAATGAGCATCGGAACGTACTAAAAATAATATCCGTGTGTAAATAAGAGTGCTTCTCGGACTACTTGCACATTGTCGTCCCTTTCACTCGATATTAAATTTCCAAAATATTTAGTTCTGTCGAATCCCGTACCCTCTCAGCTGTACGAAATGCGTAGATCGGCCTATTAATCGGCGTTACTACCGCCGGAGACTCCCGTCGGCAAGTCGCGGCCCCCGCACGCGTTCTCCGGCCCTCGAGCACGCGGCTCACCGGCCCTCTCTTCTCGTTTCAGATGATGCGGCGCGACAGCGGGGGTAGCCTCCCCGATCTCCACCACCCGCTGCCCCCATAGTCCGAGCGGTGGGCGGCGCAGCCGGGGGCGGAGAAGCGCGTGTGGGGCGCACTGCTGCTGCCGTCACCGCCGCCGCTGCCGGGGCCGCGGTCCCCGCCCCCGGGGCACTGGTGACCGGGGACGGTGCGCACTCGCCGCCCACACTGCCACCGCCGTCGCTGCCGGCTCACTTCGGCACCTCTCGCTAAATATTCAGTACAATGTTTTGCTCTGGTAGCAAACTAGTGAAGATGACGTGCAAACATTTCTTATCTTTAGTGCCGTAGTATAGTTCTGCTAGCCCGTTTTTGTAGACGGCATTCTTCTGTAATGTGTAAAGAGGAAAGCTTAAACGTGGATCGTGTCAGAAATTTCCTCGTCACGTCCGGATACGTTATTCTCACTGTAATTTTTTTCACTACGATATGTATCCTTTCTGTTTCTGTTCCTCGTACTTTTTCTAATGACTGAGGTCTGCTTTCTCCTTTTCCTGGGCCCAACTTTTGCATTTGGGTAGTTTTTTATTCTGCGGGGATTTGAGAAAAGTAGAAGAGTGTCACGGACGTAAGTGGAATTCTCACTCTGCCCATTCACTCCTAATTCTGACATCCCATTCGGACCGGCTCCTAATTTGGAGGCCGGTTTGTCGGGCACGCATTTCTGAAGTAAGTGAAATGTTTATCGGATTTGTCGGGTGTCGTGAAATAGACTCGTTACCGTAAGGTGTTTCATCTGTACTAAAGAACGGACACTTTGTATGTGCCTATCACGAAGAGTTAAGTGTTGCTTTCATTATGGCTGCGAAAGGTATGAAGTCTTTTCTTTTATTATAAAATATGAGCTAGTTTCCTTTTATTATATAGAAGTGAAAGATTCGTAGATAAAAATGTAAAAGTTGTACGAGGAGCGAAAATATCCCGGAATTGGGCTTCATTTTAAACATATTATTTTTGAGAAACAGCCTATGCATTTTCCATCATCTAGCAGTGTTCTGCTGCACGTATCACGTTTATTGCGCAATGATGTTGCTTAAATCAGGAATGTTATACCGACTAATGTGTTTCCAATCTGCTAACTAGTCATGTGTCGGTTGTAAAAAAAAAAAAATATTCTAGACATTCTTTCTTTTTATCGTTTTTACTTGTACACTGGTAGGATATTTTGCAGTGTTACCACCTTGTGCACCTCAGCTCGGGTCCTCATTTGCCCTTTGCTTCTTCTTCTTCTTCTTCTTTTTGATTGTGACCCCTGTCAGCAATATTTGAGAGCATGCGTAAATTTTTCTGGGACTGCCTCTTTTGAGAGGGCTGCCGCTTTTGAGTGTCTTCGTTCGCTTCTGATGGATTGAAGTTTTGTGAAGTCTTGAGCTTCTCTACAGTAATGTAATTTCCACTGCCTGGACTGTACTATAGTCCTTTGCTCTTGTTATCCAAATTTCCCTACTGCACAAAAATATCCAACTATAAAGAAAAAAGTAATTTGTGTGTCTTTCGTATAGAGTTCCTCATAGCTTTTGCCTTTTGCACTTACCTGGCAAACTAGCTTCACTATTCCTTCTTTTAATGTAGGATGACACATTTCTTCTTCGGATACGAAAAATTCGGTGCAAAGAAGTAAATAAATGAAATAGCGAAGGCCCGATATATCGTTTTTAGGGAAACGTCGAGTATGGGATGCACACAGATTAGTGTTTCCTGTACAATAGTCACATCCTAGCGTCGTTAGTTTGTTCCAAGGTGAAAACGGAACTTCGACATGACTTCACACCTGGGTGATACTCGTCACCTTATCACACACAGCTGCCAACCGTTCGAGATTTCCTCATTAATCCACCGCTCGGGAACGTCGACGGCGGGTCGCCGTGCGTCGAAAAATGGATTCGATAAAACGGAATGCCAGAGGTGACTGCGCATCGGGCACAGCCGAGGTATCCGAGTGAAATAGTGGTACTGTAGTAGAGGGTGCGAAGGAAACAGTGCGCTACACTCGACAAGAGAAAGGACTCGAGCTCAGTGTTGCGACAGGGCACTCGATTCGGGAGTTAGTGCCGAGGGAGCGTTAAGAGTCGTCAGTTGCGGAGCACGTGAGAAATCGATCGCGGGCACCGAACACCGCAGGTCCCGGTCCGATCTTACCTTCGCATCTCTTACTGTGCCACGTCATTCTGAGCGACTTCAGAAAATATTTACGAACTCGCAGAAAATACGGTGTAGCCAAATCTCGAAACGTCGCAAAGGGAAAGATCGGCACGGGAACGAGCAATTACTCGCAGTAGGTTAACGTGTTACGTCAGTGCGAGTGTATACGATCGAAAGCGAGGAACTCGACTGTGTGTTCGGCTGAAGCTCTGGCACGCTGCAGTGACCCGAGGGTAGAAATCCCACCCGGTCCTATCCTCCTGTTCCCCAGGTCCTCTCCTCACCACAGTGTGGCAGAGTGAAGCACTGCGTGCCGTGTATTCCTCGTACCGAGTGTGATTCTCGCCTCTTCCGCTCGACACTCTCCCCGCTGCGGACTGTCTGTTATTTGGTAATTCACTCAGAAGTATTTTTTTTTCTCTAATTGATCCTTTACTGGGTCCAGGAAAAGGCCATTAGTACATTAATCTAATGTAACTCTTTTGTGCCCTCGTGGTACTGTTTTGAGAGCCTACGTGCGTTTCTAATGAGAGATTGCCGTGTCTGTATATTTCCAGTATTTGCCGTACCGTGTAATCGGACGTACTGTTAAGGCGAGTCTCTTCGAGGAGGAGAAGAGAGGAGGATAAACGATTTAAAACCTCAGGGATAAATGACGTATTTGTATTGCGCCGCGTGCCTCACTCTACGCGGAAGTATTAGGTGTACGAATCCGTGTCCGTCGTCTCGGTCTCCCGAATAGTAGTGTTAAGTAATGTCGAGTAGAACGGTCCGACTTCGCGGATCTTGCCGACAGTCGGGTGTGTTTGTTGGCAGAAAACTTCAGGGATTATTTTAAAAAAATGTAAAACTGACGATTATTTAGCTATCGTCCATTTTAGGGAATGCCTGTAGAGCCTCGACTTCGAACGTGGGGTAGAACGGTCCGAAACGCGAACCTCTCGGAAGTGGCCGAGGCACGTCGTGTCGTCCGTGCGTAGGTCGGGTGCGGTAAACGGGCAGTGGCTGTTATTTGGCAATTCGTGCGATAGCTCGCCGCCGGTAGCTTCGGGTTAAAGGTGACATTGTGCGAAGTGTATTTCTCAAATTACAATATAGGAGTAGTTTGTCCTGCCTCCGATTTTGAGCCAGTATTACTTCTCTTGAGGGTGTAAACTGGGAACAGAAATCCTCACCGTAATGAGATTTTCCGGTTGTAGAAACTGCAATACCTCACTCTGCCGAAGCAAAGTTCGAGGTCGCACGCGCCAGAAGGGACGAGAATCGGGAAGTCTGCACGAGTGCGATTTTACAGTGACCGAAACGGGCACGAAAGCGGTGCTGTAAATTTCTAAGTCATTAAAAATACTAAATACATTACTCGGAGGAAAATACGGCACGGCGGTACACCACATTTGTTTGCAGTCTTTTTAATCGGGGCGAATCGGTGACCGAGTTACGGATGTCCAAGTGTTCGCCGGCATGCCGAAACTGCGAGCTGAGGAGCTCGACTGTGGAATAAAATGCGTACGCTTAACAGGTAGTGAAGTCGGCGAAGGAGCAGGGGTCGAAAATAAAACTGACGTGTGGAACCCGTGACATTTCTGTCCCGAGGCACGAGTTTCATCTCCGACCGGCACTCTCGTGCTGGCAGTATCGCCTGTGAAGTGTGCTCACCTTACTCCACAGTACGGATTCGGAATTCACACTTTTGGCATTTCGGTGCAGGAACGAGCACGGTCCCACACTGCGACCGTCTGCGACAATTCGATTCGGAGGCAGTTCGCAGTCGGTATGTCACAGAGAGAAGTGTCGTCACCACGAGTAGGTGCCTGACCGGTGCCAGAGTATCCCCTCTTCGGGAAAACTTCCGTAACTTGCGAGATGTGCCGTGCCAATCCGTTCCCAAACTCCCCACAAAACTGGTGGCTCGGTGACATCGATTGGGAAGAACTCTTCGAAAAGTCGGCCTCGAGTGAGCTGAAGTGACTGGCCAGACAGGTAGTTAGCTAGCCGGCTGGAGCTGCCCTTTCACTGCCATTTGCAGCCACTGCCGGTTCCTGTGGTGTTATCTGCATTTACCTTACAGAAAAGGATTTGCGAGTCGGTTTCATCCTCTGCGGCCCGGAGCTACCGGTCGCAGACTCTCGACAGGCTTACCGATGTACGGGTTTACTTTTCTCTATTAAAAGTGCAGAACTTATTGTTTACTCTTTGACAGATTTCGTTCCGCTTTCTGCCTGAAAATTACGTCTCCACAAATGGAATTTTTTTCAGTTTGGCCTTGGTATAGGTCTGCGTCTTTTTACCGTACACTCTATTAAAAGTGCAGAACTTATTGTTTACTCTTTGACAGATTTCGTTCCGCTTTCTGCCTGAAAATTACGTCTCCACAAATGGTAATTTTTTTCAGTTTGGCCTTGGTATAGGTCTGCGTCTTTTTACCGTACACTCTATTAAAAGTGCAGAACTTATTGTTTACTCTTTGACAGATTTCGTTCCGCTTTCTGCCTGAAAATTACGTCTCCACAAATGGTAATTTTTTTCAGTTTGGCCTCGGTATAGGTCTGCGTCTTTTTATCGTACACTCACATTTAATTGTGGTGGGCGGAAGCATTTTTGTCGACAGTCGTCAGTCTGTCTCGCGTCCCTCTCGTAATACGGAAATGTCAGATTTTTGCTCGCCCTCCACTTTCTTATTTCAGGACTACACGCGATAGGACAGTAC
Organism: Schistocerca cancellata; assembly: GCF_023864275.1. Taxonomy (NCBI): domain Eukaryota; kingdom Metazoa; phylum Arthropoda; class Insecta; order Orthoptera; family Acrididae; genus Schistocerca; species Schistocerca cancellata. Next base: position 10,754,711 of record NC_064636.1, read on the forward strand.
GCCGTACCTCGCAGAAGTAACTGCCGGATGAATGGCGCACCGTGTCGCCGTACGCGTTCCGTAATGTCGTTTCTCGGTCTAATTGTAATTGTACTGTCGTGTGAATGTGTGAAGTAGGGGGGCAGTGTAGTGTCAGATCTCGACTCCGCCCGTACGACACGTTCTGGTGTAACGTGTAGTGTCGCGGCCCGACGTAGGATTCCTCTCTGTCACAATTCGAGTGCCGCTTTTCTTCTGTCGTGTGAGAAGCCAAAATCTGCTGCCCCTGTTCCCCTTTATTCTCGTTTCCACCTGTCATTCTCTTTACCTGGCAGAAGACTGCTTTAAAGAAGTGGAGGTCGTCCAGTAAATAAGGGGCAGGTGTGTCGCTCCAGTTGTGGCGAGGGGGGTATTTTGAGCAGAACTAGGACCGCTCTGTACTCTTCGGAACAAAAATAAAATTGTGTGTGGAGCTCGTGGCCTTCACACACTGTCTGTTAGTAATCCAAACCTGTGACAGGAAACTGTCATTGAAAAGATGCATTTTGGGTTTGCACACTGTAGCATCTAGAACACAGTGTAATTGATTACAAATTTCTAGAAACCCTATGAAAGACACACAAAAACGTTATGTGCTCCGAAGACATTCCAATACCGCAGATGAACTTATGGGAGCTAATAATTGGAACAGGGTATTTTGGGGGAAAAAAGCAGAACAGCATTTTGCATCCTAACATAAACTTTTTGTGGGGGCTGTAGATTTTTGCTGTTCTGCCGGAAAATAGGGAGAATTGTTCCGATCGGTTCTGCAATGTATTCCGCTCGTTCTGAAATGTCGGGCACTGAAATACTTATGCAGTTACCGCAGTCTCTGTGAAACATATTCTATTACTTCGAGGCGTGGGCTGTCGACGGGTGTCACTTTCTTTTCCAGATCTGTCAGATAATTGTATCCTCAGCTTTTACCCGCAAACCCAACTGTTCACGGTATGACAGTTACTTTACTGACTCGATAAATGTTCACTGTTCCGTATTTAATACCTGTGCAGATGCCGTACTGATGATTTTGTACAAAATGAGAGGCACATTTGACGGAATATAACTAAATATGTGACCATTAGTTTGTACACAAAAGTCGGACAATATATAATAAATGCTCAATAAGATAGGCAGAAGCAGTATAGAAGTGAGTGTTACAGCAGAATGTTCTACAAAATGGACGAGAGAGAGAGAGAGAGTACGGGCACTGTATAGGTGAAGCAAGTAAGTGTGATGCAGGTAAAGGAAGAGAATATTAGTAGAGAAAAGGGTGAACCAGTTGTTACAGTAATCCGAATTTCTCTCATTTGAAATCAGCTGTATTATTGATGCAGTCTTAGCAAAATTTTAGTCTCCAGTCAATAAGTTTTGATGCACACTTATTAAATAAGGGAAGACAGTATTTCAAACATTTGTGATACTTGTCGAATAAATTTGTACACCACTATTGTAAGACTGCAGAATTTTTGGAAGTGAACTCCTCTGTAGTCTGCTCCTTGTACGGGAATCAGTTTGACTGAATCGTGTGGTATTAGATACTCAATTTCGTGTAAACAGAGATTGAAATTTTAATAGCCTGTCGTGTTAAAATTAGGTGAAACTAAACCTTTGTGGACAGAGATAGTATAGGTGCGAGTAGAAATTGCGATCTCAAAATTGACGCGACACCCGCTCCTGTAATACTGGATGACCTCTGTACCGTGCAGTTCTAATGGGAGTTTTAGAAACTGTCAGATAGCCTCAATTTTTCTTATGTGACAGCAAATGTTAACAAACCTCTAAACAATGTAATAAATTATTTTTAAAGCCAGTACGGCTATTTTTTACAGTTACAGTAACTGCATAGCATTGTACAATTGAAGTACGTTTGTGTGTGCCCTCCTCATACGAGACACGTACGTACGTACGTATGTCCCCCACTGTCTCTCTCAGTGCCCTTCACGTGTGTCGAGTCTGAATTTCTCCGTGCTAACTGTGTCGACGGTGGAGTGTATACTATTACCGTCAAGTGGTAGCTAGTGACCTTTTTTTATCTCTCGATCTTATGCCTAATGTGTGTTTGATGGTCTGTTTTAGAAAAGTTAGGTAAATGTAATTGTGATGAACGTGTGTTCTTTGAACTTTCTTCTAGGTTTTAAAATGTTTCCTTTTTTTGTCATTTTTGTGTCCTTTGGTACTAGGTGTAAATATTCATTGAACAATGTTCTGATATGAGATGTGAAATAATCTTTTTTTTAAGTTGTACATATGGACAGCAAATTTGTCCTTTAGTGAGAATATTCTATTACAAATTACTTCCATTTTATAAACAAATGTAATAAAAATTGTGCCACAAAGTGTATATTTTTGGTGTTCATTTAACCTGTTGGGAAAGTCTCCACAGTTTAAGGCAAACTCTCTTGAAGTATCACAACTGGTCGTATCTACCGAGGCCAATATTTATTTACAAAACTACGAACGGACGGGGTACCGAACAAAATTTGCGACCGGATTGAGGATTTTTCGGGAGTGACGATGCGGCACGTTATCTCAAACGGAGCCTCGCTGACAGGTGTTGAATTTCTGCAGGTGTGCCGCGACTGTGTAGGCTCGCAGTGTCGTGGAGCGGAACGACCCTACGGGTGAGACTGCCTGCGCGTTTCGATTCGATCACTCGGTGAAGGGTGGTCGAGGTTTACGAGTAATGCTGGGCATTCACTGTTGTTCTACGCTGCAGGAAGTGAATCGGAGGGGGGCCATCTCGGTCAAAGAAGAACGTCGGCCTAACCTTTCCTGCACTCGTGAGGGTGGCGTTGGCTTTTTTCTGGTGGTGGTGAGTCCGGACGCTTTGTCGTTTTGATTTCAGTTCGAAATGATGACACGTGACTCGTCTCCAGCCACCACTCGTGCCAGGAACGCATTCCCTTCCCGAGCACAGTGGGCCGTTCGACACGCTGCTCGGTGCGGTCGGAGACTTTGGTGCTCCCGTCGGGCACACACTTTGCGCACGTGCAGTCGTTCCTTCACGACGGTGCGAATACTTCCGACTCTCAATCCGATAGCGGCAGCTACGGCTTTCACTGTCACCCAGCGGTCCCGGGGGACGAGTGCATCCTCTAGCTAGACGGTGTCGTCGGTAATGCAGTGTGGCGCTCCAGACCGTGCGTCGTCGGATAACGGTACCTGTCCTTCCCCGAAGTGCCACGCCTCGACGATTGTGAGGGACGTGCAGTGTTCACTATACATTTGTGACATTTGTCGACAAATGTCCGTTCCTCTTACTCCTTCCGCTGTCAGAAAACAGACGACACTTCTGTCGGTGCATCCGTGTCGCCGTTTGCAATACGACTGGCAGCGTCGGACGATCGACGGATGCAGCTGCTAGCTCTCTATAATCACGTGAATCACACGCGTGCCCTCTAGCGACGGGCTGTGGACTTCCGAGCTCTGGTTGGAACCGCACCTCATTACACACGCCACAATATTACCCTCCTGTCACCAGGGTGGGCATTCTGGACTCCGGCTCGTTTCCTTTTGAACGCTCCTCGTACGAAAGTTTGTATGAAATTTGCAGAGAACTGTGACAGTGTGGCTTTTCCTGTGTCTCATTATATGTGAAACTTCGGAGATTTGATGTATCTGAGTACAATAAAAGTACCGGTATGTTGCAAAGTTCTGGTTCCAATGATAACTTCACAAACACTAACACTTAAAATTCCAGTAAGTTAAATTTGACAACCACGTTTCCAATTAACATTTAAGTTGCTATATAATTATAGCGAGATGTACAATATGAACACAGTTTGGTATTACTTAATATGTGTTTTATAAAGCCAAAGACTTTTACTGCAGAGAACTGTGAGCTGACATTCTTTACACATCAACAGCAGAAAACATGTTTCAGTCACACGATTTAGTGATCGTATTGACTGTGTAATTGAAAATTACTCAGTTGCGAGTTAACGAGTCAGTCAGAATTAGTTATGTACTAAACACATAAATAAACAAAGTTAAGTAGTACTCACAGTGAGTAGATACAATACGTGAGATCGGTACCATAATGTGCAGTTAAACCAAAATATTGTCATATTGCTAGGTACCGAATGTGTGGTTCTCGAGCCGGCCGTGCGGTTCTAGGCGCTTCGGTCCAGATCTGCGTGACCGCTACGGTCGCAGGTTCGAATCCTGCCTCGGGCATGGATGTGTGTGATGTCCTTAGATTAGTTAGGTTTAAGTAGTTCTAAGTTCTCGGGGACTGATGACCAACGAAGTTAAGTCCCATAGCGATCAGAGCCATTTGAATTTTGTGGTTCTCGTGTGTGCCAAATTACGAGGTGCCCCTGGGAAACGTGATTGAACCCTTGCTGGTCACCTGACAGACAATATTAACAGTAATGTAAAACTTTTTGCTGTTATGTGTAATTAAGTACTATCTGACAACTTCAAAGTGGTCAGCTGACAACTGGTTAAGATGTACAGAAATGTGAAATACTGTGCTTCACAAACTACTGGACGGTAGTATCCTACGATTATAATACAGTGAGTAACAGCTGTAATTACTGAATTCTTACAAAGGAGACTCGCTTGCAAATCCTCCCAGTTCTACTTCAAATAATGCTCAAGTCTGTGGGACACGTGACTAACGGGGAATTCGGAGCGTATTCGAAGTAAGGCACTGCGGACGATCACGGGCTCGTCTGACTCGCAGGAGAGCGTCACAGAAAGGCACAGAAACTTGTAGCGGTTAATAAGAAAGGAAAAGAGAAAAAAATAAAAGGTTGAAAATGTGGGAAGAAATGGTGAATGAAAAGGGGTTTTAAAATCATTAATGACTGTGACAAAGGGAAGAATGAAATGCAAATCGGACTTCGTATTACAGAAAAGTTATCGGACCTCGTGATTTGCAAAAGCTATTGTTGGGGTGGTCCTTTTGGCACTTCTGAGCAAAAGTCAAACCAATTTCCACTAAGAAAATTATTTGATAGAGAACAGAGAATAACAAAATGTGATTAACCGGGGGAAATGGCGTAGATAAGAGTTCATCCTTTACCATGTTAACACGTCTTCTCTCGTGCGGCATCCAGGTCTTGTTCTCCAAAAATCTCCTGCTTCATTTCTGCGTGAAAAGTCTTAGCTGCTCCGAAATTTTGCAATAAATTTCACTGTCCAGGATATACTAATGTATACAAATCAAAATTGTCTTGATATTAAATGCAATGTATTTTATGTTGCTGCTTCCACCCTCCAAATTTCATACAAACTTTCACAATACATCTGCATATCAATAAGTTTTTTCGTCTTCCGCTCTCAAGAGACAAAAGAGTTACAATTTTAGTACCTTCATTTTCTTGTATATTTTCTCTGCCGTCAAGTGCTCATACATCTGCGACGGTATAATTTATATCTGAGGGAACGAGTGTAGTGCGGCGAAATTCAAAGTCCCGCTACATCGCCCCCTCGACTGTTATGCTAAAACATTTAGCGTGGCAGGCTAGCAAACAATATAATAGATACAGCTAGATGTCAATACATACATATTTTCATAGGAAAGGCCAAGTGCATTCATAGGGGATAATCTTTGTCAATACTTACTTTCTAAACCTATATACTAAATACAATTGTCACAGTTTTGATCATTTTTACAAAATTAATATACATATATTTACATAAAGTTTGTTTGAACAAGCTGCTTGCCAGCGCAGTTAATGTTGTGCACTTCCAGCGTTGGTTTCCCAATGCATCTCTGGCAGCACGTAGTCTTTGTGCATGCGCATTAGCATCACTGAATTTCGCGTGCGGCAGTTTCAAAATCGCCTTTATGACAGTCTTGCACAGTATTCACTTTCACATAGTGTTCATTACAAGTTGTTATTCCAGCATAAATGGCGTGTTAAGTCCGGTGACACCATAAGATTGCATATTGTGATTGTGTTCGTGATCTGAAGCAACGTCCATGTCTTCTGTTATGACACAACACTCCAGGTCCTTGTGCGTTTTCATGACTATTGTTCCCGGGGCATATATGGTCGATGTAGTTTTTAGCCTCCACATCGCCTACGACAGCTGCTGTGTTTACTGTCTCCAAAGCATCTGAAGGCCGCCCAGGAACAGCGGCGTCTGTTCGCAAAGGTAGGTGTTTCATCATGTTGTTTACACTCGCCAACAAACGTTCATTTGCAGCTCATTATCATCGAAGTAAATTGCAGTTTATATCAGTTTCCAAACAGTTATTTGGTTTAGGCACCATAAGTTCCACAAATAACACAAAATTCGTCGTTTATAACGTTCACAGTTTGCAACACTTTTTGCCATATTTACATTTTAACAAAGTTCACTGTGTCCCAGCATGTTTACATCGTTAATTATGAAAGCTTACTCTTGTTGGTCACATTTCAAAATATGTTAACAATATGCAAAGTTTTTTAACACCTATACAAATACATATAAATTTACAAGAATATGCATGTGAAATATTTACAGTAAAAAAATTATACTAAGTCCCATTGGCTTTCTTTTATTGGGGTTTATGGTCATTTTAAGTTTCTCTATTCAGGTTTGGGCATGCCAAGGGATATCAGACTTTATATTTAAAGCACAGGCTTTCCTTCAATTATTATTCATTTCTTTCTTTTGATTACATATCTGGCTAGTGGATGACCAAGCTTGTAATGCCATCAATTCTTTTTATTCATACCTGAAAGTTTACTGTCACACAATATATTCTTACATTCCATAAACAAACAATACCCAGCTGCAGGAGGTGGTAGGATAATGGAGAAAGATAGACTGGAAGAAACTATAAACTACCAAATCCTACAGCTACTACATAAAAACAGAACACAATACATTATAACATTTGCATCACCTTCAACGGGTGTGTGAAAGGAGGTGCTTACAGTTTACCAAATCATGGGTAAATGTAAGTGTCCTTACGTCATGTCTGTATAGTGTAACATCATGACAGATTCTCTGTTTGTGTTCTGACTGTTCATATGACTAAGTGTATTATACATTAACAAATCTTTGCATGAGTAAATCGCTGCTCAGCACTTCCTTCATATCTCCACTTCTTGTGGATACCGTCTATACAAATGGAAAATATATCTCACAGAGATTGTCTCTCTCATAATGTGTATTATATAATAACGTATCAAATTTCCTCTCACGAGTTCAACCATGAACTTCCTTCTAGTTTATTGAAGGTTAAACATTAGGTATGTTGTGTGTATATATATGTATCATTTCTTTCTATAAAACATAAATAAAGAACATAGTATTATAACTGACAGTAAAATATCTCTTTCTCAGCGTCCGTTGCTCAACGTTGGTTGCACGGGTGGTCACTGCTCCTTTGCACTTACCTTGCATAACATGAAAAGTCAAATGTTGTCTTCAAAGTAGATGTAATTTTGTCATCTGTTCGCTTAAGTGGAGGTGTTGTACGACTCGCAAAACGGCCTCAATAACTCTTTTTGCTTCCTCAGGGTTTTCTGTAGTGTGTAAGTATAATAAAGGCTAACATGGCACTAAATTTCACTTTCGTAAAAAAAATGTTTTATACAAATGTATTCACATGAGGGCTGTGTAAAAACTGTATCTCAACTTAAGTTCCTTAAAATATCATTCTCCTGTCTGAACGCGAACTATAAATGTTTTCTTCCACACAGTGGCTTAACAAAACTTAACGAAAGGTTACTAAGTTACACTTCTGAAATAAATTAAAGCTAATGAGTTTCCAAGTAACATTCTTATTACACTTCTTTCAACAGCTGTAATCATCATTATCTTCACTCTGCTTTTCTTGCATTCGTTCATTTTCAAGGGCACTGAAAATAGATTCACATTTAACGTCTTGTACTCACGTGTTCTAACGCATCACAAATGTTTTCTTTCAAACTGAAATTCTTAAGTAATCTTAAAGATGTAGACTGTTTACTCACTTCTCTATGTAGCACAAATATTATCAAAACATTCTCACTCATTCCTTACTCACATATTCATCATTATATATGTACATATATTTCCTTATACATTAAACATATTCCTCATCACACATTAATATATCACATACGTGGGGCCATTTGGCACTTCCATTCTCATAAAACTCCAATAATATTTTCCTCAAATAATCTGTCTCCATCAACTTCACAGTAACTTACCTTCTTATATTAAGTTAAATATTAACTCATTCATACTGATCATTCACTCTTACATCCTCATTCATCCTGCTACATACCTACGTCATTACTGATCTCAATAGCTATTATCTCCTGTCATTAGAGTGCCTTGAAATAACTAACTAGTTGTTTATTCAGCTTATAATTTACAATTAACAACAAATGTAACCTGTGTAGATCACATTCCTATATGAATATATTTTCTCATTCAGTAAGTGTACTTACCTGGGTTTACATTCTCCTCATAATTATGTGTACAAGTGTAACTGCAATATATCATTTCCATAAATTAACGTTTGTGTTCTCAGGCTGTATAACTTACTGTTCGTGTATTCAATACAAATGTTTACAATCTCGTTTTCACAGCGACTTGCTCATGTTCAACTTAGTTGTCATTATATTATGTTGTTTTAGTGCACAAAGGGTTTCAAATGTCTGTGGGGATGCAGCCCCCTCGGCTTGTGAGATAATGGGTATTCTAGGGAGTAACAACCTGGGTGAGGTATGCTTGCTATTCTGAAAGGACCCGAATATAATAGCTGCCATTTCCTGTCCAGTTGTTTTAATTTTGCAGACTTGTGATGTGAACGCATAAATGACAAGGTCATCAACCTGATAGGTTTGTTGATTCCTGTTCTGCTGTCATTTTGTCATCGTACCTGAGGAAACAAACCGTCTCAGCCGTTGCGCTCTTACAATACCTCACGACCGAAGCACCAGCGCTTAGCTCGGTCGTCGACTGTTTTCCGTCGTCTGCTGTGTTTGGCCGGGTTCATTGACCAGCTCCACTATGTTTACATTCCGGCCGGTTGGCGCCCACGCGTCAGTTGATGGCGCGCCGCAATTGTTATTGCTACTTCGTGGCGGGGAGTGCATAACTGTACTGGGGAACGGGGGCGGATTCCGTGGAGGGTTATGATTTGTCAGGAGTGAATTTTGTGTGTTACACATATTCCGTCGGTGATTGTTGTTGTTGTGGTGGTAATTATGTCTGTTATATGTCATGTTCCTGTCAAAGTAGCCCTGGTTGTACTGGTTATTCTCACGTCTCCTATTGCTGTTGTTGTTGTACTGTCTGTGATTTTCATTTTCTGCGGTTGTTCCTACTGTCATACACGTTTCCATTTGAATATGTTTCGCGCGCAGGCATCGTATTGTGTCGCGGCGCGGACGGATGGTTCCACCAACCACCGTCACTACGGTTCCTTTGGGCTTGGTGCTGATTTTGGTTACTAATATGAGTAAAATTAAGTTTAAGAAAGTCTTAACGTCATTCTCCGGTACTCCTATTAATCTGTCTCGGTATGGAAAGGGTAAGTGGCTCTTTAAAGTGTCAATAATCGCTGGCAAGTCGGCTGGTTTGGACCAGTACAGTGTCTTGTCTAGGTACCCCTCAAAATATTGTCTTAATGTCTCTTTTTTAGGGTCATAGGTCTCGGGGTTGCACACTTCTCTCCTTAGACTCTGTTGCTCATTCTCGGACCAGAATTCGTCCGAGAAGGCTTGTTCGAACTGTTCAAACGTAAGGCACCGCCGTTTCATAGCGGCACCCCACTTGGCTGCTCGTCCTCTCATGAGATTGGTGACGTATCTGATTTTATCGACTTCTGACCAACTACGTGGAAAAACACCGTCAAATGATCTAATAAACACAATAGGGTGGACTTTGTGCTTGTCCTCACTGGAAAATGTCTGGAAATACCCATGCCTTACAAACGTGTCATCGGCCATGCTGGTTGACATACCTGTATTGACGTGGTTTGTGTCACTTGCCACTCTAGGTGTTGTACCGTAATATTGCTCGTTTGGTGGAAAAGAAAGCGGCACATTGTAATTTTGATTAGAAATGGGTGATTCCACAATAGGTGTTCCGTCTGTGTCATTAGCCACGGTTTTAGCTGTTCTGTCGTTCCCTGTCGATGCGTTTGCATCAATCGCCAAACACGGCACAACATTGTCTCGTGATTCTGTCACTTCGTCTTCTGTGTGTTTTGTCTCGTCTTTAACATGTAACTTTGTTTTTGAAAGTATGTCCTGTGTAATTGTTTAAAGTGTTTTGTCCAGATAGTCGTCACACAATTTACATTCATGTACGATTCTTTCGGCCATGTTGGTGTCGTTGTTTAGTGACGCGAGGTCCGCTCGGTCTTCTAATTTTTCTATCTTTTCTTTGAGGTGGGTTTGTTCGAGAACTGCCATTGTGAGTTGTTGGGTAATATTTCCCACTTCTTCAGTCAGCTTTTCTTGGGTGGAGCTAGCTGAAGTGTGGGCCTGAGCTAACTCTTCCACACGGGTGTTCACTTCCTGCTGCACATTAACTATTTGAGTTAACTGATTCTCACATCGGGTGATATTGTTTTTTGTTTCATGTGTGAATGTAACCAAAGTTTCTTCCTGTTTAGTGACTCGGTCGGACAATGTCTCAAATCGCTGGCTGAGCTGTTGAGTGGTGGTATTTAATTCTGTCATCCGTTTCGTCGTTCGCTCAAAATTTTCGGTCATAGTACGGTTTAATACGGCAATTTTCTGAATAACGTCACGTTTCATGTCTGCAAATAACTCTAATAGTCGGTCCAGTTTGTCAGTCTCCTGTGTCCGATTTGTGTCACATTGCTGAATTTGTTTCATATTCGGTTATGACGTTGATTAAGTTAACAATGGCGCTGACGGTCTAGTCTCGCGTCCATTCCACATTTCGTCATTTAAAGTCGCTATCTGTGTATTATCACAAATGTTGCGAGTTTGAGGCAAAATCATTGCATTGATCTGTGAACTCGTCCATGGAGGGAAACGCGAACTTTCTTGTTGGTTGAACGATGAATCTAGTTCACTTAACTCATCTGCCGAAACTATCTCGACCTTACCGCGTTCCATTGTAATAGGATGTATAATCGTAAGTCAAAAAGGGAATAATGTAAGTCTGATTGATAAAGATTAGACTTAAATTTAGGTTGAAATATTTTCTCGTCAATGTAAATGATAGCTCTATAGCAACAATGGTTGAGAAAGACGCAGCAGGGCGGACAAAATTTTCGTAACAAATGATTGTTTGGCCGTCAAATTCACGATCTTCATATGCAGCTACAACAGTACTATAATTACCACAAACTACAATAGAGATAGATAATTTTGGAAAAATCTAGAAGAAAATGGAAATGGATTCTGCAGTTGGCTATTGAATGTTTGAATGAAATATAATAGTGTAACTCATCATTAAATTTTCTGTCCTGCAGCGGCTGGTCAATCACTTCAGCGTAAATCGTATTCGTCAAAATATGGATTTTCTTAATACATCTCCATTGGATAATGACCAAAAGGTCTCAAAATAACAGTTTTGCATCAATATATGCCATGCAAAGAAAAACAGATAGAATTAGTTATAAAAATTCTTTACAATATTGTATAATCATTTGCTTAGGTACAATACATTTGTTCTTTTAGTTACCATTTAAACTTCAGGATTTTTGGTTATTCTCTGTTGGGAAAAAATACAAATTAAAATTTCAAATTTGCTCATTAACGACACATCCGAAAATTGCGTTGTGTCGCGGGAGCCAGTTATAGTGGTTAATAAAAAATAAAAAGAGAGAAGAAATGAAAAGTTTGAAAATGTGGGAAGAAATGGTGAATGAAAATGGCTTTTAAAATCGTTAATGGCCGTGACAAAGGGAAGAATGAAATGCAAATCGGACTTCGTATTACAGAAAAGTTATCGGACTTCGTGATTCGAAAAAGCTATTGTTGGGGTGGTCCTTGTGGCGTTTCTGAGCAAAAGTCAAACAAATTTCCACTAAGAAAATTATTTGAAAGAGAACAGAGAATAGCAAAATGTGATTAACAGGGGGAAATGGCGTAGATAAGAGTTCATCCTTTACCATGTTAACACGTCTTCTCTCGTGTAGAGCCCAGGTCTTGTTCTCCAAAAATCTCCTGATTCATTTCTGCGTGAAAAGTCGTAGCTGCTCCGAAATTTTGTAATAAATTTCAGTGTCCAGGAATTGCTGATGTATACAAATCAAAATCATCTTGATACTGAATGCAATTTATTTTACTTTGCTACTTCCATCCTCCGCATTTCATACCAACTTCCACAATACGTCTGCACATCAATAAGTTGTTTCGTCTTCATCCGACCAAGACTAGCTAATAAGTAAGTTAAGCTTCCGCTCTCAAGGGACAAAAGAGTTACAATTTTAGTACCTTCAATTTCTTATATATTTTCTCTGCCGTCGAGCGCTCATACAGCTGCAACGGTATAATTTATATCTGAGGGAACGAGTGTAGCGCGGCGAAATTCAAAGTCCCACCACAAACTGTAACTGGCAGACGTCGGGAGGTAAGGGCCGACTGTCAAAAGCTACGAATGAAGGGTAACGGGCAGATTCCGTATTTCTAGATTTCTGAAAAGCTTTCGACACTGTACCCCACCGCGTACTCTTAACGGAGGTACTCGCATACGGAATAGGCTCCCAGAGACGTGAGTGAATCGAAGACGTCTCGAGTAATGGAACACAGAATGTTGTCCTCGATGGCGAGGGTAACGTCGGGAATGCCCCAGGGAAGTTTAATAGGGCTTCTGTTATTTTCTATACACATGTGTAATCTGGCAGACAGGGTGGCCAGCAGTCAGTAGTTGTTTGCTGACGGTGCTGTGGTGTACGGGGAGGTGTTGAAGATCAGAGACTGATACGAGATGATCTAGACATAATTTCTAGTTGGTGTGATGAATAGCAGCTTGCTCTTAATGTAGAAAAATGTAAGTTAATGCGGTGAAGTAGGAAAAACAAACCCGTAATGTTCGGACACAGCATTAGTAGTGTCCTGCCTTACACGGTCACATTGTTTAAATGTCTGGGTGTAACGTTGCGAAGAGATAAGAAATGGAATGAGCGTGTGAGGATTGTGGTAGATTAGATTAGATTAGATTAATACTAGTTCCATGGATCGTGAATACGATATTTCGTAATGATGTGGAACGAGTCAAATTTTCCAATATATGACATAATTAAGTTAATTTAACAACATACTTAAGTTAATATAACAACTTTTTCATTTTTTGTGTTTTTTATTTTTATTTATTTTTATTTTTTAAATTTTTTTAAATTTATATCTAAAAATTCCTCTATGGAGTAGAAGGAGTTGTCATTCAGAAATTCTTTTAATTTCTTCTTAAATACTTGTTGGTTATCTGTCAGACTTTTGATACTATTTGGTAAGTGACCAAAGACTTTAGTGCCAGTATAATTGACCCCTTTCTGTGCCAAAGTTAGATTTAATCTTGAATAGTGAAGATCATCCTTTCTCCTAATATTGTAGTCATGCACACTGCTATTACTTTTGAATTCGGTTTTGTTGTTAATAACAAATTTCGTAAGAGAGTATATATACTGAGAAGCTACTGTGAATATCCCTAGATCCTTAAATAAATGTCGGCAGGATGATCTTGGGTGGACTCCAGCTATTATTCTGATTACACGCTTTTGTGCAATAAATACTTTATTCCTCAGTGATGAATTACCCCAAAATATGATGCCATATGAAAGCAACGAGTGAAAATAGACGTAGTAAGCTAATTTACTAAGATGTTTATCACCAAAATTTGCAATGACCCTTATTGCATAAGTAGCTGAACTCAAACGTTTCAGCAGATCATCAATGTGTTTCTTCCAATTTAATCTCTCATCAATGGACACACCTAAAAATTTGGAATATTCTACCTTAGCTATATGCTTCTGATTAAGGTCTATATTTATTAATGGCGTCATACCATTCACTGTACGGAACTGTATGTACTGTGTCTTATCAAAATTCAGTGAGAGTCCGTTTACAAGGAACCACTTAGTAATTTTCTGAAAGACAGTATTGACAATTTCATCAGTTAATTCTTGTTTGTCAGGTGTGATTACTATACTTGTATCATCAGCAAAGAGAACTAACTTTGCCTCTTCATGAATACAGAATGGCAAGTCATTAATATATATTAAGAACAACAAAGGACCCAAGACTGACCCTTGTGGAACCCCATTCTTGATAGTTCCCCAGTTTGAGGAATGTGCTGATCTTTGCATATTATGAGAACTACTTATTTCAACTTCCTGCACTCTTCCAGTTAGGTACGAATTAAACCATTTGTGCACTGTCCCACTCATGCCACAATACTTGAGCTTGTCTAGCAGAATTTCATGATTTACACAATCAAAAGCCTTTGAGAGATCACAAAAAATCCCCGTGGGTGGTGTTCGGTTATTCAGATCATTCAGAATTTGATTGTTAAAAGCATATGGTAGGGGAGGCAACAGTCGACTTCAGTTTATTGGGAGAATTTTAGGAAAGTGTGGTTCGTCTGTAAAGGAGGCCGCAAATAGGATGCTAGTGTGACCTATTCTCGAGTACTGCTCAGGTGTTTGGGATCCTCACTGGGTCGGATTAAAAGAAGATATCGAAGCAGTTCCTAGGCGAGCTGCCAGGTTTGTTACCGGCAGGTTCGATCGGCGTGTTACAGAAAGGCTTCAGGAGATCGAGTGGGAATTCCTGGAGCGAAGAAGACATTCGTTTCGAAGAACACTACTGACAAAGTTTAGAGAACGGACATTTGAAGCTGACTGCAGGACAGTCCTACTGCCGCCAACGTATATTTCACTTAAGGACCGTGAAGATAAGGTACGAGAAATTAGTGCTCGTACAAAGGCATATAGCAGTCAGTTTCCGTCACTGAGTGGAGTAGGAAAGGAAACGACTTGTTGTGGTACACAAAAAACCGTGGACTATGTATGTAGATGTAGATAATGCACAAATGGGCTGGCTTTAAAGTTTGATAACACACGGTTCACTTGGTTTTTCTCTGTCAATAACATACCCTCTCCTTCTAACATAGTAGAGCAAGAAGAAGTAATGGACAGGGCAGGAAGTTCTAAGATCTCACATATTAATATCAACTAAAACTTGAACTGGAAAACCGTATAGAAAACTTGCTAAAACTTGACCTTTAGCTAGTTTTATCGTAAGAATAATTGCAAATTCTGGGGATATAGAAATCAGTAAGGTAACGTACTTTGCATATTTGCATTCACTGATGTCTTTTGGGATAATATTCAGGGTAAGAAACTCCTCGCTGTCGCAAAGAGTATTCACTGCACAAAAGAAATTAATTAGAATTATGTGTGAGGTGCACATATGTACATTTTTCAGGTATCTCTTTAAGCACTTTGGACTGTTAACCACGGCTTCACAGTATGTTTATTCCCTTATAAAATTTATTAACAATCCTAAGTTTGAGAGTAACACAGATATTCTCAAGAGCATCACAAGATGTAAAAATGATCTGCATTTCTCTTTAATGGCGCGAAATTTGGCACGGACAGGGCTGAAATACACTCCTGGAAATGGAAAAAAGAACACATTGACACCGGTGTGTCAGACCCACCATACTTGCTCCGGACACTGCGAGAGTGCTGTACAAGCAATGATCACACGCACGGCACAGCGGACACACCAGGAACCGCGGTGTTGGCCATCGAATGGTGCTAGCTGCGCAGCATTTGTGCACCGCCGCCGTCAGTGTCAGCCAGTTTGCCGTGGCATACGGAGCTCCATCGCAGTCTTTAACATTGGTAGCATGCCGCGACAGCGTGGACGTGAACCGTATGTGCAGTTGACGGACTTTGAGCGAGGGCGTATAGTGGGCATGCGGGAGGCCGGGTGGACGTACCGCTGAATTGCTCAACACGTGGGGCGTGAGGTCTCCACAGTACATCGATGTTGTCGCCAGTGGTCGGCGGAAGGTGCACGTGCCCGTCGACCTGGGACCGGACCGCAGCGACGCACGGATGCACGCCGAGACCGTAGGATCCTACGCAGTGCCGTAGGGGACCGCACCGCCACTTCCCAGCAAATTAGGGACACTGTTGCTCCTGGGGTATCGGCGAGGACCATTCGCAACCGTCTCCATGAAGCTGGGCTACGGTCCCGCACACCGTTAGGCCGTCTTCCGCTCACGCCCCAACATCGTGCAGCCCGCCTCCAGTGGTGTCGCGACAGGCGTGAATGGAGGGACGAATGGAGACGTGTCGTCTTCAGCGATGAGAGTCGCTTCTGCCTCGGTGCCAATGATGGTCGTATGCGTGTTTGGCGCCGTGCAGGTGAGCGCCACAATCAGGACTGCATACGACCGAGGCACACAGGGCCAACACCCGGCATCACGGTGTGGGGAGTGATCTCCTACACTGGCCGTACACCACTGGTGATCGTCGAGGGGACACTGAATAGTGCACGGTACATCCAAACCGTCATCGAACCCATCGTTCTACCATTCCTAGACCGGCAAGGGAACTTGCTGTTCCAACAGGACAATGCACGTCCGCATGTATCCCGTGCCACCCAACGTGCTCTAGAAGGTGTAAGTCAACTACCCTGGCCAGCAAGATCTCCGGATCTGTCCCCCATTGAGCATGTTTGGGACTGGATGAAGCGTCGTCTCACGTGATCTGCACGTCCAGCACGAACGCTGGTCCAACTGAGGCGCCAGGTGGAAATGGCATGGCAAGCCGTTCCACAGGACTACATCCAGCATCTCTACGATCGTCTCCATGGGAGAATAGCAGCCTGCATTGCTGCGAAAGGTGGATATACACTGTACTAGTGCCGACATTGTGCATGCTCTGTTGCTTGTGTCTATGTGCCTGTGGTTCTGTCAGTGTGATCATGTGATGTATCTGACCCCAGGAATGTGTCAATAAAGTTTCCCCTTCCTGGGACTATGAATTCACGGTGTTCTTATTTCAATTTCCAGGAGTGTACATAGCTATAAAAGTCTTTGACAAACTATCCATGGAAATAGAATGTCTGACAGGTGACAGAAGTGTTTTCAAATGTAGATTAAAGATGATGGTCTAAAGCAACTTCTGTGCCTTAGAGGGTTTTTTGAGTAGACGTATTTAGCCATTAAAGAAACCTGTAAATATCCAGCATTTAGCTATACAGGATGTTTCTGTAACATTGTGCACAAATGTAACAGGACATAGAGAATGCTCCAATGAACAATTTGCAGTAGCGAACCTTTGCTCAGAGACGCCAGCTTAAGTAGATACGGAAGTGAACTCGGCTACCGCTCTGTCCAGCATTACTGTTTTCCAGCTTATTTATAACTAAGACGCGTACAAGTTTATGCGTACTGTGCCATTTGTTTACACGATCGACAGTCTATCGACACCGTGGTTTAGGAGACAACATCGTGAATTGGAGAAGCCACAGGGTAAAGTGCACGTGTTGAAACTATTTAAACAGTGTCATTGAAGTCATTGTGTTATCTGAAAGGGATGACAGATAAATGTGAAACATATTGCAAGTAACTTGTTCAGAACAGTGAAAACAAATTATTTTTGTATCTTGCATGTGAAAGACAACCTTAAATTTTCTGCTATGTGCTTATTGATAATGGCTTGATTAATGATAATGTGAATTAAAGTTGATTAAAGTCACGTGAATTTAATGTTAACAGCCTTCAAGATTAGAAGGTATTAATGGATGACAGTGATGTTTAGAGTCCAAATAAACATATGTTGCTTTGTTGTTTAATGCTTTATTAATTCTGTTGTATTTTTCACTAGACAGTGCTTTTTCTGAAACGGTGTTCATGTCTAGCAGTGAGGTATGAAAATGCAGCTTCTGTAGCAGAACAGTTCAAATCACTGTTATTCCCACCTGTGGCTTTGAGTGTATCTCTTACGTTTGGTGAAGCAGGTGCGTTAATAGCACACCATATATAACTGTTTTTTCTTGGCTTTTAGTACCACCCTTTCCGTTATGTGTAGCAGAAAATTCTCCAGTGCATTTTTTGCAGTGAGAACGTAATACATATTCCTGTTGCAGGTTAACATTAAACATACCAGGGTGTATACGTGGACAAGGAAAAAAAATTCCCGGATTTCCCGGTTAAAAATACACTTTCTCGCAGGTGAAAATACACTTTTTCCGTGTTAAGTGACATTATACTCTTCCTCGACACTGTAAAACTCATCAGTCCTTTGAATGTTTATGGTGAAATGAAATGATCATATGGCATTGTTGGCCGGGAGGCCCCATGCGGGGAAGTTAGCCCCCGTATTGCAAGTTCTTTTTAGTTGACGCCACTTCGGCGACTTGCGAGTCAATGATGATGAAAAGATGATGAAGAACACACAACACCCAGCCATCACGAGGCAGAGAAAATCCCTGACACCGTCGGGAATCGAACCCGGGTCCCCGTGCTCCGGAAGCGAGAACGCTACCGCAAGACCACGAGCTGCAGACTAATGTTCACGGTTTTATATACCGACGTTGAATTTCCCGACACGTTACAAAACGAAACTCAGGGGGGGAAAACGCGTTTTTAAAGACCTTCGATGTGCAGCAACACGTAGGCTGCTTATTTTCGTATTACAAAGGTATAAATTTGAATTCCACCAAACACCTCACATCACTTTCCGAAGCATGGAAATCGAGATTTCGATGCGCTTTTGTAAGCCAGTGGTGGCTCGTGTCACGTGATCTCGCCAGCTGATGACAGCACAGGGCACGTGATGTAGTCAGCCAATAGCAAAATCACTCTCAAGTAGCGCGAACACACAAATAAGAAAAGTGAATGGTTTAAATTAATATACATATCATTCACAGATAATATTGGTCTCTAAGATTAATAAGCTGGAAGAGATGCTAAGCTTCCACATATAATGTTGATCTTTTTTGCGGGTGTTACACTTTAAGATAC
Organism: Schistocerca cancellata; assembly: GCF_023864275.1. Lineage (NCBI taxonomy): Eukaryota > Metazoa > Arthropoda > Insecta > Orthoptera > Acrididae > Schistocerca > Schistocerca cancellata. Next base: position 10,773,629 of record NC_064636.1, read on the forward strand.
AACACACAAATGTGCCGGTAAAATTTTTAATAAATACGTAAATGTCTGATCTTCTGGGCTCAATTCTTCTAAATGGTCGTCCTCAGAGAGTCGATTTTTAAATGAGAGTCAAGCGCTTTGTAATTTAAGAAATTCATCGTACATCTCGCACGCAGTTCGTCTTGTGTAAAAGGAAATCTGCTTCGAATGTAACGCTTTTCAAACCACCGTTCGCAATATTTTCCCGCGACCTGTTAGAAATAGGTTCGTTTCAGCAGTTGCAAGAGAGCGCCAGGTAACAGGCGTCACGGTGCTTGTGCAGCTACGGTGATGCAGGAAGCCCGTACGTGTAAAACATCAAAAGACCTTACATTATGTCATAAAAGAAACAAGACAAAATAGGATACTTCAAGAGCGTCGGAATTTCGTGAACCATACTAAAATGCATAATTTGGCGTAAATTCCACTTTCATATGTAGATTTTCTTCGAGTACCATTACTCTATTCACGTTTGGTTCTTTATTATGGCATAATGCCATACATGCACTTGAAATGCAGCAAACAGTTGAAACTAGCCAATACTGTGAAATTAAACACTTCATTTCAAATAAAGACAAAAAAGGAATAGAGATAAAATCATCAAACGCGTGTGGAGGAGTTGCTTCACACACGCAAACGTCACAAGCACATTTCCCACGCTGCGTTGTCAAACGACTGACAGTAAGTGGAAAGTTGTGGCAGAACCGACAGCCACATCTTCTCAGTGACGACAGAACTCGCTCTGAGGTCTGCCAATAGAGGCACGGTCCTAAGAGAATGTTTCGAGATGCAGTGTCGAACGTACAGGTAAGAATTAAGAAAACGCGCTCGCCAGTCGTAAGATTCTCAAACTGTGGATGGTCCAGGCTAGTCCCAGATGTACGGCGAGCCTAATTAGGCTGATAATTATGTTGCAAAAACTGTGAATGCCGCTCAGTTTATCCAGAGACAGAAAGTAACGTGACAGACACAAGATGCGTCTCAGACACTGGACTCGCATTCAGGACGACGACGGTTCAACCCCGCGTCCGGCCATCCTGATTTAGGTTTTCCGTGATTTCCTAAATCGCTGCGGGCAAATGCCGGGATGGTTCCTCTGAAAGGGCACGGCCGACTTCCTTCCCCAATCCGATGAGACCGATGACCTCGCTGTCTGGTCTCCTTCCCCAAACAACCCAACCCAACAAACCGGATGCCTCACTATACATCCACCTAATAGGAGTGGTGTAAGTTATTCGTCTAATGACGATACGGGCCTTATATAGCTCGAGCGTACATTGCTGTAAATAAATTCACGCACAAGTAGAAAAATTATGTCAGCAACTGAGAAACATTTTGCTCTAGCAAAACGAAACTGCAGCTGTGCAGCAGTCGTCACCCCTACCCCCAGGCGGCTACAGACTGCAGTGTGGACGAGCGCGCACCGCGGTGGTGGAAAAGGGCCAGATCTGTGGCGCGGCAGAGACACGAACCCGGGACTGCAAGCTGGAGGATCCCTGTCATCTCCTCGCTCCGCCGCTCCCTACTGGGACTGCCGGTCTACTGCAGATCTTACAGCTACTTGTACCGGCGACGCGACTGAATCCTACATACGGAGTGATCCGTGCATTACCGCTGCCGCTGCCCTGAGAGTGTCACTAACGCGCCATCACACAGTGACACCACCAGTCACTTGCCAGCTACCAGTGGTTCCCGCAGCGCACCGGCACACATTCTCTCTCTTTCATTTGTAGTGGCACTACACCATTTCCACGCACTTTCTGTCTTTAAAACTAAAACGTGATGGTAAATTCACAGAACGCACATTAGTAACGTACAACTCTTTGAAGAGTATTTTGACGAATATTACACTACTGCCCATTAAAACTGCTACACCACGAAGATGACGTGCTACAGACGCGAAATTTAACCGACGAGAAGAAGATGCTGTGATACGCAAATGATTAACTTTCAGAGCATTCACACAAGGTTGGCGCCGGTGGCGCAACCTACAACGTGCTGACATGCGGAAAGTTTCCAACCGATTTCTCATACACAAACAGCACTTGACCGGCGTTGCCTGGTGAAATGTTGTTGTGATGCCTCGTGTAAGAAGGAGAAATGCGTACCATCACGTTTCCGACTTTGATAAAGGTCGGATTGTAGCCTATCGCGATTGCGGTTTATCGTATCGCGACATTGCTGGTCGCGTCGGTCGAGATCCAATGACTGTTAGCAGAATACGGAATCGGTGGGTTCAGGTGGGTAATACGGAACGCCGTGCTGGATCCCGACGGCCTCGTATCACTAGCAGTCGAGATGACAGACATCTTATCCGCACGGCTGTAATGGATTGTGCAGCCATGTCTCGATCCCTGAGTCCACAGATAGGGATGTTTGCAAGACAACAACCGTCTGCACGAACAGTTATACAACGTTTGCAGCAGCACGGACTATCAGATCGGAGACCGTGGCTGCGGTTACCCTTGACGCTGCGTCACAGACAGGAGCGCCTCCGATGGTGTACTCGACGACGAACCTGGGTGCACGAATGGCAAAACGTCATTTTTAAGGATGAATCCAGGTTCTGTTTACAGCATCGTGATGGTCGCATACGTGTTTGGCGACATCGCGGTGAACGCACATTGGAAGCGTGTATTCATCATTGCCATACTGGCGTACCACCCGGCGTGATGGTATGGGGTGCCATCGGTTACACGTCTCGGTCACCTCTTGTTCGCATTGATGGCACTTTGAACAGTGGACGTTACATTTGAGATGTGTTATGACCCGTGGCTCTACCCTTCATTCGATCCCTGCGTAACCCTACATTTCAGCAGGATAATGCACGACCGCATGTTGCAGGTCCTGTACGGGCCTTTCTGGATACAGAAAATGTTCGACTGCTGCAGATCTCTCACCAACTGAAAACGTCTGGTCAAAGGTGGCCAAGCAACTGGCTTGTCACAATACGCCAGTCACTACTCTCGATGAACTGTGGTATAGTGTTGAAGCTGCATGGGTAGCTGTACCTGTACACGCCACCCGAGCTCTGTTTGACTCAATGCCCAGGCGTATCGAGGCCGTTATTACGGCCAGAGGTGGTTGTTCTGGGCACTGATTTCTCAGGATCTGTGCACCCAAATTGGGTGAAAATGTAATCACATGTCAGTTCTAGTATAATATATTTGTCCAATGAATACCCTTTTATCGTCTGCATTTCTACTTGGTGTAAAAATTTTAATGGCCCGTAGTACATATAAACTACGAAAAATGCAAGGAGCTAGGCTCCAATTCGTATCCTTTACCGAACGTTGTTGTCAATAAAACCTTTATAATTGTGAAACACCATGTAATAAGTCGAAATATCATTATGACAGTCGAAAAAGAGATTTTAGTTATGATAAGGTCTTGGTAGTACGAACATCCAAATTTTATTCACAGTAGTTGGAACGCCTTATGGTCGTGCAACGTTTGTGCATGGTAGTAAGAACGCCAGGTGGTCAGTCAAGTATTGCCCATCCGACCAATATGGTCGGCTGAAGTCTTGTACATGGCAACTCGAACGCTGCATGAAACTACGAACGCCATTCATATGGTCGGTGAAATATGCCACGGTATGACGGACTCTTAATGGTCGTGCAACTTATGTCCACGGTATTTACAAACGCCGTAGAATGTGTTAACCCTAGTTTACACTACTACATTGGGTTTCGCCACTCATTGCGTAGAATTAGTTGCATTCAAATGGTTTCATATTTGACTGTAGACATGGCGAAACCAGTACACATTTCAGTTTCGTCGTTTTGTGGGTTCCTGAATCGTGTCTGAAATGAAAATTCTGGCGGCTGCACGTCGCACGAGTTGTGACAGAGTTAAAGCTTCTTGCGTGGAATCGCTGCATCAGAAAAACAAAGAAACGTGTTTCTATTCGTGACTGGACGAGGGAAAGCCGTTAGCTCGCTTGTTCGGAATTCTTGCTGAAATAATTTGTAGTGGAAGATCCAAGTAGTTCTTTTAATTATCTTAGAATGTCACCAGAACTGTTAATGTTTCTACTAAATAGAATTACTTACACGATAAGGAATACAGATATTGTAATGCATGACGCACTGTCACCAGAACTGAAATTACGTATCACATTGCATGCATTACAATCGAGGACGCTCGGCACGCTATAAGATGCACTTTAGTTGGTGGTGACGTTTTTTCATTAACACCAGTAATTATTAACAGTAATAATTACTAACATTAACAGCAGTAATTATTCGAAGCAGGCCGCATAAAGAAAAGAATGGTTTGAAAACTACTCTCTTGACGATAGATCTGTACAGTAGCAATATTTTAAAATTCAAACATATGTGAATGGGGAGCACTGCTGTGACGTTTTAAATAGATGAATACTGAATACCAGGTTCCCGGGTTCGATTCCCGGTGGAGTCGGGGATTTTCTCTGCCTCGTGATGACTGGGTGTTGTGTGATGTCTTTAGGTTAATTAGGTTTAAGTAGTTCTAAGTTCTAGGGGACTGATGACCATAGATGTTAAGTCCCATAGTGCTCAGAGCGATTTGAACCATTTTGAACCAATACTGAATAAAGAATGTAGCTTCTTGAATTGTGTAGTCTTCCCTCCTTCTTAAAATAAATAGTCGGCCAAATCGAATGATGGGATTTTAGCCTTGTAGACAAGAGCATTTCTACAGCTAAAATTACATTTGCCTGTATTTTTCTTAATTCAGTTGTATATGTGCTCCTAATTCAATAAATTTTGCCCTGCAGCTCAGATTCAGTAAAACTATCCGATCGCACGTGACGGTCTCAGGAGCAGCAATATGTTGCTTACTTTTGTAATCAGCATCACTGAAATCCCACAAACACCTGTGCAAAGCATAGATATCCAAAAGGCGAACATTATTCTCCGTTCCCCACTTCATATTCCAGTTTGTCTACACTCGACAAACACACAAAACCTTAAAACCCATGCAACCAGCGTCGCGAAAGTTGGAACACGCCGAAACTGTTTAGTATCACCGACGAGTTCCGCAAACGCGTGGCGCGCATGTGCAGTGGCCGGCAGCGCAGTTGCCTGCAACCAAGTGTCGTCGAGTAAACTAGGCTTTAAGTTCTATCCGTGTTAGTTAGAATGGTGTATGGTCAAGCTATTTTTGGTCATGGTAGTACTAACGTCATTAATATGGTCAACTAAGTTTTGTTTCACGGTGGTTGGAACGCTGAATGGTCGAGCAACTTTTCTCCATGGTATTACGAACGCTAGGGGGTGCCTTTAGTTTTATCCATGATAGTTAGAATGTTGCATGGTCATGCAGTTTTTGGGCCATGGTAGTAGAAATGTCATTAATATAATCAACATAGTTTTTTCCACAGTAGTTGTAACACTGAACGAACGTGCGACTTTCGTCCATGGTATTGCGAACGCCAGAGGGTGCGTTCAGTTTTATCCATGATAGTTAGAACACTGTATGGTCATGCAATTTTTGGCCATGGTATTACGACTGTCATTAATATGGTCAACCAAGTTTTGTTTCATGGTAGTTGGAACACTGAATGGTCGAGCAACTTTGGTCTATGGTATTACGAATGCCAGAGACTGCGTTCAGTTTTATCCCTGATAGAATGTTGTATGGTCATTCGATTTTTGCCCATGATAGTCCAAAGGTCATTAATATGGTCAACCAAGTTATCTTCACGGTAGTAGGAATGACAAATGATCAAGCAAATTTTGGCCATGGTAATGCAAACACCATCAATATGGCCGACAAAGTTTTGTTCAACTTAGTTTGAATGATGAATGGTCAGGCAGCATTTATGGATGATAATTCGAATGGCAGGTGGTCAAACCTGTTTCATCCATTGTAGTACGAAGTCCACCACATACGGTTTGTCAAAGTTCTGTACACGGTGACTGGAACACCGCATCTTCCTGCAAATTTTGTGCGTGGTAGTACTAATGGCATCCACACAGTCGAATTATTTTTGACCCTGGTACTACAAACGCTGAATGGTCGTGCAACATTTGTGCATGGTATTATGAATGCTGCATAGTTGGTTCAGTTTTTTCCACAGTAGTTTGAATAGTGAATGGTCAGACATTTTTGTGTATGGTAGATTGAATGCTGTTCAAATGGACTACCATGTTTTGATCATGGTAGTTGGAATGCCAAATGATCAAACAAATTTTGGCTAAGATAGTACGAACGCCATCCAAATGGTTGATCAAGATTTGTTATCTGTAGTATTGAACCCCATATGAAGGGCTTATTTCAATAGTGGTAAAAGTCTATTTTTGTTCATTCTGAGATGAGTCCTAAAGTTAAATATGCGCTGAAAAATCTGCAGTTGAGATACCAGAAATATTCAAGCATATGGCTTCTTGCTAGACATGAACATTCATTCCTGTTTGTTTGGATCATTAATTTCAGAAGCATTATAGGCACAAAAGTGGAGGTAATGGGCTTGTACCACTATTGAAAGAAGCCCTTCATATGGTCGATCAACTTTGGCAATGGTAGAGGCCTCACAGAAGCAAATGAAAAGTAATGTGTATTAAGTACAGCTTATATATTTTTCGATTTTATTTTCGTTTTTAGATTGTTTTCATGCTAAGTAAATCAGAAAATTATTTCTGAAAGTTGTATGTTAAGCTTTGGACAAACATAAGTGTTTTCAGTGCCAATTTTATTTTTTATTTTTGCCTGTCGTATCCCCATGAACTGCCTTCATTGTCTTCTTATTCTGTGAAAGACTGTGAAGGCTTGTCTAAATAATCTTATACATCTCTGAGACATGGACCATAAAAAATAGTAATGTGAGCAAAATTTCAGGTTTTATGTTGGTCAAAGATTCAATATGTAACAAAGACAGAAACCATAACCAATGCTTTCATTATAGCAGAACACAGCATCACAAGAAGTTTATCTTCATGAACCAGTCAAGTATACTTCCAGTCCCTCAATGGCATTTTGAGAAGTAAAGGGGACAATCTTGCAAAGTAAAATCGAAGGCAGAAGACCACAAGGAAGAGCAGCAAATTGGTGGTTGGGTCTAGTCAAGATCACTCTTCCCTTTATATTGAAAAGAGCTGAAGACTGCTATGGGCGGAGAAGTGTAGTCAGCTATTTAAGAAATTTATGAAGAAATGAGATCACAGCTGTCACCAATTAGTTATCAAATTAATGATGAAATAATAAAATTTGTTTGTTAAAGTCACTATTTCCTATTAACGGGTTTCTCAAAAAAGCGCGCATATGCACCAACAAAGTTTTTTTAAATTTAACCTCACTTTTGAAGCTGTTGTTTCGAAGTATTTTGACACTATACTTGGTTAATCATAAGAATAAACCTGATGTAAACAAACACAAACGCGACGATTGGTGAGAAGCCATAGCATACATACACTGTTTTTGTTACACTCTTGGAGGTAGGTCCTGCAAATGTATTAGATATATTATTACTAAGTTACTTTAAGATATTTTAGTGTATTAACAGCCATCAACGATTTTCTTAATCACACTTCAGATATGTAGTTTTTATTTCAAAACTCGTGTACAGTAACAGTCTCTGTACTACTGTTCTCTGATTGTAGCGCTGTTAATGCACAGTATGAAAATGCCAGAATGAGATTTTCACTCTGCAGCAGAGTGTGCGCTGATATGAAACTTCCTGTCAAATTAAAACTGTGTGCCAGACCGAGACTCGATCTCGGGACCTTTGCCTTTTGCGGGATAGTGCTCTACCGTCTGAGCTACCGAAGTACGACTCACGACCTGTCCTCACAGCTTCAATTCTGCCAGGTCCCGCACACAGGTTGAATTTGCCAGGAAGTTTCAGTATGAAAATGGCTGAGATTGAATCCCACTCAGTAGTGAGACACGCCTGTGGAACACGAAAGCGGAGGTGAGAAATAGGTTGTTTTTGATGTTTTTCATAAATTTACAGAACAAAATCGGCTTTGAAATTTTCCAAGTGACTGTATTTTCTACAGTTGTGATACAAACACGCAATGTCTGAACAGTGGACTTGGTAGTGTTGAATATTGAGAACCTAGGGCAATCCATGATTTCGCTGGTTCATATCTCACCTTAAGTAATCTTTTTTTTGTTCAATTTTAAATATCTACATCTCGTAATTATTAAATTCATCATCATTTTTATGAATAATACATGTCTCCTTGTTTCCAATTACATATTGCATGTGGAATTCCTGCTTTCATTTCAAATATAAATGCTTAATTATCGATATTTTATGAAAGAGTGTTGCTTAAAATAATAAAATATAACAATTTCATTTTTTAGGCAAAAATGAAAAACCAAATACCCTTTATTTGGAATATGTCCACTGTTTTATACCAAAGATATAGACTCACATGAACCACAGTGATAAGTGTCATAGAAACAGGAAACATAATCATTTTCACAGCATTGAGCACACCATGCAAATGCTGCAATTTTACATTTGCCACTGCATTATTACAATAAGAACCCAGCAGAACTGACATGGAGCCAAGTTAAGGGATTGAGCCAGGGAAAGCACAAGACTGTTAAGCTGCCAGACATACTGGAACTAACGCACACAGCTTTTTCACGTGTCACTTCCGAATGCTGGTGGGATACAGAAGGTCACGTCATGAAAGAAGAGGAGATGATGTGGCGCCTGGGTGACTTCATGAATTCTGGTGTTGATCGATTTATTATCAGCATAGCAGATGACAATTCTAGAACTGAAATGTATTTCTGGGATTGGGATACCGAAGGAACTGAGAGATTACCAAGACAACTGAGTGTAATTAATACTTTGAATGGATTCAGTATTCTACAGTACTGTGAAATCACTTCAATGTGCTCTGCATCACACATAGCTCGCTCAGAAAATTACCCTGTGTATAAGTTGGGAACTTTCATCACTTTTGTTGACAATTAGAATACTATGTTAGGTGAGAAAGAGAGCATTTTATGCTTCCTGTCTGGTCTCCTAAAAGTGTGTGGTAGTACTGAGGTTCCCTTTCAAAATTAAATGACATTCGAGGCTATGTTGTTTCTCTGCTCATCTCTTTTTACATCTGAACTGCAGCTGCTCACATCATTGCAGGTTACTCGGGCCACTGGCTGGCCAGTGCTGTCCAAGTTTACGCCCTGGTAAAGCTGTTGTCCCACATAAAACTGGTCCTTATGGTCGTACTGAGTGTACTGATCACAACTTGGCTTCCACTGCATGTGAAACGAAATCCAATGACATTCAAGTAAACGTGGAAAGATACGTGGCTTGATGTTTACATTAGGTTTATTCTTATGATGAGCAGACTATAGTATGAGATAAAACATTTTTGCATTGACTTAAGAGCATTGTGTATAAAAGAAGAAGAAAAAAGGAAAAAGGAAGCACAATGCTGGTCAAGGGAATGAGTGAAATTATAAACCTAATGAAAATTAATTTAAATACAAGAACATGGGAACATAAACATCATCTGCAAGAGAACCGGATTTTTTATTTACAGCACTGCCACTTGTATGTTGTGCGTACAACATTGGTTTTTCCTTTTAACTGCTGACCGGGGTGGCCGAGCGTTTATAGGCGCTACTGCTACGGTCACAGGTTCAGAACCTGCCTCGTACATGGGTGTGTGTGATGTCCTTAGGTTAGTTAGGTTTAAGTAGTTCTAAGTTCTAGGGGACTGATGACCTCAGAAGTTAAGTCCCATAGTGCACAGAGCCATTTGAACCATTTTTTTCCCCTCTTACCTCTTCCTGAGTTACATATCGCTGTGAAATATGCAACGCCTCTACCAGCTTGGTAATTACCAGAGTCTGTTTGTTTTCTTTGCAATTGTGGAAACTCGCAGTACTGTGAGAAAAACTCTTTTCCGCTATGCATACCTGGCGAAACATCAACACAAACAACGTCCTACAACCTGTCAAATCCGCCATCAATCAAAATTTCTCCCTTAACATGTCAAACAGGATCTATGTTTGACAAACACAGCAAATAGCGGAGTTTGACAAATTGCTTGATCATTTACAGGGGGTCTTAATTGGTGGGAGCGGCGATATCAGGTTAGTGTTGTTTATTACGAAACGGCAACACTGTTGCCAACACCACCATCAATGTCCAAACTCGCTTCCTGTGCAACCTGGACATTTGTCTCAGTTCCTTTGGCAGCCTGTGTGATCTCCGCCATTTGAGACGCGCTGTGGATTGTTTTGGCGTTTCATGCTGGCCTGTGAAGCGTGAATCGACCCAAAGGAGCTTGCATACGTTCTATATAAATTATCAAAGTTAGGTTGTCAGACTTTCTATACATCGAGACTCTCTCACAAAATATCGTCCGTCGGCAACACAATTCCACAAGGTGAAGATGTCGAACTACCAACGAAAATGCGTGCTCTAGTTATATTAGCTATAAGTCGTAAATTACAGAAAACTATGAAAAAGAGAAAGTGAATCCTAGAATGACAGAAAAAGGTGTAGCGTGTCGGGTGCTTATTTTCTGACTAAATTTATCACTATTTTTGGATGAGTCTTGAATCATAGAACGAATTATTAACGTTGGTACAACATGGAGTAAAGAGGCCAAATGTGTCAATGTGAATGACATTTACAGGCGGCGATAGTTTAGGTACAACTTTGAGATTTCTGTTGGGTAAGTTTGCTCAGAGTTTAGTGCTGTAATGTCAACAATCACAACTACCAAAGTTGTTACTGAAATTTGTGAAAGAATTATATTTGTCTTGTGATGATATACTCCTGTAATTAACACTTTTGTTTACGTTTTGTTGTTATGTGGTGCCCCTGGCATGTATTCTGCCAACCTCTTCAGACCCATCCACATGGAACAACCTGTCTTCACAAATTTTTGTGCACATCAAACATCATTTACACAGAAATGAAATGTGTGCAAGCCTGGCAGTTGTAGTTAGAGGTTTGAACTAAATTGTTCAAATCAGTGGATTCAGATCACATCTGCACAGGCAAGCTGGAATGTGTGGACACGAGGTCGCCACAAATCTATCGCTAAAACATGTTTGAGTCATTTGTTTGTCCAGTCAGGTATTTATCGTCTGTGTGTACACAGTGCATTTTTAAAATGGTAGCTACACATTAGTTAGTTAGATAGTTTACTGCCGAACTTACTGAATTGTATATGGGTCATATATGTTTGTTGAAAATTAAAAGTAGGGGATAAAGTGATGGGGATAACATGGCAGCTGCTTAAAGTTCTTTGACAGAAAAATTATGAGTGGTTAACCCTATGACAAACAGAGAAATGGTACATAAAAAAGAAAAATTCTTTGCAACTGGATTATCACAAAGAGCTAAGAAAAGTAACGAAATCTGTTCGATCTGGTGCAGGGGTTTCTTAGTGTACTTCCACTCTGTACTCTCCCATGTCATCATCTAATGTGAACTGTAACAGTGTCACAGAAAAAAGAAGGTCCTACTTGATGTGCATCTTCATATTTGCTCTAAAGCATAGTGAAGTCAGAATACTGTGATAAGTTGGTATTGGGAGGTGTTGGAACAATACCTTCACGGTCATAGTTATTATAACACTTCTATAACTTTCTAACATAATACATAGTTCATACCAAGAGTCATTTAAAGGTGAACTATTTAGCGTTTGGAATGGAATGTGGAATTTTATATTCTAGTTCAAAAGTTGCTGAGAATTGAAAATATAGACTTACAAAAAAACTGAATGATTGCTGATTGGGCACTTATATAGCTTATAAGAGTACACTGTATCTCAGACATGTCCAGAAATGTAAAATTATTATCTGTAACTTAGAATTGAGGTACAAATTCAGTACTTTTCTTGCCTTCAGGTCAGCATGGAGCGAACAACTCACATGTGTATGGTACAATTTCGTTCAATGCCTGGGAAACTTAACTTCACCATGATCTGATCACGGTGAGAAATTGCTCTCCTCATGCAAGCTTTTTTCATCTTATACTAGGAGCTATGGGCATCAAAAGATAATTGTAGTACGTTCCTAAATCCATCCTCAAATAATTGCAGCTGTTGTCAAGTTCGCCCTGCTACTCGTGAAGTAAATTTTTTGTAGACCATTTTCATTAGTCTTTCTGTTTCTGACTTTTTGTCTGCATCTTTTAGTTTTATTTTATTTTATTTGCAACACAGATCGTTATAGAAGCTCCTTCATTTCTGAATAAATGAAATAACCTTTGAGGTTACTGTCCAAGAGTCCAGTTGCTTTGCCACCAAAATTTCTTTTCTGCACTAACGGATGGCCAGTGAGCAGTAGATCGGAACCTGTGTCATGTGAACACAACACATTTGTGCAGACAGATCGTTGCTTGATCGTTTCTAAAAGTTTACAGGTTCACATTTTAAAGAAAATAAACAAATTAATAGCTCCCAAAATTGCAGTGAATGTACCAGTTGAGGATATAATAAGCTGCTCCTTTAATTCGCCTGCAAAAATGGCTACCATCTACGTCAGATTATAAAAGTAAAAGCTTGTGTAAAAAAAAAAGAATGAAAACTGCATGTATATAAAAGAGTCTACTCTCCATCAGCTTTGCAAGAGTTTTTCTTAAAGTTAACACATGAAAGTTGGGAAGGAGTATGTACAGAAACTAAAGTGAATAGCAATTTCTCCAATTTTATGTTTGAGTTTAAATTAAAATTTGAAGAAACATTCCCCAATGTATTAATTCCTAATGGAACACTCACCAACAATAAATGGATTACTAAAGGAATTAGAAAATGTGCTCAAACTTGTAAATACCTAAACTCCATTAAAAAGGACAATAGTGGTCCACTTTTTTGCACTACTTCAAAAACTACAAAAGGATCTACAGGAAGACAATCAAACATTGCAAAAAAATCAGCCAACGATAGGTTCATAAATTTAGCCAATAATAAAAGTAAAGCTCCATGGGCTGTAGTGAAACAAGAAACAGGAACTGTGATGCAGAGAGATACAAACACACAAATCAAGAACAAGGAAAACTTAGAAAGTAACCCGAAAGAATTAGTATATTATGTGAATACCTACTTTAGCAGCATTGCAATGAAGTTACAGAAAAATTTTCCAAAAAATGCTAATCAACCAACACAGAAGCATATAGCAAACTCAATGGTATTGCTTCCAACTACTGAGGAGGAAGTATGCAATGTTGTAAGGCAATTAAAGAACCAAAAACTCGGCAGGTTTAGATGTGTGTGCTGAAAAATTGTGTAACTGGTATCAAAGCTCCAATAACAGAAATCATAAATGAATCTTTCAAAACTGGTTGCTTCCCTGACTATCTGAAGCATGCCAAAATCTTACCAGTTCACAATAAAAGGTGGCATAGAAAACTTTGAGAACTACAGACCAATAGCCCTATTGTCATGCTTTTCCAGAGTAATAGAAACAATAATTAAAAACAGGCTTACAAGCTATCTAAGTAAATTCAACCTCCTCTGCAATGACCAGCATGGTTTCAGTCCTGGTAGAGGTACAGAATCTGCAATAGTACAATTTACAAAAACAGTTTTAGAAGCACTAGACGAGAACAGCTATGTAACTGGCCTTTTTCTAGACCTGTCTAAGGCATTTGAGCATAGTTGACTACCAGAAGCTGTCGCATAGACTAGAGGCACTAGGAGTAAGGAGAGTGGTTCTCAAACGGTTTCGTTCATATCTAGAAAACGCAGTACAGTCAGTAGAGATCACACATGTCTCAAGTGGATCAAAGTACATTGACAAACTTACATCAGATCTACAATATATAAATATGGGTGTCTCTCAAGGAAGTGTTTCTGGTGTATATAAATGATTTCCCACAACATATCAGCCATGGAGAGAACATGACAGCAACATAGAAATCGTCAGTAAGACACCAGCATAAATACTGGAAAATTCTACTGAAGTGCTGAGGGATGTTCACAAATGGTCTCAGGAAAACAAAGTAACTCTCAACATAAAGAAAACAAATACAAGATGCTTTAGAATGAACAAAAAATAGAGTCCCTTAAATTTAAAGCTGGATAACATCTCCATAGGTGATGCACCTACAACAAAATTCTTAGGGTTGCACATTGACAGCCAAATGAAGTGGATGAACATGCTATGAAATTCTCGAAAAAGATATCCACAACATGGTATGCACATACAGTCCATGTATCCGCATGCAGTAATGAATGTTTGAGAACCTTTAGTTATGTTCATTCAGTAATCAGTTACGGTATTATTTTCTGTGGAAACAGTGCTCAGAATTTACAAACAGTATTTAAAATGCAATAGAGAGCAGTAAGAATTATAACGAAAAGCAGTAAGCAGGCCTACTGAAGAGAACTTTTCAAAATGTTAGAAATTCTAACTGTTCCTTGTGAATTTATATTCTAAACTCTAGTGTATATCAAGAAAAGTATAGAAAATTACAGCACAACTAGCAGTTTTCATAACTGTAGTACAAGAACAAGTCACTGTCTTCACCTAGACAGGAAGAATAAACATAAAACTGTATAATAAACTGCTGCAGAAAATAAAAGAAACAGATAACATATACTCCTTTAGGAAGAATTATAAATTGTTTTTGCTGGAACACTGCTTTTACACTAAAGTGAATTCCTTAGTACAAAATGACTATAAATAACTTTTGTTTCACAATATTTAATTATATGTGACGTTTTGTTAAGGAGCAAAAATGATTGTAAATAACTTATATGTCAGAATGTTTAACTACATGTAACAACAAACTTTATAACTATATGAATGTACACAAACTGACAACATCTATGCATTTTAAAATGTCCACAGATGGCTAAATAAATACGTAAATAAACGGCGACTGGGGCGATCACAAAAGTCAACATGCGGTCTCTGTCATCTTCCACACTGCGCTAAACATCACAATGACGCCACACATGGCTCTACCAGTGTGCAGTAGACCCACCCGTTCAGTCAATTAACATAGAAGTTTTTTTTCACTTTGTGATAATTTAGTGCAATTCACTGACATCTTACTTGTCTTTGCAGATGTTGTTGTTCTTGTGGTCTTCAGCCCTCAGACTGGTTTGATGCAGCTCTCCATGCTACTCCATCCTGTGCAAGCTTCTTCATCGCCCAGCACCTTCTGCAACCTACATCCTTCTGAATCTGCTTAGTATATTCATCTTTTTGTCTCCCTCTACGCTCCCTCCACGCTGCCCTCCAATACTAAATTGGTGATCCCTTGATGCCTCGGAACATGTCCTACCAACCGGTCCCTTCTTCTAGTCAAGTTGTGCCACAAGCTCCTCTTCTCCCTAATTCTACTCAATACCTCCTCAATAGTTATGTCATTTACCCATGTAATCTTCAGCATTCTTCTGTAGCATCACATTTCGAAAGCTTCTATTCTCTTCTTGTCCAGACTATTTATCGTCCATGTTTCACTTCCATACATGGCTACACTCCATACAAATACTTTCAGAAACGACTTCCTGACACTTAAATCTATGCTCAATGTTAACAAATTTCTCTTCTTCAGAAACGCTTTCCTTGCCATTGCCAGCCTACATTTTATATCGTCTCTACTTCGACCATCATCAGCTATTTTGCTCCCCAAATAGCAAAACTGCTTTACTGCTTTAAGTGTCTAATTTCCTAATCCAAATCCCTCAGCATCACTCAACTTAATTCGACTACATTCCATTATCCTCGTTTAGCATTTGTTGATTTATATTTTATATCCTCAGCATCACTCAACTTAATTCGACTACATTCCATTATCCTCGTTTAGCATTTGTTGATTTATATTTTATATCCTCCTTTCAAGACACTGTCCATTCCATTCAACTGCTCTTCCAAGTCCTTTGCTGTCTCTGACAGAATTACAATGTCATCGGTGAACCTCAAAGTTTTTTATTTCTTCTCCATAGATTTTAATACCTACTACGAATTTTTCTTTTGTTTCCTTTACTGCTTGCTCAATATACGGATTGAATAACATTGGGGAGAGGCTACAACCCTGTCTCACTCCCTTCCCAAACACTGCTTCCCTTTCATGTCCCTCGACTCTTATAACTGCCATCTGCTTCCTGTACAAATTGTAAATAGCCTTTCGCACCCCTGTATTTTACCCCTGCCACCTTCAAAATTTGAAAGAGAGTGTTCCAGTCAACATTGTCAAAAGCTTTCTCTAAATCTACAAATGCTAGAAACGTAGTTTTGGCTTTCCTTAATCTATCTTCTAAGATAAATCATAGGGTCAGTATTACCACACGTGTTCCAATATTTCTACCGAATTCCCGAGGTCAGCTTCTACCAGTTTTTCCCATTCGTTTGTAAAGAATTCGCGTTAGTATTTTGGAGCTGTGACTTATTAAACTGATCTTTCGGTAATTTTCACATCTGTCACACCTGCTTTCTTTGGGATTGGAATTATTATGTTCTTCTTGAAGTCTGATGGTATTTCGCCTGTCTCATACATCTTGCTCACAAGATGGTAGAGTTTTGTCAGGACTGGCTCTCCTAATGCTGTCAGTAGTTCTAATGGAATGTTGTATAATCTGGGGGCCTTGTTTCGATTCAGGTCTTTCAGTGCTCTGTCAAACTCTTCACGCAGTATCGTATCTCCCCTTTTCATCTTCATCTACATCCTCTTCCATTTCCATAATATTGTTCTGAAGTACACTGCCCTTGTATAGACCCTCTATATAATCTATCTGAAACCTGTCGGTATCTCCAGGCTTCTTCCATTTATACAACCTTCTTTCATCATTCTTGAACCAAGTGTTAGCTATGGTTAAGTTATGCTCTGTGCAAAATTCTTCCAGGCGGGTTCCTCTTTCATTTCTTAGCCCCAACCCACATTCACTTACTACGTTTCCTTCTCTTCCTTATCCTACTCTCGAATTCCAGTCACCCATAACTATTAAATTTTCGTCTCCCTTCACTATCTGAATGATTTCTTTTATCTCCTCACACATTTCTTCAATTTCTTCGTCATCTGCAGAGCTAGTTGGTATATAAACTTGTACTACTGTAGTAGGTGTGGGCTTCGTGTCTATCTTGGCCACAATAATGCGTTCACTATGCTGTTTGTAGTAGCTTACCCACACTCCTATTTTTTTATTCATTATTAAACCTACTCCTGCATTACCCGTATTTGAATTTGTATTTATAACCCTGTATTCTCCTGACCAAAAATCTTGTTTCTCCTGCCACTGAACTTCACTAATTCCCACTATATCTAACTTTAACCTATCTATTTCCCTTTTTAAATTTTCTAACCTATCTGCCCGATTAAGGGATCTGACATTCCACGCTTCGATCCGTAGAACGCCAGTTTTCTTTCTCCCGATAACGACGTCCTCTTGAGTAGTCCCCGCCCGGAGATCTGAATGGGGGACTATTTTACCTCCAGAATATTTTACGCAAGAGGACGCCATCATCATTTAATCGTACAGTAAAGCTGCATGCCCTCGGGAAAAATTACGGCTGTAGTTTCCCCTTGCTTTCAGCCATTCGCAGTACCAGCACAGCAAGGCCGTTTTGGTTAGTGTTACAAAGCCAACTCAGTCAATCATCCAGACTATTGCCCCTGCAACTACTGAAAAGGCTGCTGCCCCTCTTCAGGAACCACACGTTTGTCTGGGCTCTCAACAGATACCCCTCCGTTGTGGTTGCACCCACGGTACGGCTATCTGTATCGCTGAGGCACGCAAGCCTCCCCAAGGTCCATGGTGCATTGCATATATATGACGTATTTTTCCAAATGGGAGTGTTTTTCAAAATTGCTTTGCAACACAACGGTCTATACTATATTTTCAAATTAATGAAGTAAGCAATGTCATAGATAATCCTCTATTAACCATCCTAAAGTGGCATATAAAATGATTATTCTTAGATAGACCTAAAAGTTCTTTGCGATAGAGATCTCCTGAATAACTGGATCTGAGTTGTAATGCACACAACACAGAGTTGACAAAATAAATAGTGCACACTAACGCCACGTGACTTGTTTACGAAGCTTTGTCAACATCCGAATGGCGAACATTGTCAAACCGTCAATATTTGACCTCACATGTTCAGTATATATTGACAATATTCAGAATGTTTTGAAATCCATCAATACTGCTAATTAATACTTCTGGTACTGGCAGTACGTCAATACGCGCCGTACGATGGTGAATGCATTGACAGTTTCACTATATTGTTGAACGTGTGAGGGCCCCTAAATATCCTTGGTTTTGTCCATAGAATTTACTCTACGGTTTTGTCCATGGAGGTA
The DNA here is from genome assembly GCF_023864275.1 of Schistocerca cancellata. NCBI lineage: Eukaryota > Metazoa > Arthropoda > Insecta > Orthoptera > Acrididae > Schistocerca > Schistocerca cancellata. Next base: position 10,791,867 of record NC_064636.1, read on the forward strand.
GAATAAGGGGAGATGGCGCTACAGACTTACGCTGTACGCTGTTTTGAAGCCAGTGGGCGGGGCCTGCCGCCATCTTGGATCCCCCAAAACATTAGCAGACGAGTGTTTACAATTGCTTCTTGTTCGTTATTTCTGTCGTGTACACGCGATATTCGTTTTATATAGTAAATTTTACACTGGTTTAGTGAACAACGAAGCATAAGGAACGCAACTTCAAACGTTTTTCTGGTCTTAAATGCGTATTCGATACAGTAATACGACACGAAAATATGACGCTTCGGGCCTCAGTACAGTAATTCATTTTTGCTATACACTTCGAATAACCGAGAAGAGAAATATGTGCTATGAAAAGCGTGCTTTCGTAATCCATTTCTACTCACTTTCATTGTGTTTGTGTCGATAATTGATAAAGCCAGAACTCCAAAAGCAATGATTGATAGTTTACAGGCACCGATTTGTATTCGTTGTATTTTCAAGTCAAATGCAAATTTTAAATGTTCCAGTTTGCAAAAAATTTACCTAGTTTCCTTTGGTGTCCCTTAGATGTATGCAGGCATGGAATAAACAAGCTGTCATGTCAACAAAGTGAAAGATTCGTTAAATTGCGAAGGAAAAGAAGTGAATTAAGATTGTCAGGCCCATGGGCTTCAAGTTTGTGACGTCATGACAACTCCTCTTATTTTTACCTCCATGGTTTTGTCATTCCGATATGTGAATCCAGAGATCACTGTGTGAATCTGTTGTTGTGGGTTCTTCGTGCAAAGAGCTTCGTAGCGTTTGTACTTTGTTTTTGTTTTGCCTGTGTCGTAATGACGTGATTTGTTCAAGGAAAACTTGAGAGTATTTTTGTCTGCAGAGTCGTGCTGATACTGAAATTGATTCGAAGCTGTTACGTAACATATTGGTGTTCGTATGAAGCGGCGTAATATAGCAATGGACGCAGATGCCTTCATATCGTCGAAAGGTAAGCGGTTAATACTTTTGTCTGCTGTTCAAACCTTTATTCGAAAGATTTTGATTTACCGACTCTGTTCTTAGTTTCCCTTGTGGAAAGGAATCCCCAGCCGATGGGTCTGCAGCTGGTCAACCCCACCGCCGTAGGCAGAACCGATCGAGCCAGCCTCATCGAACTGGCGCAGGAGATTGAAATGGTATGTAGGCCGAAATGTGGGATTCACTGCGTAGTTAAGAAACGAGACTCTGGAAATAATCCGTGCTCATATCGCGTGTCATGTAACTACCGAAACTGTACGTCCTCAGGTTAATGGATACCAACATGTTTTAGCACAAATGGCACCACGGTTATCCGATTGATTAGATGCTACAACTGTGATAACAGAACTGAACCACTGCGTGTTTCGAAACTATTTGGGTACATTCCTATGTTTTCACTAAAAATTTTGCAAAATTAAGTTTGTAACTCTTATTTAGTGCTGCCACGCAGATCAGTACTTGTGCACGGGACTGTCGGTTCCATGTAACGAACATTTGTTTTAGGTAGATCGTAACATAGTCAGCTGATAGTGGTCTGCACGCGTAAATGTTTTGTCTGAACTGTTAGGTAGAAACAGCTGATTTGGTATTAAAGGAGCGTTGGTTTATTCAAAGATGATTTTTTTGCTCACGAATGTGTAAGGTAATCTAGAAGCAATGACATAGTCATCTGTTCCAGTGGATTTGTACTGGTCATAATTTATCATTTTACTTCATACAGGTGTATCAAGCAATGGTTGCTGCTGCCTGTTCGTGTATAATTTGACTCGTTTGGCTTTCATGAAGGGATTGACAGAACATGATGTGACTGAGTGAGGTGGCACAGGACGACCATGGTTCAAACCCACGTCTGGCCATCTCGATTTAGATTTTTCGTGGTTTCCCTAAATCACTTCGGGTAAATGCCAGTATGGTTCCTTTGAAAGGTCACGGCCAATTTCTTTCCCCATCGTTTCCTAATCTGATGGGGCTGATGACCTCGCTGTTTGGTCTCCTCCCTCCATGATGTGGGAGTGAGTTAATCCCAGCAGTGAGAACTCTTGTTTGACTGGCATTGAGTAAATGTATAGCCTATTTGTCGATCCAGCCATAGACAGTATGCGTTTTGTGGATGAAGTACAATTGTATGAATAGGTATGTAGGTAAAACTTTATAAAGGGCCTGTGGGGGAAATCTGGGATGGCAGAACCGTGCACCCGTGTTTCATATGATTGACAGTGAATCACCAGTAATGAAAAGTAATCTGTCTGCTGTCATTTTGGATAGAATTATCCTTGGCAGTATAACAACTATATTTTAGCTAAATAATGTTTCAGATCTGTCCTGAATGCGTGTATATCTTTTGTCTTTAATCTGTTGTGGTAATCAGTTGTATAATTTAATTCCAATGTACAGTGCCTTGGACTCCCACTGTGTCTGGTGAGGTAGAAATGCTGACAGGGTCGGCTCTCAGATTCCTATGTAGACTCGATTGTGTGGTATGGGTCGACAGAAGTGTCCGATCCCACGCGTCGGCTTTGACCCGTGACGTAATGGTGTTTTCGTGTGTGACGTCATGACGGCGCGGAGTTTGGTTTGAGTGTGGCTGTCTCCAGTTCTGTTTTATCTTATTTTATTTACTTTTCTGATCTGTTCGCTCTATCTCGTGAGATTTTTTTTTTATTAAATTTAAAAACGCTTATTACTTATTTTAATTATCTGTTTCCTCCAATTTCTGTTTTAGTTTATTTATCTTTCTGATCTGTTCGTTCTATCCCGTGAGATTTTCTTTTTAAAAAGCTACTGAAGCATCTTTATCTTCTATGGGTTGCAGGGGTTACGACCCCTGGGGAGGTGGGTGGGTATTCATGCATGGCTGTCTTCACTTACACGTTGTAGCTATGCAAGGCGTCTAAATTTGTTTATATTTAGTTTGCCCCCCCCCCCCCCCCCCACCCAAAACACACCATTTCCCGCACTTGTCCCGTTAGTGTCAATAGGCTTCTTGTGGAAAGTGTGTGTGTTTGTTTTTGTTTCCGCCATATTTGTGACGTCATGGGTCAAAGCAGACAGGCGGGATCGGACGTTTCCGTATTTCCGTGTGGTACTGATGGGAGTCTTCTTTATGTACCTGACCAACTGCAAAATGCATTTACGTGGGGCTGTCAGAATTCTCACAGTTGTAAGCTATTACCGCAGTGAGGCCTCTGCTGACTTCTTATTATAATTTGTAATGCCTTCTTTTCTATCTTAAATATTCTTTGCACACTAGTTTTGCCAGAAGGTAGTTCCATAACTAACTATAGAACAAACACACACACACACACACCCCCCATTCTAGTGCACAGATATAAGCAAAACATTGAAGTTTTCATTAAAATGTTATTTTATAATTCACTTTTCATCTAATGTGTATTCTAAGTGTTTTCACATTACTAATTGAAAAATAGTTTTATTTATAGCAAAAATTAACAGAATAAGATAAAGTTATGAAATTTGGAACTTGATGTACTGTATCTTCTGGTAAATACACTGTATTAGTGTAGCCTATGTAAAAAATACAAATTCACAGTTTGGGTCTTTTGACACACCACATGCCAATCATAGAGTGCAGATTCATGGGTGATGCCAGGTCAACTGAATCTAACGATACCAGATGTCGGCTTTGTCCTGTTGTATAATGACGAGGTGGTGTGTGACGATTTGTTTTTGCAGACTGAAAGAAAGCAGAATACTGACCATTTTTCTTTTGCATCCGTAATAGTTTCTGCGATGTAGGTTGTTTTTAATACTGATGTGTAGTGTAATCAGAGGTCTTTGTTAGATCTGAATGTGGTGGCAGTTAGTTGACATAGCAGTGTCGTATGCTTCAGTTAATCTATGTTGCCATTTGCCACCCACAGTCACTGCTACGTCTCGGGTATATCATTGTCGATATATCGATAAACATAGTATGCGCCAAAGTACTTAGTGTAGATTTATGGCCTCGGCAGCTGAGGAAAGTGGTCGTGTGTGTGTGTGTGTGTGTGTGTGTGTGTGTGTGTGTGTGTGTAAGTTCACTATATGCTGAATGGCAATCTATCCTTTTCATAATATTTTTGTTAGTCTATCCTGGTTTTTCCTTTGTTTGCCACAGGTTTATCTATCAAATAATATTTCCTGTATTTTCTTTGCAGTTCATATTATTTCGTCATTTTTTATTTTTACTGTCGCTCTTCACTTGCCTCTGTATTCCTTGATATGTGGTTTGTCTGATGCAACTAAAAGTAAGGCTGTTTGCATTGTGCCATGCGTGTTTCATTTCTATTTATTTGTGCAGCATCTGTCATTGTTTATAATGAAAAGTGCGTTTAGTAGGAGGTGAACACAGCTCGTGCACTTACCAGTACCTTTATTTTGGATTCGTGCTCTTTGGCTCTGGCTCACAACTGAACTGCTACATTACAGCCTCGCCTGAAACTCGATCTATACTACAGGTCAGATTGTCACCACAACAATGATTTTGAGGGAGTCATTGTTACACTACAGAACTCGGTAGTATCCCATCGGTACTGACTAAGCCATCTTTCCTCGCTAGTAATATTCTGGCAAAAATATTTTGCCCTTAACTGCAGATGAAAAGCCTTGTTATTCAAACAATTTTATTCCACGTTATTTGAATATTGGTAGAATTTTCTATAGGTGGTGATTAATTGTGTTCAGTCCTGAACTTCTCGAGATCTGACAAACACGAGAAGGTAACGAGTGAGAAAAGCATCAGATGACAGTGTGTGGAAAACTAATGTACAAATGTGAGTGCAGAGTTCAACTCCCACAGCTGGGAGCAGGTACCTGAGTAATAATGTGGGGAAGTCGCAGACAAGCAAACCGCAGCTTCATAAGTGTACAGCCACAGTACTGCCCTAATCCAAATTGGACTTGTCCAAAAGTAAAAATTTTTGAAAGAAATGTTCATTAAAATCTGTGTTACTGCCCAGCCATAAAAAAAAAGGAGAGAAAAAAAAACAGTAAGTTCACACACAGTTTGTGATTATCAGCTACTGTTGGTTTTTATCATATTTTAAGTAAATGCAGTTGTGGAAGGAAGTGTCAATGAACTGTTGTTTTGCAGAGGTTAAGTTTTGAATAAGTCCTATTTGTATTATGCCACTACTGTGGTTGTACGCAACAGAAGCTCTTAGTTGCTTGTCATTGACTTCTCTCCCGACTGTGATAGTTGAACTTTGCACTTAATAAAGTACCTCCAGTTTTATGTACATCTGCACCCATACTCTACAACACACTTTGAAATGCACAGCAGAGAGTTCGTCCCATTCTACCAGTTATAAGGGCTTTTTTCCAGGCGCATTCACATACGGAGCATGGAACGAGTGAGTGTTTACATACCTCTGTGTCTACGTTTACATCTACGTGATTACTCTGCTATTCACAATGAAATGCCTAGCAGACGGTTCAATGAACCACCTTCAAGCTGTCTCACTACCGTTCCACTCTCGAACGGCAAGAGGGAAAAAACGAGCACTTAAATTTTTCTGTGCGAGCCCTTATTTCTCTTATTTTATCATGATGATAATTTCTCCCTATGTAGGTGGGAGCCAACAGAATGTTTTCGCAATCAGAGGAGAAAACTGGTGATTGAAATTTCACGAGAAGATCCCGTAGCAACGAAAAACGACTTTGTTTTAATTATTGCCACTCCAAATCACGTATCATGTCTGTGACACTATCTCCCCTATTTCGCAATAATACAAAACGAGTTGCCCTTCTCTGAACTTTTTCGATGTCATCTGTCAGACCCACTTGATACAGATCCCACACCACACTGCAATACTCCAGAGTAGGGCGGACAAGCGTGGTGTAAGCAGTCTCTTTAGTAGACCTGTTGCACCTTCTAAGTGTTCTGCCAATGAATCGCAGTCTTTGGTTTGCTCTACCCACAACATTATCTATGTGATGGTTCCAGTTTAGGTTGTTTGTAATTGAAATCCCTTAGTATTTAGTTAAATTTACAGCCTTCAGATTTGTGTGATGTATCGTGTAATCAAAATTTATCATATTTCTTTTAGTACTCTTGTGAATAACTTCACACTTTTCGCACCATACAGATATCTTATCTAAATCATTTTGCAATTCATTTTGGTCATCAGGCGACCTTACAAGATGGTAAATGACAGCATCATCTCCAAACAATTTTAGTCGGCTTCTCAGATTTTTTTCCTGTGTTGTTAATATAGATCAGGAACAATAGAGCCCCCCAGGGGGTCCACAACTCTTTTGTGGATACGTGCGTAGCGAGCACGGGACCCCGAGCTAATGTGGCCTTCCTTCCTTTCCGGGCTGCATACCTTCCCTTTCCACATCCTTCCCCATCCCTATCTTCGCCCCTCCTCCCCTCACCTCTGGCTCTTTCCTTCCCTTTCTCCCCATCTGGGAGTATGGTTTGTGCCTACGTCCGGAGACGGACGCTCGTAAATGTACTGCATTCTTTGCCTTCCTTTCTTTTATGTCTTCTTCCTTCCTTTGTCCTTCTCTGTCTTCTTCCTTCCTTTGTCCTTCTCTTTTCGTTACCTCTTCTCTTTCTCTTTTCTCCGCTGCGGCGTTTGAGACCTCTCTTCCTTCCTTTCCCTTTCTCTTTCTTCCTCCCTGTGCGTGTCTGAAGGCCGACCCACGCCCTTCGTGCGTAGCCGGTGACGGGGTAACGCGTAATTCCCCGCCCCGGGTAGACAGGTAGGACACGTACGTACCCCCTGGTAACGGCCAGGCCCAGGGAGGGGTGATTACCCGAGCTGATACCTTCCGAAAATGCCGATTGGTCCCTCCGTCCGTTTGTCGGGAGGTGTGACCTGAGGTGTGAACAATCACCTAAGGCGGGAGTGCCCTCAGAGAGGGCCCCCACAAGGGAGGAGCGCGCCATCGGAGACGCCGGTAATCATGGGGGATTCTTCCGCAATGGTTTCCTCACCTTCCACTAAGTCTGCTCACAAACGTAAGTATACTGAGTCTCAGCCACAGACGAGTCTTCCATCGTTGCCACAGTTCCTTGTTGTTTCTCGGTCTGATGAAGGTCACGACTTCTCCACGGTCAACCCTTTCATTATTCAGAAAGGAGTCGACGCAATAGCAGGTCCTGTAAAGTCTTGTTCCAGATTACGAAATGGCACCCTGTTGTTAGAAACACACAGTGCCCTCCAGGCACAAAAATTGCTGCGTACTTCTCTGCTCCACACCTTCCCTGTCCGGGTGGAACCGCACCGTACCTTGAATTCCTCGCGTGGAGTCGTTTATACACGCTCCCTCGATGGATTGTCTGACGAAGAAATTCAGCACTATCTGTCCGACCAGGGCGTAACGGCAGTTCATAGAGTAATGAAACGGGTTGACACGAACATCATTCCAACCCGCACTGTCTTCTTGACATTTGACACAGTTCAACTCCCATCGAAAATCAAAGCAGGCTATGAGATAATTTCCGTTCGCCCTTACGTCCCAAACCCTACGCGTTGCTATCGATGTCAGCGGTTCAATCACACCAGCCAGTCCTGTTCCAATCCAGCCAAATGTGTTACGTGTGGCAAGGATGCCCATGAGGGTGCTTGTCCACCTCCATCCCCTCGCTGCATCAACTGTATGGGTGACCACGCTGCTTCCTCTCGAGATTGCCCCGTTTTTAAGGACGAGAAGCTCATCCAGGAAATAAGGGTGAAGGAAAAGGTGTCGACCTTTGCTGCTCGAAAATTATTCGCCAGTCGCAAGCCCACCGTGCCTCAGACAGGAAAATACAGCACTGTCCTTGCTTCTCCTCGGCCAACAAAGGAGGCGGCCACGCAGACTTGCGACCTCACCTTTAGTACCACGGTCGTCAGATCGGCCAGCGCAAAGATCGCTCGTTCAACCTCACCACTTTCGCCTGCCCACTCTATGGCTCACCCTTCGTCGGGTTCTGCTACATCTCGAGCCCAAAAGTCGGACGCCAAGTCTTCGAAAAAAGAGCATACTCGTGAAGAGTTTTTACGTACCGCAACTTCACAACCATCGGTTCCTCCTTCATCTAAACAACATTCTTCCAAGAAGCCTACAAAGAAACCCAGTTCCTCTCCTTCTCCGCCAAGGCGTGCCCCCTCTACAGCACCACCTGGCGGAAATCGCCCTCGGCCGTCTTCTGTGTCGCCGAGGAGCACTGCTGGTGGCCGGTCAACCGGCCGATCGCTGGAGGCAGGGACTGCTCCTGCCCAACCTATGGATCAGGATCTTCTGCCTTCGGCTGAATGCCATTCCATGCTGTCGGTTGCTAGCTCCGAGCAGTCTTTGAGTTGACAGCAACTTTGGTCACATTCCTCCATTTTCTTTTCACCCCATGTCCATTATCCACTGGAATATCCGCGGCATTCGCGCCAATCGGGATGAATTGTCGGTCCTCTTACGCTCCTACTCGCCGGTCATCTTCTGTCTTCAGGAAACAAAGCTGCGTCCCCATGACCGCTTTGTTCTCCCTCATTTTCAGTCTGTCCGATATGATCTCCCCTCTGTTGAAGGCTCTCCAGCCCATGGAGGACTCATGATTCTTCTCCATGATACTCTCCATTATCACCCAATCCCCTTAAACACTTCCTTCCAAGCTGTCGCCGTCCGTCTTTCACTTTCCGGATACACGTTCTCTCTTTGTACTGTATACATTCCATCGTCCACACCAATGGCACGAGCTGATCTCCTTCATCTTCTTGGTCAGCTTCCACCCCCCTATTTACTGGTTGGGGACTTCAATGCCCACCACCCGCTTTGGGGATCTCCACACCCTTGTCCACGTGGCTCCGTATTGCTAGACGTCTTCCACCAAGCGGATCTAGTTTGCCTCAACACTGGGGTCCCCACATTTTTGTCTGCCTCCACGACAACCTTATCTCATTTGGACCTCGCGGTCGGTACTGTTCCGCTCGCTCGGCGCTTCGAATGGTTCGCCCTTGATGATACACACTCGAGTGACCACTTTCCATGTGTCCTCAGACTGCAGCCTCAACTGCCATATATGCGCCCGCGACGCTGGAAGTTTGCCCAAGCCGATTGGACACATTTTTCGTCTCTCGCGACATTCGATGACCGTCGCTTTCCCAGCGTCGACGATGAGGTCACACACATTACCGACGTTATCCTTACAGCTGCGGAACGTTCAATACCACGCACCTCCGAATTGCCCCGGCGCCCCCCAGTTCCTTGGTGGAACGAGGCATGCCGTGACGCACTACGTGAGCGGCGACGTGCTCTTCGCATTTTCCGTCACCATCCTACTTTGGCCAACTGTATCCGCTATAAGCAGCTCCGTGCGCGATGCCGTCGCGTCATCCGCGATAGCAAGAAGGCAAGCTGGAAATTCTTTATTAGCTCATTTAACACCTTCACTCCCTCCTCGGAAGTTTGGAGTCGGCTTCGACGGTTCTCAGGCGCGCCTAGTTTCTCCCCGGTTTCTGGGCTCACTGTCGCGCATGATACCTTAGTGGACCCCGTCGCAATTTCTAACTCGTTGGGTCAGCACTTTGCTGAGATTTCGAGCTCTTCAAATTACCCGCCAGCGTTTCTCCCGAAGAAACGTGCAGCGGAAGTGCAACCTCTTGCTTTCTCCTCCCAAAATCACGAAAGCTACAATACTGTTTTCTCCATGCGGGAACTCCAACATGCCCTCTCATCTTCTCGCTCCTCCGCCCCAGGACCGGATGGTATCCATGTCCAAATGTTGCTGCATTTACCAACGCCTAGTCTGCGTTACCTCCTTCGCCTTTATAACCGAATTTGGACCGACAGTACCTTTCCTAAACGGTGGCGGGAAGCTATTGTCGTTCCCGTTCCGAAACCTGGAAAGGACAAACATCTCCCCTCTAGCTATCGCCCCATTTCTCTCACGAGTAGTGTCTGTAAGGTTTTGGAGCGTATGGTGAATTACCGTTTAGCTTGGTGGCTGGAATCCCGCAGTCTTTTAACACCAGCCCAATGCGGATTTCGGAAGCATCGTTCTGCAGTTGACCATCTTGTTGCTCTCTCCACTTATATCATGAACAATTTTCTCCGGAAACGCCAAACGGTAGCAATATTTTTTGATCTGGAGAGAGCATACGATACCTGTTGGAGGACAGGCATCCTTCGCACACTGTTCTCTTGGGGCTTTCGAGGCCGGCTGCCCCTTTTTCTTCGCGAATTTATGGCAGAGCGCACTTTTAGGGTGCGGGTGAACACTACTCTCTCCCGTACTTTCTCCCAAGAAAACGGGGTACCCCAGGGATCCGTGCTGAGTGTTGTACTGTTTGCCATCGCCATAAATCCAATTATGGATTGTCTCCTTCCTGATGTCTCGGGCTCCCTCTTTGTGGACGATTTTGTGATCTACTACAGCTCTCAACGGACCAGCCTTCTTGAACGACGTCTTCAAGGATGTCTTGATCGCCTCCACTCGTGGAGCATCGAAACCGGCTTCCGTTTCTCACCCAGTAAGACCGTTTGTGTCAATTTTTGGCGACGGAAGGAGTTTCTTCCGCCCTCCTTACATCTAGGTCCTGTCAATCTTCCGTTTTCAGACGTCGCTAAATTCTTGGGTCTTATGTTTGACAGAAAACTGTGCTGGTCCTCCCACGTTTCCTATCTTTCGGCTCGCTGTCTGCGATCGCTAAACACCCTCCGTGTCCTGAATGGTACCTCCTGGGGAGCGGACCGAGTGGTCCTTCTCCGCCTCTATCGCGCCTTAGTGCGCTCAAAATTGGATTACGGAAGCATAGTCTACTCCTCTGCTCAGCCGTCTATTCTTCGACGTCTCGACTCTATCCACCACCGTGGATTACGTTTAGTGTCTGGAGCTTTTTACACTAGCCCTGTGGAAAGCCTTTATGCTGAGACTGCTGAACCTCCGCTGTCCAATCGGCGAGCAGTCCTCCTGAGTCGTTATGCTAGCCATCTGTCTTCCATGCCTGCTAATCCAGCCCATGACCTTTTTTTCGACGCCTCCTTTGATGTAGGGTATGCAGGCCGCTCCTCCTCCCTACTACCCCCGGGAGTCCGCTTCCGTCAATTGCTCGATTCTCTTTCCTGCCGCTTTCCGAAAACCTTCTTGACAACTTGGGGTACAGCACCGCCTTGGCTCCGTCCCCGGATCTGCCTGCTCCGTGACCTTTGTCAATTTCCCAAGGATGGTACCCCTACACTTGTTTATCGTCGGGCATTTGCTGCTTTATGTGCACAAATGACGGACGCCACATTTATTTACACCGACGGCTCGAAAACATCCTTAGGTGTAGGGAGTGCCTATATTGTTGGCGACACCCCAAATCGCTTTCGACTTCCCGACCAGTTTCGGTTTATACTGCGGAGCTTTACGCTGTTCTCCAGGCTGTCCACTACATCCGCCGCCATCAGCGGATACAGTACGTTATCTGCTCCGATTCTCTCAGCTCTCTCCTCAGTCTCCAAGCTCTTTACCCTGTGCACCCTCTGGTCCACCAGATTCAGGACTGTCTGCGCTTGCTCCACCTGGGGGGCGTCTCGGTGGCGTTCCTCTGGCTCCCGGGACACGCTGGTATCTGTGGGAATGAGGCGGCCGATATGGCGGCCAAGGCTGCAGTCTCTCTTCCTCGGCCAGCTATTCAGTCGCTTCCCTTCACCGATCTACGGAGCGGTTTATGTCGCCAAGTTGCTCATTTATGGCATGCGCATTGGTCAACACTTCCCCGTAATAAATTGCGGGAAGTGAAAGCCCTTCCTTGCGCTTGGACCTCTTCCTCCCGAACGCGTCATCGGGAGGAGGTAATTTTAGCTAGACTCCGGATAGGGCACTGTCTTTTTAGCCATAGACATCTTTTAAGCGGTGATCCTCCTCCACTCTGTCCCCACTGCTCTCAGCCGTGGACGGTCAGACACCTTTTAATTGAATGCCCCTATTTTAATCCGTTACGCTCCCGTCTACAGCTATCGCCTGATCTATCGTCGATTTTAGCAGATGACACGCGCTCAGCCGACCGCGTTCTGCAGTTTATTAGTGACAGTGAAATGACGTCAGTCATTTGAAGTTTTTTTTTTTTTTTTTGGGGACAATCACCCCCTGTCTGTAGTGGATTTTTAAGCATTCTTTCTACTTTTAGTTTCTCCAATTTTATGAGTTTGTTCCCATTGCTGCTGGTTTTCAATTTCGGTTTTTTACTTTCTTAAGTCACGGGCTGGGCGCTAATGACCATAGAAGTTTTGCGCCCTAAAACCACAAAAAAAAAAAAAAAAAAAAAAGGAACAATAGAGGGCCTACAACACTTCCTTGGCAACACCAGATACTACTTCTGTTTTACTCAATGACTTTTCATCTATTACTGCGAACTGTGACCTTTCTGAAAGGAAACCACAATTCTAGTCGCACATCTGAGGCGATATTCCATAGGCACGCAGTTTGGTTAGAAGTCGCTTGTGAGGAATGGTGTCTAAAGCCTTCTGGAAGTCTAAAAATATGGAGTCAGTGTGAAATCCCCTGTTGATAGCACTCATTACTTCATGAGTTGTGTTTAACAAGAACGATATTTTCTGAATCCGTGCTGACTGTCAATAAAACTTTTTCTTCGAGGTACTTCATACTGTTCCAAAACAACACTGCAAATCGACATTAGTGATATGGCCCTGTAATTCAACAGATTATTCCTACTTCCCTTTTTGGGCATTGGTATGACTTGAGCAATTTTCCAGTCTTTAGGTACAGATCTTTCTGTGAGCGAGCGGTTGTATACAGGGTGTTACAAAAAGGTACGGCCAAACTTTCAGGAAACATTCCTCACACACAAAGAAAGAAAATATGTTATGTGGACATGGGTCCGGAAACGCTTACTTTCCATGTTGGAGCTCATTTTATTACTTCTCTTCAAATCACATTAATCGTGGAATGGAAACACACAGCAACAGAACGTACCAGTATGACTTCAAACACTTTGTTACAGGAAATGTTCAAAATGTCCTCCGTTAGCGAGGATACGTGCATCCACCCTCCGTCGCATGGAATCCCTGATGCGCTGATGCATCCATGGAGAAAGGCGTATTGTATCACAGCCATCCACAATACGAGCACGAAGAGTCTCTACATTTGGTACCGGGGTTGCGTAGACGAGAGCTTTCAAATGCCCCCGTAAATGAAAGTCAAGAGGGTTGAGGTCAGGAGAGCGTGGAGGCCATGGAATTGGTCCGCCTCTACCAATCCATCGGTCACCGAATCTGTTGTTGAGAAGCGTACGAATCTGTGGACTGAAATGTGCAGGAGCTCCATCGTGCATGAACCACATGGTGTGTTGTACTTGTAAAGGCACATGTTCTAGCAGCACAGGTAGAATATCCCGTATGAAATCATGATAACGTGCTCCATTGAGCGTAGGTGGACGGAACTAAAATGAGCTTTAACATGAAAATTAAGCGTTTCCGGACACATGTCCACATAACATTGTTTCTTTATTTGTGTGTGGGGAATGTTTCCTGAAAGTTTAGCCGTACCTTTTTGTAACACCCTGTATAATTGATAAATATGGAGCAACAAGTGGAAGTCACAGCCTGTGTGGTGACAACTTTCTTAATGACACATTTTGATTTATACATCATCAAATTAGTTCAGGTTAAGGAGATCATGCCGTACATAGGTATGGAGTCATGCATTTTATCCCATAACACAATGCAAAAACTTTAATATTGTGATATATAAATCAAACACGTCATTGAAGAAAGAAGCCACCACTGAACCTGTTACTTCCGTGTTTTTTATAGCATCTATTACAGCACTGATACAACCTCTATATTATGTAAAAATGGGCACTTACCTCTTACTACTTCACATCAGCCCTGATAGAACTGGAGTCAGTCAGCTCAACAAATACCTGGCCATAATACTTGGAATGCTCACATAAGTTCCGTCATAGGTAAGGCAGATGGCAGTTTCAGTTCATTGGTAGGATACTGGGGAAATCTAATCAGTCTACAAAGGAGTAGAAAATCCTGGTGTGATACTTCCTACAATATTGCTCAAGTGTGCAGGGACCCGTAGCAAATAGAGCTGACAGTGGACATGGAACATATGCAGAGAAGGGCAGCACAAACATTTGCACGGATTTGTTTGACCGACAGCAGAGCATCACAGAAATGTTGAAAAAAGTAAATGGCTAGACTTTTGAAGATAGATGTAAATTATCTACTTACAAAGTTTCGAGAAATGACTTTAAGTAAGTAATCCACAAATATACTAAAACCCCCTATGTATCGCTCACAAAGAGATTGTGAGGAAAAAATTAGATTAATTACAACGTCAGACAGAGCACCTCATGTTTCTGCTGCTAATAAGGTGAGTACACCATTTGTTTGTTACATATTTTTACGAGTTTCAAACAGCAGCGACTTCAGTAATGGATAGGAACTGTGATTGCTGTGTACAGATGCGAGCCGAGTTGGCGCTCCTTCACTCACAGCTCCAGGCTGTGTTGGCTTCTGTCACACAGTTTGAGGCTGCAGTTGAGGGACATCACTGTGGGGGGTGGGGGGGGGGGTGGACGTGGGAATTCAAGGGATGTACCACGTGTCCCCGATCGGTCCACTGCTGTGGCCACTCCAGGTACTGCCTGCACTGAGGTCAACCCCTCACCTGTGGTCGACTGGGAGATCATTCCAAAGTCTGGCAGACAGCAAAAAGCTTTCCGAGGGGCCGATCGTAGGACCTTCCCGTTTAGTTTGACGAACAGGTTTTGGGTGTTATCTGTGGCTGACGATATCTCTGAGCCAGATGCGGTCGTCCATCCTGTTCCAGAGGAAGCTTCTCGGGAGGACGACGGTTCAATCCCGCGTCCGGCCATCCTGATTTAGGTTTTCCGTGATTTCCCTAAATCACTCTAGTCAAATGCCGGGATGGTTACTTTGGAAGGGCACGGGCGACCTCCTTCCCCATCTTTCCCTAATCCGATGAGACCGATGACCTCGCTGTTTGGTCCCCTCCCCCAAACAAACCAACCAACCGGCAAGCTTCTCGGCCCTCGAGGTCTGGGGATTCACAGAGGGTAAATTTTCTGGCAGTTGGTAGCTCCAACGTTAGGTGCGTAATGGGGCCCCTTAGGAACATGGCTGCCGAGGAGGGGAAGGAAGCCATTGTGCACTCCATGTGTATACTTGGGGGAGTCATTCCGGATGTGGAAAGGCTGCTTCCAGATGCCATGAAGAGTACAGGGTGCAACCAACTGTAGATGGTAGCCCGTGTCGGTACCAATGATGTGTGTCACTTTGGATCGGAGGAGATTCTCTCTGGTTTTGGGCGGCTACTGGACATGGCAAAGACTGCCAGTCTTGCTTCCGAGATTAAGGCAGAGCTCACCATCTGGAGCAACGTCGATAGAAGAGACTGTTGTCCTGTGGTGCAGAGCCGAGTGGAGGGTCTGAATCAGACGCTCATTCAGTTCTGTAACTGTGTAGGCTGCAGATTCCTTGACTTGCGCCATTGGGTGGTGGGTTTCTGGGTTCCGCTTGAGAGGTCAGGAGTCCACTACACACAGGAGGCAGCTACACAGGTAGCGGGGGCTGTGTGGAAGGGACTGGGTGGTTTTTTAGGTTAGAGGGTCTCGGGGAACCACAGAAATCGCATCCGGTCTAGGGGGGGGGGGGGGCAGGTAAAACACAGTGGGGTAGTTGTAGAAACTATCGGTATTGTAGTTGTAAATTGTCGTAGCTGTGTTAGGAAAGATCCAGAGCTCCAAGCCCTATCAGAAAGCACTGAAGCTCAAATAGTTACAGGTACAGAAAGGTGGTTAAAACTGGAAGTAAGTTAAGCTGAAATTTTTTCAAATGGTCTAACAGTGTTCAGAATGGACAGATCAAATACAGTTGCTGGTGGAGTATTTATTGCTGTCAGAAGTATTTTCTCTTGTAGTGAAATTGAAGTAGATAGTTTCTGCAAAATAGTATGGGTAGAGGTTATACCTAACAATTGGACTAAACTATTAATTGGATCGTTTTACCAACCCCCGACTCAGAAGATATAGTTGCTGAACAGTTCAGAGAAAACTTTCTCATATCAAACAGATACCCCACTCATACAATTATAGTTAGTAGTGACTTCAATCTGCCCTCGATATGCTGGAAAAATTATACGTTTAAAGCCTGTGCCAGACATAAATCGTCACCTGAAATTGTATTGAATGCTTTGTCAGAAAATTATTTTGAACAATTAGCTCATGAGCCCACTCGCAGCGTAAATGGTTGTGAAAGCGTACTTGACCTCTTAGCAACAAATAATCATGAACAAGTAGTGAGTGTCGTGGCAAATACAGGGATTAGCTAACACAAAGCAGTTGCTGCCATGCTGAATACTGTAACACCTACAACCATCAAAAAGAAATGTGAATTATATCTATTTAAAAAAGCTGATAAAAATGCTCTTAATGTCTTTTTAAGAGACAGTCTTCATTCCTTCCTATCTGATCATGTAAGCGCAGAAAAGTTGTGGAATGATTTCAGAGATAGTATCAATAGCAATTGAGAGATGTATACTACATAAATTAATAAGTGATTGTACTGATCCCCCATGGTGCACAAAATTGGTCAGATCGCTGCTGCTGAAGCAGTGAAAAAAGCATGCCAAATTTAAAAGGACTCAAAATCCCCAAGACTGACAAAGTTCTGCAGAAGATCGAAATATGGCACGTACTTCAATTCGAGATGCTTTCAATAATTTCCGCACCGAAATTGTCTCGAAATCTGCCAGAAAACCCAAAGAGATTCTGGTTATATATAAAGCACACCAGTGGCAAGACGCAATCAATACCTTCACTACACGATAACATTGAAGTCATTGATGACAGTGCCACTAAAGCAGAGTTATTAAACACGGCTTTCTGAAACTCCTTCACAAAACAAGATGAAGTACATATTCCTGAATTCCAATCAAGAACAACTACCAAGATGAGAAACGTAGAAGTAGGTATCCTCTGCATAACAAAGCAACTAAAATCATTTAATAAAGCCAAGGCCTCTGGTCCAGATTGTATACATCTACATCTACATCTACATCTATACTCCGCGAGCCACCTTACGGTGTGTGGCGGAGGGTACTTATTGTACCACTATCTGATCCCCCCTTCCCTGTTCCATTCACGAATTGTGCGTGGGAAGAACGACTGCTTGTAAGTCTCCGTATTTGCTCTAATTTCTCGGATCTTTTCGTTGTGATCATTACGCGAGATATATGTGGGCGGTAGTAATATGTTGCCCATCTCTTCCCGGAATGTGCTCTCTCGTAATTTCGATAATAAACCTCTCCGTATTGCGTAACGCCTTTCTTGAAGTGTCCGCCACTGGAGCTTGTTCAGCATCTCCGTAACGCTCTCGCGCTGACTAAATGTCCCCATGACGAATCGCGCTGCTTTTCGCTGGATCATGTCTATCTCTTCTATTAATCCAACCTGGTAAGGGTCCCCTACTGATGAGCAATACTCAAGAATCGGACGAACAAGCGTTTTGTAAGCTACTTCTTTCGTCGATGAGTCACATTTTCTTAGAATTCTTCCTATGAATCTCAACCTGGCGCCTGCTTTTCCCACTATTTGTTTTATGTGATCATTCCACTTCAGATCGCTCCGGATAGTAACTCCTAAGTATTTTACGGTCGTTACCGCTTCCAATGATTTACCACCTATGGCATAATCGTACTGGAATGGATTTCTGCCCCTATGTATGCGCATTATATTACATTTATCTACGTTTAGGGAAAGCTGCCAGCTGTCGCACCATGCATTAATCCTCTGCAGGTCTTCCTGGAGTACGTACGAGTCTTCTGATGTTGCTACTTTCTTGTAGACAACCGTGTCATCTGCAAATAGCCTCACGGAGCTACCGATGTTGTCAACTAAGTCATTTATGTATATTGTAAACAATAAAGGTCCTATCACGCTTCCTTGCGGTACTCCCGAAATTACCTCTACATCTGCAGATTTTGAACCGTTAAGAATGACATGTTGTGTTCTTTCTTCTAGGAAATCCTGAATCCAATCACAAACCTGGTCCGATATTCCGTAAGCTCGTATTTTTTTCACTAAACGTAAGTGCGGAACCGTATCAAATGCCTTCCTGAAGTCCAGGAATACGGCATCAATCTGCTCGCCAGTGCCTACGGCACTGTGAATTTCTTGGGCAAATAGGGCGAGCTGAGTTTCACATGATCTCTGTTTGCGGAATCCATGTTGGTTATGATGAAGGAGATTTGTATTATCTAAGAACGTCATAATACGAGAACACAAAACATGTTCCATTATTCTACAACAGATTGACGTAAGCGAAATAGGCCTATAATTATTCGCATCTGATTTATGACCCTTCTTGAAAATACCAGTCAGGTTCCTCTCAGAGTATGCTGATACAGTAGCTCCATATTTAGCAACTATATACAACCGCTCGCTCACAGAAAGATCCGTACCTAAAGACTGCAAAATTGCTCAAGTCACACCAATACCCAAAAAGGGAAGTAGGAGTAATCCATTGATTTACAGTCCCATATCATTAACATCGATTTGCAGTAGGGTTTTGGAACATATACTGTATTCAAACATTATGAAGTACCTCGAAGAAAATGACTTATTGACACACAGTCAGCATGGCTTCAGAAAGTATTGTTCTTGTGGAACACAACTATCTCTTTATACTCATGAAGTAATGAGTG
Organism: Schistocerca cancellata; assembly: GCF_023864275.1. Taxonomy (NCBI): domain Eukaryota; kingdom Metazoa; phylum Arthropoda; class Insecta; order Orthoptera; family Acrididae; genus Schistocerca; species Schistocerca cancellata. Next base: position 10,810,522 of record NC_064636.1, read on the forward strand.
CTATCGACAGTGGATGTCAAATTGATTCCATATGTTTAAATTTCCAGAAGGCTGTCGACACCATTCCTCACAAGCGTCTTCTAACCAAACTGCGTGCCTACGGAGTAACACCTCAGTTGTGCGACTGGACTCGTGATTTCCTGTCAGAAAGGTCACAGTTCGTAGTAATAGACAGAAAGTCATCGAGTAAAACACAAGTAATATCCGGCATTCCCCAAGGAAGTGTTACAGGCCCACTATTGTTCCTGGTCTATATAAACGACATAGGAGACAATCTGAGTAGCCGTCTTAGACTGTTTGCAGTTGATGCTGTCATTTACCGTCTTGTACAGTCATCAGATGACCAAAACGACTTGCAAAATGATTTAGATAAGATATCTGTATGGTACGAAGAGTGTCAATTGACCCTTAATAAAGAAAAGTGTGAACTTATTCAGATGAGCACTAAAAGAAAGCTAGATTTCGATTATGCGATAAGTCACACAAATCTGACGGCTGTAAATTCAACTAAATTCTTAGGGATTACAATTACAAATAACCTAAATTGGAACAGTCACATAGATAATGTTGTGGGTAGAGCAAACCAAAGACTGTGATTCATTGGCAGAACACTTGGAAGGTGCAACAGGTCTACCAAAGAGACTGCTTACACCACACTTGTACGCCCTATTCTGGAGTACTGCTGTGTGTTGTGGGGTCCGCATCAGGTGGGACTGACGGATGACATCGAAAAAGTACAAAGAAGGGCACCTCATTTCATATTATCGCGAAATAGGGGAGATAGTGTCACAGACACGATATGTGAATTGGAGAGGCACTCATTAAAACAAAGGCATTTTTCATTACAACAGGATCTTCTCATGAAATTTCAATCACCGGTTTTCTCCTCCGATTGCGAAAACATTCTGTCGGTACCCACCTACATAGGGAGAAATTATCATCACGTTAAAATAAGAGAAATCGGGACTTGCACAGAAAAATTTAGGCACTTGTTTTTCCCGCAGCCGTTCGAGAGTGGAACGGTAGAGAGACAGCTCGAAGGTGGTTTATTGAACCCTCTGCCAGGCACTTTATTGTGAATAGCAGAGTAATCACGTAGATGTATTTTTGGGGATCACTTCCGTCACCCTTACTGCAGTTAGGTGTGACGAATGCTTTCTTCCAATCACTGAGCTCGGCCCTCTTTTTGAGGGATACGTGACAGCTTACAGTTGAGATAGTCGCTAACTCGGCTACAAATGGGGTATAGAATCTGACAGGCATTCCATTGGGCCCTGCAATCATGTTCGATTTTAAACATATTAAGTGTTTGTCAATGCCACTGACATTGTCACTCACCTTTTCAGTGGTACGAGAATAAAATTGTAGCAATTCTTCTGTTTTCCTTTCTGAAGGGACCTTAGAAAACAGAATTTATCATTCCTGCTTTTACTTTGCTACCCTCAATTTCAGTTTCTGTCTCATATGCCAGGGACTGGGCACTAACTTTGGTGCTACTAAATGTCTTTAAATTTGACCGGAATTTCTTTGGGTTTTGTGAAACTTCTTTCTGTAATAGCCTGCTGCGGTTGTTGCGGTACGTTCTACACGTTGCGCTTTCCACAACCGGATGTATTTAATTCCGCATCTCCCTATCTGTAACTGAATGCTTTGTCTTGCACCAGTTGTGCAGTAATCTCTTGTCTGCTTCAGTCACTGACAAGAGTTCCATTATATGATTTGCCAAGGTGGTTAGGTCCATTTGTCAGCATGAGCTGCAATGTATATCTCTCATTGAGTGGCTTTCTGAACTCTGTTGTAGGTTATTCTCAGAGAAGGCATTTAATAACGTCATCAGTCCCCCACCTGAGGTCACAGTCCTTTTAGGGCACATGAAAGACAACCTGGGTGTATAAGGGGGGGGGGGGGGGGGGGGGGGGGTTGTTTGTCACAGCAGTTTTGGTTGTGATCTGGCATACGTCGTCTTGTAGAACGTAATTGTTAGATGTGCTTAAAACTGCAGAGACGTTTGCAGTTGCCGAATGGGGTCTTGATACTGCATGTAGAATATTGAAGCTTGGATATTTTAGCCTCCACTTAAAACTGTTTGGACAGTGTTACAAGGGAATGTGTGAAGATGAAATTATAGTTTGGACTTACAAATTGGTTTGTGGGTTTTTGTTTGAATAGGGCCAAAATGACCACCATTCCTCGCCGTCTATAAAAAAATTGTTGCCAGTAGTTACACCCAGCAGTCAGTACTGCCGGTGTCAGTTCTGTGTAGTATGGCTCTTGTCACTTCTTATACGAAAGGTACATTGTAACGTCCCACCGGTTAATGAATAATTAAAAATGGTTTAAATACCTGTGAATATCTTGCCTTCGGTGTCCTCGACAACTGCATACACGAGGTAAAATATGCTTGTTCAATAAATACAGGATACCATAATGGATTTCACTAGAGTGATGTAGGCCACAACTGAAGTAAAGTAAGTACATAGATTTATTCACTTCAAAACCTGTATCTTATGAGCTCACAATCAAATCTTCGGTGTAATAAGCCTCGTTGTTACTACTACAACTAACCGATGGACGAACATACTACGCTGGCGATATTATATTGCTCCGATGCAGTAATTTGATAGAAATGCATGTGTGAGGTCCATTGCATTGTTCAACACTAATACTCAAGAAAGTAAGAATATAAAGTCACATACCATTCTGCCTTTTGTGATATTAAATCAAACTCTTTAATATTCTGAAATAATCTGTCACTGCACTGTTCTAATGTACTGTTTTAGACAGTGTTCAACACACGAGTTGCTCTATTGTAAATCCAAAACCTGAATTGTGTGCCAAAAACTTGTCTGAACTGTACGCACAGATCTGTCCTCTTGTGGGTCCAACACTCATCGAGCCTAACAATACTCGAGACAGAGTGTTTATACTCTTCCTGCAATGTACTACTGGTTACAATATCGCAAAACATAATTTATAATATGAGATAGTTTAACACCATTATCAAACACTCTATATTAGTCGCTACTTTGCTAGAAAAAGTTCAAGACATTTTCTAAACACATAAAAATCACATTAATATTGAAATTCCAGAAATAAGCATGCTAACAGTGCTAAATGATCAATTATGTATATTCTGTTAATTAGGGTCGAGATCTAATTCCTACCATTTACAGATGTCGAGAACGAAATATATTATTCTTTTATCTAAACATTTTCCATATATTAATTTCCTGAATCTGATTTTGATTGATTATGGCACAAAGGGTATGGTAACTACTATTGTTTGGTATTGCTATTATTGTTCTAAAAGCCTTTTTCCTATTATCGAAAAGTAATTCAATTTAATTATAGCTAGCGATATGAGTACTGATCTAGTAATACATAATGCAGGGGTGATAACCATAAGCCTGGAATGTTACAACGTGTAAACTGGTCGAAAAATGCACTTCGGACTGTGTTCCGACAGAACTGAGTTTTCCTACCAGTGTCTAAGTGTGAGGCCCTTTTGGGATCCGAAAGGATTATCTCCGCATAAGGTGGATGTCTACTGTATACTGTGCAGCTGTGAGAAGTGGTACATCAGACAGACATTTGGCACCGTATAGAGTGTAAGCGTTACACACATATTTATGGCAGGTGAGTGATCGGCTGTTCTGCAACATTTCCTCAGTACCGGTCACCTGACAGAATGCAGAGCTGCTGTCACGCACTTCATTACTGCGATACAGCTATCAAAGAAGCTGTCGAGATTGAACTTGCGAGTGAGAGGAAGGTTTGTGCCTGTACTCTTCCTCTGTCCCGGGTCAAACGTAGCGGATCAGAGTTAGTTGTCGGTTCACTTTTCGATACACTGTCTGTGTGGTGGCGCCAGTTGCCTACAGTGTACATTGCCCCTGTGCAGTCGGCACCTTGTGGTTCCCAGTTCTACATCTACATCTACATTTATACTCCGCAAGCCAC